>NC_135503.1:71893853-72201353 GCF_052857255.1 Amblyomma americanum | reverse complement strand
CTGTCAAAGGACATACCTATCCTGCGACCTTTGTTGTGCTACCGCAATGCTCCCGCGAAGTGATCTTGGGTATGGATTTCCTTAATGAGCATCAGGCGATCATCGACCTGCGATCCAAGCTCATCACGCTTTCGACGGACGAAGCCATCGCTTCGATGAAAACTCGGGAAAATCACGTTGCCCTGAGTGTCCTGGAGGAAGAAGTGAGCGTCCCACCCCGATCAAGCGTTATCCTGACCGTAGGCGCCACGAAAGCCATTAACGCTGAAGCCATCATCGAGGGCAACATGCAGTTGCTCCTAGACCGAGGAATCAGCATCGCAAGAGGCATCGCACAATTGCGCAATGGCCAGGCCGAAGTACTGCTGACTAACTTCAGCGAAGAATACCGGCACATTAACAGAGAAACGACGATTCCTTTCTTCGACGAAATATCTCACGTACGAGACTGCTTCGCCCTCTCTGACCCCTCCGCAGAAGATTCACCTTACCAAACTGACGAAGGCAGACGTGCCGTTTAAATGGGAAGCGCCGCAAGCAGAAGCCTTCAAGGAACTTCAGCGTCGATTACAGTCCCAACCGATCCTTGCGCATTTTGATGAAAACGCCGATACTGAAGTTAATACCGACGCAAGCAGCGTGGGACTAGGCGCCGTCCTCGTTCAAAAAAGCGACAGGCTGGAGAAAGTCATCGTATACGCTAGCCGTTCCCTTTCCAAGGCCGAGGCTAACTATTGGACAACTGAGGAGTGCCTTGCCATCATCTTGGCTACGTCAAAATTCCGCCCCTACCTCTACGGACGGCCGTTCAAGGTGGTCAGCGACCACCACGCGCTTCTGACGCCGATTGCCTCTCACGAGCCCCTGTAGATGCACCGCCGCCGTACGACGATGAGGACGCCTTCCTGGGACCCATGAGCCCCAGCTCTTTTGCTCAGCAGTAACGCTCGGACCCCGACCTAAAAGGCCTCATCGAGTACCTGGAAGGCAAGGTTTCTTCGCCCCCCGCTTCATTCAAGCGAGGACTGTCTTCCTTCTGTGTGCAGAATGAGGCCCTTGTGAAGAAGAACTTCACAGCGAACAAAGCAGCCTACCTCCTTGTTGTGCCTACTTGTCCCCGCGAAGAAGTTCTACAGGCTTCACACGACGAGCCGACAGCTGGACATCTCGGGTTTACTCGCACCCTCCGCCGCATTCAAGACAAGTATTACTGGCCCCGACTGTCTGCCGATGTCGCACAATATGTGAAAACCTGCCGAGATTGTCAGCGACGAAAGACTCCTCCCACAAGACCAGCAGGGTTTCTGAGCCCCATTGAGCCTCCCTCGCGGCCCTTTCAGCAGATTGGCATGGCCTTGCTTGGCCCTTTTCCAATGTCAACATCTGGAAATAAGTGGATCATCATAGCGACCGACTACCTGACCCGCTACGCCGAGGCGAAAGCCCTACCGAACGGAACAGCAGCAGAAGTGGCCAAATTTTTCGTGGAGTGCATTCTTCTTCGACACGGCGCCCCCGATGTGCTCATCACGGACAGAGGAACAGCATTCACGGCGGAATTAACGCAAGCCATCCTGCGCTACAGCCAAACCCGCCACCGGAGGACAACTGCATACCATCCGCAGACCAACGGACTGACCGAGCGCCTGAACAAAACCATCGCCGATGTGCCCGCTATGTATGTCGATGCCGAACACCAAACCTGGGATGTCATCCTGCCTTACGTCGTCTTCGCCTACAACACCGCAGTGCAGGAGACCACCCAAATGACGTCTTTTAGGCTCGTCCATGGCAGGGAGGCCACGACCACGCTAGACTCCATGCTGCCCAACGTTACAGAAGAAGAGAACGTCGACGTTTCCGCCTACCTTCAACGCGCAGAAAGAGTTCGAAGGCTTGCCGATTACGGATCAAAGATCAGCAGCGGTCCGACGCCAGACGCTACAACCTACGAAGACGCAACGCGGAATACAAGCCAGGAGACCAAGTGTGGGTGTGGACGCCCATTCGCCGCCATGGATCGAGTGAAAAGCTTTTGCGCCGCTATTTCGGCCCGTACAAGGTTCTTCGTCGGCTGGGTGAACTGGATTATGAAGTCATCCCTGGCGCAATGGCTGCATCCCAGCGACGCCGCGTACGACCAGAAGTTGTCCATGTAGTTCGTCTGCAGCCGTATTATGCGCGCTAAAGGCCGCTGCATTTCCATGCTCTATTTTCGCAAGATCCGTTGTTTTTTCTTACTAGTCGCATTATTTGTTTTAATGCATCAGGTCGATCCTTCTTTGAGGTGGGAATAATGCCGCGAATATTTGCAGTGTGTTCATTTTTCAAATCTGCCGCCACTTGACTTTGTCGCTTTGTTTGCGACGCAAGACGTGACTAGATTTATCTCGATTGATCGAAGCCAGGCAGAGCTGATTCTACGTTGTTCCGGAATGATCTAATAACTTTGCGCTCGTTATCTCGAAAGTTCGCTATCAGCTTTAAATTGAGCACGGCCGACAGTGGCCGGCATTCTGTTCGACGACCACCGAGCACGCTTGTCGCTTCGCCGCCGCCGAGTGATTCAGTCCATTTTGGGTGCAAGTCAGCCCAATGAACAGTTCTTTTAGAAGACCCTTTCGTCCGTCTTCATCGCTGCTTCGACTGCCGTCACCACTACGTGACAATATCCAATGGTCCTTCGTGTACAGCCGACAGACGTAGCCGATATAACCCAGTTATATTTTTTGCTGTCGTGTTCGATGAACGTAACCGGCGAAACTTTTCGCTTTGAGCGCTGTTCGCTCGCGAAAAACACAAGAATTTAAGGATGGAAATTCCCTACCGCAGGCGCTGGCACGTGCTAAAGCCAGATCCCACGGCGGTGTGTCTTTCGTGCGTGGATTTGACGCGTGTCGCTTCTCGCTTCGCTGCTAACACTTCAGAACATCCGCTTTAGTCGGTGGGACAGAATAATAATATTAATGGTTTTGGGGGGAAAGGAAATGGCGCAGTATCTGTCTCATATATCGTTTGACACCTGAACCGCGCCGTAAGGGAAGAGAGAAAGGAGGGAGTGAAAGAAGAAAGGATGAAGAGGTGCCGTAGTGGAGGGCTCCGGAATAATTTCGACCACCTGGGGATCTTTAACGAGCTCTGACATCGCACAGCACACGGGCGCCTTAGCGTTTTTCCTCTATAAAAACACAGCCGCCACGGTCGGGTTCAAACCCGGGAACTCCGGATCAGTAGTCGAGCGCCCTAACCACTGAGCCACCGCGGCGGGGTGGGACAGAACAATTTCGCGCATAGGGCGTGGTCCCTTTGCTGAAACGGGTTAACGAACTGCCCTAGGCTAAAACACAACTGTGTCGAAGTGAGCCGCATTATACATATTCTGCGGCGTTGTTAATATAAGGCGAGATGATAATAAGCCCATGGAATGGGAGCAACACAGAGCGACGAACAAAACTTAAAAATTGTTCTGTCCCAATTTTTAAGTTTTGTTCGTCGCTCTGTGTTGCTCCCATTTCATGAGCTTATTATCATCTCGCCTTATATTAACAACGCCGCAGAATATGTATAATGCGGCTCACTTCGACACAGTTGTGTTTTAGCCTAGGGCAGTCCGTTGACCCGTTTCAGCAAAGGGCCCACGCCCTATGCGCAGATGACTCCGAGGGCCAGGTGTGGGCGCTATCCGCCAGTGGAGCAGGCGAAGTTCTGTCTTCGCAAAAATGGATCACAGCCGACGAAAGCTGAGTCCTCTATGCTAAACCTTTCTAATGTCCCCAAATATACTTGCTTGTAGTCATTCGTCAGCTTTGAAGCGTTTCATGCTTGGTCATGCAGTAATGAAACATGCAGATCGCAATGTACATTCTCTTGTTTACTTCTTCAGTTACGCATTCGCCACCAAAAATATAACAGAAAATTATCAGTCTCCAAAACATATTTTTGTATTATTTTAGGCTATGAATTTTCTTTAAGAAAGAGTTTTTGTAGGAACAACAGAAGTTTTTGTAGCACTGTGTTTTTCATCGTCGAAACAGCAGAGCTACCAGAAAATGCTACTGTGTTGCCAAAAAACTCCAATATACAACATAAAAATCTGTCGTTACGGCATAAGGATACAACACGTTTTCAAGTTTTGGACAATATTCACAGATTTGCTCAGCACGATAGCAGTGCCCTGTCTAGGGTGCACCTTTGGCCCTGGAGGGAGCCTGGAAGCGGCCTCTTTTTATGCTGCGGTAGGTGCCCTAGGGGCGCTGGGTATGTGTTCTGCTTAACACGCACGCACGCACACGCACACAATGAGACCACGGCCTTCTCACCGAAGGGGATGAATCTTGAACTGCCTCCTCAGACGCGCTTCGTTCCAGGAAGACGAAGAATCGAAGCACGAGCACACACAGACGAGTTGACACATGACCACTGCTATGTCAGCTTTTTCTGTGTGTTGTTTTTTTCTGTGTTTGGCACCAATTCTTGGTCATGCATCACCAACTAGCACGCACCTTCGACCTAGCGCTTTGATAGCTGTCTTGAGGTGAGAATGTAGAAAGCGTCTGCACTAAGCAGCCGGTGCTTTCGCGTGAGATTTGCAACCAATGACGACTCTCGCCAAAATTTTCAACTAAGCTGTATCCTTGTTTCTCCGTTAAAATTGTTTTACGGTTACTTAACCGTTCCTTCAATCCAGTGCCTGCTGCGCAGAGGAAAGCGCGATTGTCGAGAGCGTTCGAGGCGCTTGCTGCTGAGGAAATGAAATGAAATCTTAGCTCGAGCGCATGTACGCTCTGCAAACTAATTGCTTTCCTTTTAAAATATCCCTCTTTTACACTGCACACCGCCCTAAGAAAAGACCAGTTAAGTGTGCTCGAATTTGTACGTGGCGATTACGCTCGTTAAATAATTTTCAACACCTTATTCCTAACCATACTTCTGCTGAAATGACACCGTGACCCACTGCACAATTCACTTCTGGGATACATAGCAAAACGGCCAAACCAGCAGATGACGAATCCGTAAAAGCAAACTGAAAAAGAACGTTGGGATGTTTTTGTAACGCCCATTGGCGTCCTGAGACTGGCAAAGTATTGATAGCACTATAAATGGCCAGTATTTTTTGTACATTCCAAAGAAAAAGTATTATGTGCAAGCAGCCTTCTTCCTTTCTGCGCTCTTCAAATATTCTCATCTAAAGTGGTTATGAAGAGAACATTTCATAATAGCCAATATACTACAAGAGGAAAGTCACGCCCACCATGACTGTGTGTTCTATGTTTCTGGCTTAAACGCTCTAACCTGAAAAGGTTAGGCTGTGAAAACGGAAGGCGCACCGGCGTCACCTAATTCAGCACTTTGTTTGATGCGCACGATAGTCAATTGCGGCGTTTACAGAAAGACGTTAACCATTCTGGTGCTGTTTTTTTTTACTCTGCTGTACAGCTGTGGGTATGAACAATAGGTGTTAACACTGTGACCAGTAGATTAGATGTATTTCAGTGCTTGTGTGTAAAAATGAATCAACCCCCGAAGAAGCGCCATTGAACACAGGCCACGGCGGCTGCTACTATATGGACATGACGTGCAAAACATATTTGTGCTGTGGTAAGTCAATGAAATCTGAGGTCTGACGAAATCTCGTCTGGTCGGATAGTAAGTAACTCATTTAAACAGAAAAGAAGGCAGACGCCGACCAAAAGTTTTTTGTCAAAACAGACGTTTCGGCTTATATACGGAAGGCTCTTCACTCTTTTTGAAGGTACCTGGTTGTGTCTTTGCAGTCTAAAATCCTGGCTTGTAGAAGTTGTCGTTCTGCTCTCGCTGTGATGCTTCTTCCAAATGCGGAGTCGACGAGTCGCAGCAAGCGGAGCGATCTGGGAATCAAGTTCTTTGTTTTGCAGGCGAGGTTGAAAGCCAAATGATCCTTGAACGAATATAACCGGACGACCATGGAAACGTACTGGCGGATTTGAGTTATAACTGATTGGCCGTACGGCCGACGTAACTGAATGAAATCTAAGGTCTGACGAAATCTCGTCTGGTCGGGTAGTAAGTAACTCATTTCAACTGGAAAAAGGCAGACACCAACCAAATGTTTTTGTCAAAACAGACGTTTCGGCTTCCATACGGAAGCCTTGTTCACTAAATTTTTAATGTAGAACCGCGACGCTTAAATAGTCTTCAATACTCGTCCCAGACATCTTGCATAGGTTGGCGGGAGATTGCCGATGTTACGATTAAGTCTTTTTTCGGTGGTCTGAATCACCAAGGACTCGAGATACTGGCGTAAACCCAGTTCTTTTCTTTGGCGATTATAGAAGTCGTTTCCCAGCAGATATCATGACCTGCCGATACGGCGTGCTCCGCAAGTGCGTTGGAAGTGACTTTCTTGTTATTCACGTCCGACATGTGTTCTTTCAGACGCCTTTCAAAATTCCCGCTCTCGCCGATGTAAACATAGTCGCACTTGGCGCAGGGGTTTCTTTACACAACACCCGAAAATTTTTCTTTCTTTAGTTTGTCCTTGACATTCACGAGCTCGTGCCGTAACTTGCGGGCGGGCACGTGGGAAACGTGCACGTCGTATGTGCGCAGGACACGTCCCAGTGCTTCACTTATGCCCGGTACATAAGGTATAGCGACACGTGCTTTGCAATGGCTGCCGACCGGTTCCGCTGACCGCACCGAGCGACGTTCAACGGAGTCGAAAAAATACCTAGGGTAGCCGCAGTTCATCAACTCACGACGCATTTGGATCAACTCCGAGGCACTATCTTCAGGTCTTGAGCAGATTTTTAGGGATCGTTGAATTAGCGAAGCCGCAACTGCACGTTTGTGGCATGCCGGGTTCACAGAGTTAAAGTGCAGGTATCTGCACGTGTGGGTGGGCTTGCTGAAGACGAAACAAAAGGCGGCTGCCATCTCTCTCTACTGACACGTCCAAAAAAGGGAGACGGTTGGCAACCTCCTCCTCAACAGTAAACGAAATGGCCTCAGCGATGCTGTTGATGTCCTCTGTGAAGGCGGGGAGTGCATCTTTTTTATGATGCAAAAGCAATCATCAACATATCGCAGGAAGATCTTAGGCCGAGGTTGGAAAGACGCCAGAGCTTGGTTTTCTATAGCTTCCCAGGTCAGGTTAGCAGCCATGACCGAAATGGCCGCGGCCATTGCTGTTCCGTGCAACTGTTTGTAGAAGGTGCCTCGGAAGACGAAATACGTGTTTTCTAGGCAAATTTTCAAGAGCCTCTACAGGTCCGGTGCCTCGAAAGGTGTTCTTTCGCCGAGCTTCTCGTCTGAGTTAAGGGCAGCGCTGCATACATCCACCGCTAGATCCACAGGGACGTTTGTGAACAGAGACTTGACGTCGAAGGACACCATTAAGTCATCGTCATCCGCGGAAATGTCACGCACCTTTTCGATGAACTCTTACGAGTTCCGTGTAAACGTGGATCCTTTCCCGACTAGCTGCGCGAAGAGCGGTGAAGGTAGCCCGAGAGCTCGTACAAGGGGAAACGGGTGAAGTCTACTATCGGTCGCATAGGGACGCCCTCCTTGTGGATCTTTGGCAAGCCATACAACGCAGGCGCGGACCCATTGTGGCAGAGGAGCCTGAAGTACAGTGACATATGGTGAGGTGGTACGAAGTGGAACACGTCGACAAGTAGTTTCTGCAGCTCTCGTTCTAACTTAGATGTAGCGTCTTTTTTGAGAGCGACGTAAGTGCTCCTGTCAAGCAGAAGATCCTGCATCTTTTTGTCGTAGTCTGTTCTGTTCAACATGACAGTGGCATTACCCTTGTCGGCGGGGAGGATAACAATATCCTGGTTCCTCCGCAGGCTGTTTACAGCACTTCGTTCCTCAGCCAGCATGTGAATGGGCTGTCGGCTTGGAAGTTTAGCAAGAATGCTCACTGCCCGTGTTCGTGCCTCATCACGGCGACTGTGGTCCACTTAGCCAATTGCACGTTCGGCAGCACATATTATTTTTCTTTTCTCCAGTGCAGGTCCCGCGTTGAAGTTTAGTCCAAGTTCAAGCACGGCTTTCTCGGATTGAGTTGGCTTGTAGGTAGAAAGACTGTATACGGTCGAACGGGTGCCGCCAGGGAAAATTGGCAGGGTTGACTTCCTTGTGGCGAGGCATCAGTCTGATGAGCTTGTTTCTGTGGGCCGCCTCTCGTTGGCGGGACTGTAGGCTGGCTTTGTAGCTGACATGCAGATGAATGCTCGCGAACTCATTCGGGCATATGTACTCAAGGCTGCGACGAGCAAGGAAGAGTTGATTTTGAAGGTACAAAATCCTGGCTTGTAGAAGTTGCCGTTCTGCTCCTGCTGTGATGCTTCTTCCAAATGCGGAGTCGACGGGTCGCAGCAAGCGGAGCGATCTGGGAATCAAATTCTTTGCTTTGCAGGCGAGGTTTAAAGCCAAATGATCCTTGAACGAATATAACCGGACGACCATGAAAACGTACTGGCGGATTTGAGTTATAACTGATTGGCCGTACGGCCGACGTAACTGAATGAAATCTAAGGTCTGACGAAATCTCGTCTGGTCGGGTAGTAAGTAGCTCATTTCAACAGAAAAAAAGGCAGACGCCGACCAAAGGTTTTTGTCAAAACAGACGTTTCGGCAAAACAGACGTTTGTGGTAAGTCAGTGTGAGTTAAAGAATCCTAGGTAGCCTGTATGATTACAAATGCCTTCACTACGGCCTCACTCATAGCAAGACACGCAGTCTCTGTATATTGAGCCCGACATACTTAATTTTTCAACAAAGCCATAACTTTCATGCAACTTCCATACGGCTAATATTTGAATAAAAAAAATTCATGCGCACATTTTGAAGTCTGAGAAGCACCACACGTAAAAGGAAACTACAACACTTCTGATCTGCAGCCAAAAGGCGGTTTACCTGATCATTAAAGCTAGCATGCATTTGGTGTGGCCACGACCTATGAAGCGCAGGTTCCAGACAGAGCGAAGCAACTTTTCGCTGTCTTAGAATGGGATGAGTGAAAGGACAAAAGCTCTTTGATAGCACGCGGGAAATAAGCCCAGCAGGTATGTATACTTTGCACAAGCTCAGCCTCAGATCCAAGAAATGCATTTCATTGTTCGGAATTTCATGGGTAAAAAACAGGCCTTTACTATTCTTTTCAAATGTTCTTAGGACTTGTTGGACAGAGTCTGCGAAAGGGCAGTCATTAGTGGCTTTTAAAAGGATTAAAAAATCTTCTACGTATCTAAAAACCTTTAAAACAGGGCCACCAAAAAATTATGATCCAAAAGGCGATCAATGCATGCTAAAAAAATGTGACACAAAATAGGCGCCACATATTAACCTATACAAACACCATTACGCCGCAGAAAAGGCTTCTTGTTAGAAGAGGTAAAAGTAACCCTGAGATAAAATTCTAAAAGATTTAAAAAATTGGCAAGGGACATACCAGCTGAAGACTGAAAGGAAATTTTGCCAGTAACTTCAACAGATAGTTATAGTAATAAGGTAAACCGCCTTTTGGCTGCAGGCTTCCCTTGCTCAATCCTAATGGCTATTGCTGAAACCATCCTAAAGTAGTTTGGTCCCCGACAAAAAATGGCTGTAATGGTACGCGCGAAGATGATGCCTGAGGTGATGCCTTATGTACATAAGGTGTCGCATAACCTCAAAAAACTGGGCAGCAGGCACAAGATGCCATTTGTGTTCTCGGCGCCAAATAAGCTGTGCCCGCGCATCTGCGGCGAACATGAGCGCGGTCGCAATGCTCAACATGAAGTAGCCTACGTCGGATGTGCTTTGGGAGTGGTGTATAAGATCCCCCTTTCCAGCGGAAGGTGCTATATCGGGCAGATGAGGCGTTGCCTTAACGATCGTTTAAGGAAACACGCAAAAAACTTGAGGGTGAAAGACAAGCTTGCGAACTTAGTTTCGCATGTTTTAGAGTGCAAATGCGGGCTACGGTTGAACGAAGCTAAGTTCCTAGGCAGAAGCGCAAGTAGAGTCTCCAAAGTCTTGCTGGAGGCCTTCCACATAAGTAAAGAACGAGATCAGTGCGTAAGCGATGCTTCATTAACGTTATATTCCGTGGAGTGGGCATTTCTTGAGACGCGTTTAAGAAAGAACTGAGCAGGTTTTGTTTTTATTCCGTTCCTTTTTTCTCTGATTCATTGCGTTGACTACTGGTGTTCCTTTTCATTCTTTATGACTTGCGGTTACGTGATGTTCAAGATATGTATCTTAACTTTTGATATGATAAAATGTTGACGCCCCTGGTTGTGCGCTTGATGCGATGTGACAGGGCTTTAAATATGTACCCTGGAGCGAAAAATATAACCAGTGTTTAGTAGCGCTCATCTCAGTCGTGTCGGCGTTCTCTGTTTCAAAGACACGTTCATAGCCAAACCGTAGAGAACAGTCTATAAGCAATACAAATCCTATAGAGAGTCTATAGACAATGTATATATTTATGGTCATACAGTTTTATTAGACTTCTGTCTACAGATAGTCTATAGACTATAGAAAAAAGGAATATCTGTAGGTATGCAGTAGAGCCTATACGAAGTCTATAATGTAAGTGCCCAAAGGGGGCGATGAAAGAAATAAGTTACCACTACTAAAAATGTTGCCGCCAGAGACTTCTGCTCCCTTTAAACTATACTCTCAAATGACAGGCTTAATGGCTCAATGCGCGTCAGCTGCAAACAAAATACTTTCTTTCACTGATAAATGTGCAGACGAGCCACACATTGCGCTTAAGGTTTCGACATTGTATTGGTGTGTTAAACTTGAAGGGAGAAAATATTTACCAGTTGAGAGAAAAAGAAAAATATTATTCCGGTAATTGTACATATTATAATTTACTGCCCTACCCCTATCCTTTTTTACTATCGCTCCCTCCTTTCTTTTCTTCTTCCTCTCGTAGCCCTGTCTTTTTATTCCTTACTTACTAGCTTATCCTTGGAAAATCAGCTTAAGCACATCGACCAGGTTTGTGAAAAAGCACGGGCCACTGGATTTCTAAAAGTGGAACCCGATCTATCGGATCGTCAAGCAACTCTCAAGACCAATTTTTCAATAAAGTTTATTCTCCCTCTCACTTTGCAGAAGTTCACATCGCTCAAGAAATACGTGGCGTTCAAGTTTTTCCACACATGGCCTACAGCTTGCTAATACCAGTCGGAACTGCGACTGTTCAAATGCTTTTATGTAAGTCAACCTTTTCCTGCGGCGTAAAGAGAGGCCTAATAGACGTAGCGCTTACATCAAACATTAATGAGTCGTGGTTAATTAATTCAATAACTCGACGGTTCTGGGTACTGGTAATTGGGGGAAATGGCAGACAGACGAGCAAATGTGGTATTAAACCAGCCATGCCACGTTTGCAGCCAAATTTACGTAGTCCAAGAACACGCGTAGATTTTGTGCCACCCGCGCTGCGCATTCAAGCCCATCGCGCATCACCACGTACGTATCATGAAATGCACGCGTCTCAATAGTGTCGAATCTTAAGAGAGCTCGCCTGTGCAATGATTCATTTATTACAACACTACAGCAGTTTCGTTCAGAAGTAAAAGTCCATCAACGCTACACCCTTCTTCGCGTAAGAGCGCACGCTGGGGTTGCTGCTGTCGGCATGGATGGAGAAGTAGTGGAAGATGGATTTGAGCGGCAGAAACCTGAGGTAGCGAGTCTGGATGACGCGACACAGGGCTTCCATGGCGCACACTGTCTGCAGCTCGTCGCACCGTTGAGCCAGGTACAGGAGGTTGCTCGAAGCTTGTCCCGGATGCTGCTTGAGGAGAAGCACGATGACGTCGACGAACCTGGATTCGCGTACAGAGTGATGAAAAAACATTAAAGCACCGTTCTCGTCCTCATCGGTCCAAGAAGAACAAGTCTGGGTTCAGGCTAAATGCGCTTCTATAGCGAAGGCGCATTTGCGCCTAACGCTTTGTCTCTTAGAATACCTTGTTCTGGCAACCGGTAGTCTTTGCAGAACCGTCCTAAACAGACGCGGTTGGAGCAATACGGGTAAAGAAGTATCTGAATGACGGAAATATTATGCCTTGCCATTTTGCATAGCGGTGTCATTTTCTAGGAGTTACGTCATTCTGTACTGCCTTTGTTAAAAGTATTCGCGCTACATGATATGATTTTCAGTGGAGTCCTTATGTGCCCCTAAACATCACGGTCTTCGAAGGTCAAAGGGAAGACACTCCTCATCTTGTACAGCTACAGGGGTGTCATAAGCTCCCTCCAACATGATTGAAAAGCACACGATAAGGTCTGAAGACTTTTGACTAAGACTGTAAATGCAGTACGCACGAGAGTGGCTAGATGCAGACCACTAGGCACTAGTGCGATTCGCCTCATTTGCCATTAAAGCTTTGTCCACCTCAGTAAAAAGATTATTACTCGCTGACTCCATGACCACAACGCCTATGCCTGGCACACTCGCCAGCGATGCTGCTACAATCAGAGAATTTTCCCTTTTTAATGAATTTATCCCTCCGAAATTCGGCCTAAAGGGGAGAGAAAATCTTGACGAGGTGTCAGGGAATTAAAAAAATAGCAACAAAATTAGAGAAATTTTGAGGGTAAAGATAATTTTGGCTTAAGGTATCGATGAGTGGGTAGAGCATGGTACACTTAATCTCATGGTCGTGGCTTCGGGCCTCAAGGCACTGAGATTAAGACTAAGCTACTGGGTGACCTATATGACGTTATAACCTCAAATTTATATCCGCTTTCGTTTCCGAAATTATGATGTCGACATGTACAAATAACCTACCCGTCGCGAAGTAAAAATGGCAGTCATGTTGAGCTGTCACTACCTTTGTTGCAGAAGACACTCGCGAGATACGTGCTCATGTTGTAATGATTTACATGCTTGTTTTCTTTTCTGCCGTTACGAAAGCCTTTAACAACAATATGTTTGAAAAAAGGCTTGTGGCTGGTTTTTTAGCTTTTCTAACTTGACACGATAACGCGTAACCTTAGGTGGTGGTGGGTGACAACTTCTCTCCCAAGTAGACGGGGTAGAAGTACGGGGGAAGCGCGCTAAAGGAAACGAGAACACGCACAAGGACTGGTATTTGGCAAATTCCTGCAGTCCGGATCGACGAAGAGCAGGAAAGTGTGAGAAATACTTTAAAATACTGAACGCAAAAATGCAGCAATTTTCCAAACTTCTGCAGCGGAACGTACCCGAAAATGGGATTTTTATGTCTAAGCAAGAGAGTTTTCAGATACGACAGGCGACATCACTGACACTGGCCAAGGAGCCGTCTGAGAATGCACAACAAAAAGCGATCAGACTGACCGGCTTCGAACTCTGATTCGCGCCGAGAGAAGGTGATCGAACGAAGTCTTTAGCACGCTCTCCACCATGGCCGAGGTCAACTTAGAGCCGTGCTTGCGCAGCACAGAAGCCAGTGCATCGGCCGACGCCACCACCACCTCGGCGCTGCCGGCACCCAGCGTGTTCTTGAGGTTCTCGAGGCAGACCTTGAGGTTCCTCTCGTCGCCCACCACGCAAGGGTATCGCTCGATGTACTTGATGGTCTTGATGCGGTCCAGCGTGCCACCGCCGCCGGGCTTGGCGAGCGCCTCGTTGAGCAGCGAGCCGCTCTCCCGCTGCCGGCGCCAGGAGCAGAAGCGCTGGTACCAGGGCAGGTCCGACTGCAGGATCTCCACGGGCGGCGGAACGTGGCTTAACATAGTGGCCAGCATGGCGGCAGCGGACTGGCTGCGCGTAGAGCGCATGCATTCACACAAGCGAGGCATGCATGTTTGATCTTGGCGCCTCCCTCAAGTACTACGGTCCCAGCAGATTCTCTGCCCTGGAGCCTCAAGCCCGTGCGCTGCGAAATTGGTGGCGTTCCTTTTTTCTTTGTCTTCTTCTTGCCGGCTTGTTGATTCTCGGCTCTTTCTTTTCTTTCCTCATTTAATGATGACCGGACACTTGAGTTCAGCCACAGATCTGTTTTTACCGCTGTTAAAACGTTCTTGCTGTCATCTCGTCGACTGCCTTGCTGAGTGTTATATTATTTCCTTTCCTATGCATTATTACATTTTCACAATAAATTATTCCTTTGATTTTTTTTTGCTCTCCCTTTTCTTCCCAACTCTTATTTATTTTCAGTCCATGCCTTAATTGAGGTAGAACCACCGGTGCTGCTCAACCGCTTGCTTTTCTTTTGCCTTTATTATGTACAGGTGAATGGCAACCACAGCCTCCCAGTTCTTAGGCGATCCCCCAGTGTGGGTGTGTGCCATATTTTGTAAGGCTAACAACAACAGCATGCTTACCTGGCCATTCGACTGGCAGGCTGCTCATGATGACGATGATGAAACATGATGCTGTACATACTCCAACAAAACGAGCAGATACTGCTGCAATAGTGTGGTTAGGGAAGATATCGGCGTTGCAGCGTGCTGTGCTGCGAGAAAGCGCCGACGGATGCGTCAACGCGCAGCAGTTCTGCCCAGCTTGCGCGCATGCAGTTATGCAGCATAGCGTTCAAAGCTCAGAAAGTTTGTATGTGATTCGTGCTGTACCTAGACTACGCAACTGCAGGAAAGCATGCGTGCTGCGTCGTGCTTTCTTGTCATGGATGACCACCGAGTGTTGCCAAAAAACACAAACCGTGATTCCCTCGTTTCGCTGTGGTTGTCTTCTTCGCTATCACCCCGGACGGCGAGTAGTGGCATGCAATAGCTGGTGTACAACATATAATTCATTAATTCGAGCTACGTATACATCTATTTGTACGAATATGCAGCAGATGCAGCTTTCGACTATCCAGACGAGAAGCTCAGACATGAACTCTTGTAACTAAAGCGCTTGCTTGACGTCGAGGTTTAAGTCCATGAAAATGATGACGGGTACGTCTAATTCACCCGCGATACATATTTTGGCTCTGCTGCATCGTTGAAAGACCCCGACAAAAAAAAAAAACCTTTCGATGCGCTTTTCTCCTCTTCAGTTCTCTTCCGGTTTTTCTTTTCCTTTTTTCGATGCTACGGACAAATTTTCTTCGTTGTTGTGGCTCATGGAGGAAGGAAAGAATTTAGAAGAGGCCATTACATCACAGTTTTTGAAGCCGGAAGTGAGGGCTCCTCCTCGCTAGATGGCTCCTTGTCTCAGCGTGCTTGCGAATGCGCCGCTTGAGCCGCGAAGAACCAGTCGGGCAGACGATCTCAGTTTGCACCGAACCGCCTGCAGCTGACAGGAAGGTGACGCAGACGACGCCGCTGCGCGATGTGCCAAAGAGACTCAGTAGTCCTTGTGAATACACGCGACTTCAGGCACACCTTTTGCATTCAGTTCGTATCATCATCATCAGCCTGACTATGCCCACTGCAGGGCTAAAGCTTCTCCCATGTCTCTCCAATTAACCCTGTCGTTTTCCAGCTGTGGCCTCCCTACCTCCTTATCTTCCTAATCTCATCCGCCTATTCTAGCCTATTCTAGCCTTTCCTTCCTCCATGTTTTGACTCGTTCTGTTTCTTCAATCTTGCGGCTCGGTGTGCGGCGCGGCCAACTTCTTTTTTCGTAGTCATGCCGACTCAATCCTGGGTTTGTGTCTCCTAGCTCCGTTCCTTGTTTGTGCAAGCTGTCTTTCTGCCATGAAGCCGTCGCTTATCTTCGCTCATAGTCGACAGCAGTGTTTTGGGTGTTGACATTCGTTCCAGAAATAGGCACAGGTGATCTGCGGCGATTGTCAGAGGTACAGACACCGCTTCACCTCCAGCTACCCCCGATCCACACAACAGACACACTCCTTATCCAATCAACATCTCTCCCTTTTCTCAGAGCATACAGGAGCCCCTGTCCCCCTGTGTCACTCTGATACGCAATCTAACTCCTCTCTAAGAGGGACTTTCTGAAACGGAAGAGTGGCAATGAATGAATGAATGAATGAATGAATGAATGAATGTTATCGCGCTATGACTGGGGCACATTAAAACTCTAAGCGACGTAATACCGACAT
Source organism: Amblyomma americanum (assembly GCF_052857255.1). Lineage (NCBI taxonomy): Eukaryota > Metazoa > Arthropoda > Arachnida > Ixodida > Ixodidae > Amblyomma > Amblyomma americanum. Next base: position 72,185,364 of record NC_135503.1, on the reverse strand, counting down.
CTATAATATTTTTTTTTCTCTTATTTTATCCTTATCAAGTACGACCGACCTTTATTATATAACTAGCCTTTCACATTATATGCAATTTTTTCTTTCAGTATTCCTACATGTCCTCTCCCTATTGGTTCTCCGGCCATAGCCTCGGGTAAGAGTAGCCATGCTGTACTTAATTAAGAGGCTAGTAGCATTGCAATGACAAGAAACAAAGGAATGCCCCTTTCATATTGTTGTTATGGTCCTGAAAGATGTGTCAATGACAGGCGTACACACTGCGGGGGATTGGCCAACACACAGGCGGCGACTCAGAGATGCTGAAAACCATTTTTGAAGTGAAGACAAAAAAGAAGAAAGGAATTCAGATTGGGAGATTGGATCCTCAATCTAGCATTTTTTCTCTTCGTCTTCACTTACATGTGCGGTGTAGGTTGCATTTGTTGACCAGCCTTGCTACCGCCTTATTGAATACTTGCATAGTAACCTAATTGGTCTGCAAAAATTTTAGCGTCATTCCGGTTGCTTAGACTGGAGTTAAGCTCTCAGTTTGCATTGTTCACCGCGCATTTTGTTTTTCAAGAATCGATCTAAACTCGACACAGGCATACCACTTCGTTGGCGAGCACTATAATGTGGCTTTGGTTTTCTCATGTTTTTTTCGTCGTCCTGCCCTCTGTGCTTTGTCTGTTGGCCTGCGTCTGTGACCTTGACTGTGATGTTCCTTTTGTTTCCCCTTGTTTCTAAATTTTGCTTTGTTTTTACCGCTTTTGTTCCTTTAAATAGTTTTTTGTTGGTGCATTTAGCTCTTTTTCATGTGTATTGCACTGGCGTTAAGCCTTGCAAAGTGTGGCTGGTCCGGGCTACCTCTCTCTTTCTTTATGTCGTCTTTTTTTACATTTTCTGAGAGAAACAATACAAAAAAAGGCACGCGCTCCTCCTCGTAGCAATCATCACCAGCACCAGCCAGCATTCCTGCTTCCGGGCGACATATTGGGTAAGCTCTGTGTCCCTTCTCCTAGCACTGCGAAGCGTTGTGGCCTGGTTAGGAGTGAACAGGCAGGCCCTTCGTGTGTGTTGCAAGGAATGTCCTTGATGCCGGAATTGTGAGCGAAACGTTTATATTGCATGGAGCGTCCAGCCAGTTCATACGTTTCATTAGTAGGGCAGTCTACGTACTACTCCGTAACCCTAACCGTAGCGTTCAGCTATGTTGCGTCGCGACAGTAATGACAGCATCAGGGTAGTTTCTAGGAGGCGCTCAGCGTCGATGCCGGTGATACATGCCTCCAAGAACTCCCGTTTCTGCTAACCAGACAATGAAATTTTTTTCCCGTTTGTGTTGGCCGGGGTGAGGCTGTCAAATTTGTGCCTTCCGGTTTAATTAACGTTACCTATAGCAGGCTACTGCCCCTTGGTGTGTTGGAGTGGCCATCCATGCAGACCTAGCTGAAGGGTCGGGGCACACCTATAGCTCTTACTTCGACCGTGAGCCGACCCAAAATTTCTGGAATTGTAACACCTCGATGTGGCCAAAGGTCAGCTTTACCGGACAACTTGTGTTGCAGTCTGTCAATCCGCTTTAAGGACCATAATATTCATTTTACAACGACAGAAGTGCGGGCATCTAGTTCATGGTAATAAAGCACTGCAAACGAATGAGGCGAGACGCAGACCAGACAAACACAGCGCTTATTTTGACTAGTACATTTATGAATAATCACAACTTTAGGTATTGGTGTGTTATGTATAACGTACAGAAGCGACACACGAGCTATAAATGAGGGATGCCATATAGCAGAGGTCTCCAGATTAAACCAGCTGGGTTTCCTTAACGTACACTCACATAGCACAGAGCACGGGTGTTTTTTGTTTTGTTTTTCGTCTGTATAAAAATGTCGCCATCGTTGTCGAAATTAGGGTCCCGCGAGTTTGGGATCAGCAGCCTATCGCCAAAGCCACTGAGCCGCCGCGGTGGTTGAATTCTCTAGTATGTGCATAAAATAATGGACAGTAATTGGGAAAGAAGAGGTACAATGAGCAGACGATAAACGCGAGAGATTTCCTAATAGTTTCTTACAACTCATACCATATGCGTAAGTTTATTTTTCGGTTACACAAAAGAAAGGCCTAAATTCATGTCTGAGGATCTATGTTGGACGTTTCTGGAACTATTCTGCATACAACCACATAGGACTAACTGGATCGCAGTTCTACAAGTCTTACTCCTCTGTATATCTGGACAGTTTAATTTAAATGTGCATATCTCATAAAAAATATACGATTCATTTAGTAGAAATGCATGTAAAGCAGCAATATTGGTAATATATTACCACTGGTAGAAAAGGGCATAACGCAATCATATAGCTAGAATTTGACTTGCTGCTATGCTTCCAGAAAGCGGAGGTACGGCTTTGATTTGAGGTCAACTTATGTAAGTGTTTTGCCGTATTTTTTATTTTAAGAGGCAAGTAAGTTATAAACAGAATATTCTGAGTTCGAGAACGATGTGCATTTTCTGAAGACAGTGCATTTCATCATCATTAGCAGCAGAAGCCTGACTATGAGCACAGCAGTACATTTACCTTTCAATATATAACTTTTAGTTTACTCAGTGAAACCTAAATAAACGGAGATAACATTGTTAGTTTACTCAGTGAAACCTAAAAAAACGAAGATAACATTGATCGGTCATGAAAGCGTAAGAAGGTTCCCTCTAATCATAGATATGCAGGGCTGAACTAGTAATGTTTATCACCTGTCTTTGCAGTGCTATACCCTGTGTCCGCTTTCGTGTGCCTGACTGTTGCAACGAGACACCTGTAGTCATTCAACTGCTGCGGAAGTTTCCCGCAAATCGCACAAAGCCCAAAAACTAAAGGGTGAGTAGGCGAAGTAGCGGGTGTGTTGAACAAAATCAGGCCTAATTAGAGGTGATTTTAGAGCGGCTACATGGCTCCAGTTGGCAAATTAAACTGGCGCTGTCATTCATCACATTCATTAGTCTGCACTTTACGTTATCGCTCTCAGGCGCTATGCACACTACTGTGCAGCGAATGCGCAGCTTCCTCTGAAAGCTAGAGGGCTACAGCTAGCCGCGATTTCTTTGTTTCAATAGAATTTCGCGCTCTTGTTCTCGCTCCTGGGGCGCATTTAAACTTTCGCTTACAAATAGAGCTCATATATTCCTATCAAGAACAACAATTTTTTTAGTATTTTTGGCTGTGAACTCGCAGTAATGAATAATTATTTAAGTAGCCACACTTCATTGTAGTATTGTTCTGTATATTGCAATTGCCACATAACCACGGCCAAATACTGCAGTACTACCGAAAATTACTGCAACAATACAGAAAAATCTGTCGTTACGATAAAACAAAAAACAATTTTTTAATTTAATTGGCTTATGGGGAAAGGAAATGGCGCATTATATGTATCGTATATCGTTGGACACCTGAACCGCGCCGTAAGGGAAATGACTAAGTAGGGAGTGAAAGAAGAAAGGAAGAAAGAGGTATCGTAGTGGAGGGCTTCGGAATAATCTCGACCACCTGGGGATCTTTAACGTGCACTGACATCGCACAGCTGGCAGGCGCCTTAGCGTTTTGCCTCCATAAAAACGCAGCCGTCGTGGCCATATGTTCGAACCCAGGAACTCCGGATCAGTAGCCGAGCGCCCTAACCACTGAGCCATCGCGGCGGGTACCAAATAACATTATTTCGTGTTTTCTGCACGATTCTCTTGTTTTTCTTGACAGGGATATTGTTGAAATCAAAAAGTGAACTTGGCAGCACGCTCTTCGTTCCTTTATTACGGCTGGGTCATCTCAAATAAGGGTGATTCTACCGTCAAAATAATCATTACGAAATTGGCACTGCACCTCAGATACGAGGAACAAAGGTGGTCGGAAAAACCCGGACACAGTGAACTAGGAGGCACCGTCAGTTCGCCCCCGACGTCAATGCTTCCTGCAAGTGTAAAACCGAATCGCGTTCCCGAGCCATCGTGACGGCATCCCGGAAAGATCGTGCGCACAAAAAACAAATACAATAAAAGGCTGCATTAAACAGTCGATGCCCGCCAACGGACAATCGGAGCGTCCGTGTGTACCTGTCGGGCATAGCGCCTGAAGTGGAAGATGAGTGGTGGGCGTGCGACAGGTACAGCGTTTAAAGTGAAACTAATGCGCTCGGTTTGGTGATTAACCATCCATGGCAATTCAGTGAGTTCTCATGTCAGTCATGCGGCATGCCTAGCTGGCCTTGCCGGTCACGTGGCATGCGTCGCCAGCCAAATCGGCTCGCCACCGTCTGAGTAACCACTGCTTTCAGGAAGAGCGTATACATTGGAGTTAATACCATGTAATAGCTTGTAAAGCTAAGTTATATAGGGTCCGATTTGAAGCAGCAATCGTGCAAAAGTAATTTATCAAAAAACATAAACGCAGCTTTTCTGCGAGTCAGTATTTATGACAGTAATATTAGATGTGCACTTGCTACGAACTTAGGAAGCAACGAACGATATCCCCGTGAACGCAATGTTCGTTATGAGTGGCCTCGACTGTAAACGTTTTCCTCGTACGTGCTCTGCCCAATACGTTGACGGCATCTGAGAATGTGATATCTCCAGCAATAGGGCCGAGGTGGGTCACCGCTATGTCAACGAATGCCCTCTATGTGCCCTTTATGGAGAGGCCGAACACGGTCCGTACGAAAGGAACAATAGGTACGACAGGCCTGGGGGTATGAGCCTGGCTACGGGACCTTGCTTTTCAAAAGCTTGATATCCATTGTTGCCGTATATTAGAGGGTCAGAAAAGTGACAATTTGCCTGCAAGCGCCTCAAATAATATACAGGTGCGTCTAGAATATGGTAAAATATATATTACTCGGTCGTCCGGCAAAATTTCAAATTGTGCGCTGGGCATCTCTTCATGGTAAGGAGCCCTTCTGAGAACGGTGCATTCTTTAGGAGCAAACATCTAGTCAAAACATCTAGAATGATTCAGGTACCCTGAAGCTGCCCATACAGAAAAATAAAATAATTTCTACCTACGCAGTATTCTCGCCTCACCTTAACTGCGGAGGTAACCATCTATGCATTCAGGAATGGCAAGCACGCGGCGACTGCCACAGACTTCGTATGTAACTATTTCATCGCAGGTGCTCCATTGCTGACAGCCAACTAATAAAACTGTGCTCACTGTCACAGGTCCAGAAAATGTAGAAACGAAAAACCAGTGACAAACGTAGAACTAGCACCTTTTCCGGGTGTTCCGTGTTTGCGATGCCGAGGTAAACAATGGGTGGCCTTGATAAGTCGATTTTTGCAAATGCTAATCGACGTGCGCCCTTATTGGCTAGGTGCACACCAGTGGTACGTGACTTGTCAACACAGTTCCGTATCCTTTTGTTTACTTGTAGGCTCAGGCTGGAAGATACTCCGACCTCTCCAAGTGATGGCTTCCGAGCAAAAAGACGCTGCAGGCAGTGGCGGACGCGTTTCAAAGGTAGAGGGAGATATGTCCAAGCAATCCTCTCGGAAGAGACGCGGGCCCAGTGCACCGGTCACCGTGGACCCCAAGGAGGTATGCCAGCCTTCGCAGAGCGCCCAGGAGGGCGTCAGAACTGCATCGTCTCTGAGGAGACCTCCCAGTTTGTCAATGGGCTCTGCCGACAACCTCCGCCGACACACCTTGGCCGGCAGCTCCTCTAGCCGCCTTAAGAGCGAAACCATCATGCCGCAAAAAACGCAGCCATCCTCAGACGGTCTTGCTTCAATGGCCGAAAAGTCAGGGAACTCTTGGGGCTCTAAAGAACCGTCACCGGGGTGCGTCGAGGAGAATATACCGTCGCAACAAGCTCGAGAGAAAGGCTCTGCTGTGAAGAAATTGCGCCACAAAGCAGTCGTAGTGGCCTCCAGCGTTGCTGGGGCTCCCTCGGATGAAGTGGCAAAGCAGGATGACGTGAACGCCACCGCAGCTTCCACCGCGCAGCCTCCTGGCGCTGCAGCCGAGCCGTCTACCAAAGGCGGTGCGGCCGAAGCTAGTGCGACACACCACAAGGGCGGAGCCGTATCTTCACGGGAACAGAAGGCCGCCAGCTTTGACACGAATATCGCGCCTGCCGAGCAGCCGGCTTCTAGGACCCGGGGTTCCATGGATAAACCAGGGAAGATCTATACGTGGCCTGAAAAATTTCGATTTGGCAGACATGGTGAGTGGACGATTTGAACGTTTCATGACGACGTCTTTTCTAGATGGTCTGAGCATAGCGGGTGTCGAGTAGACAAGTTTTGTGTCCGCTTTTACCTACAGCGTCATGACGCAACGGCCGTGAAGTAGAATACCACGTCGCTAACTCACGTTAACGCCAGCTTTATTTCATTTCTGAGTAGGGCACCTAATGTTATAAGCTGAAAATATTAGCGTTGCTTCAAGAAGGGGACAAATCTAAAGTAAGCTTTGTTTCTGACTGTGGTAAGAAAAAATCAAATACAAACATAAAATTATTATCGGCAGTAAAACGTTTAAAGGCAATGTATCATATATGCCTCTTTACGACAGAAAGTGCTACCTAAAATGTCACACGTGGATGTTATCTCTTATCACGTATAACACAGCAGAAATCGCAATATCATTGATAACTGATGCAGAAAAATGCAAATAAAGTTTGGTCCAGCACAAGATTGCATGTCCTGCTGCTGGGAACCGCTTATGGAGTTATTTGAATAATAATAATAAGAAATGGTTTTCAACACGAGCAGGACGTTCGAATCGGTTGAAAGGTGCCTAAAGATACTTTCATCTTTTCATGCAATAACCCTGCAATTCCCGCCTGAGTAATACGTTGCTTCTAATCGCCTTCAGGTGAGAAGTCCTCGCGAGACCCTCGGCAGCGGCGCAGCCTTGCTCCTGAAGAATGAGGTTGTCATGATCCTCTTGCTCATAGTGACCATGACGTTTGTCCTCCTCGCCCTCTTCTTCCTACTCAGAGTGACCCCACCGAAAGCAAGGGACAACTGGTGCGTGTCAGACGATTGCCTTTCACATGCAGGCCGTCTCGAAAAGACGCGAAGCACAATGTTCGACCCCTGCAGTGACTTCAGCAAACATGTCTGCTTCAACTGGTCGCCGGCGAAAGAAAGGGAAGAAATCCGAGATTTCGACTTGTCCGCTATGTTAGATATGGTGTTCTCGTGGCTGCAGAGGATGAGCACGACGCTGCTGGAAGGATCTTCGGTGTTCCCCGTAGCCAAGAAGGCACTGGCTATGCTAGAGTCCTGCATGAGTGACTCCTCAACATACGGATCAAACTTGAAGAATTTCCGGCAATTTCTCGACAATCGCAGCCTGCTCTGGCCGAAAGCACCGAAGCGAGACGTGGACGCGCTTCGTGTGCTCGTCAATCTGGCTTACCATTGGGAGGCCGCCTTTTGGTTCGAGATCCGAGTGTTCTTTGTGGGGACAGGCGCGTTCGGAGGCCGATGGAGGATCACGTTAAGGCCGGCTCCTCTGCTTCCACACTGCCTCCGCCAGCACCGCGCTGTGATAAAGAACGGGCCGGAAGCCTACTTCAAGTACTGGATGGACTTCTACACAGCCCTCTTCGGCGACACCACAATAGCCAGCAAGGAACACGCGCTCCGGATTGCCTACATGGAATCAGACATTTTAGAGACGCTCAACAAGGCGCTAGAGGCATCGAAAAAGGACTCCTCCGTGTTCCCCATAGGAGAGTTCGAAGTGTTCACGACTGGCATAAATTCCTCCCGATGGCTGCAGCAGCTGCAGAACGTTACTGCCTTGAAACCCGAGCTAACCGGACAGGACGCTGTTGTTACTACCAATGTGCATTTCCTCCAAGCAGTGGGTAACCTGTTCGCCAAGTACACCAACGACCACATCTTGCATTTCCTGGGGTGGCAATTTGCCCAACAATACGCGCCCGTGTCTGGCAGTGGCCTGCTGGTGGCACGTTACGGTGACTCCAGGACAGCCAGGGGCTTTCGACCAGCCTTCTGCGGAATCCACATCGAAGTGCCCTACAGGGTGCTCCTCCTGGCACTGCGCTTTGCGTCGCGGATTACGCAGAGCGATAAGAACCTCGTTGACGCCGGTTTCGACCACCTCATGTCGGCGGCTGTGCGTTTGGTTAACGATTCGACCTGGTTGGACACGGAGAGCAAAGCAGTGGCCGCAGAACAACTTCACTCCGCCAGCTTGCGTCTGTGGCCTCCGGCTGAATTCCTCAACAAGACAAACCTCGAGGAGTTATTTCGAGCGTTTCCAGAAAAGGAGGAGTCCTTTGGCGCATACATTATCAACACGCGCGAGAGCGCACGAAAGATTAGCAGAACGCCAGAGTACGAGGCAGTGCTGGAGATTCCGGAAAACTATGCGCTGCCGTATTTCGAGTACGACTACGTGCACAACGCCGTGGGTGTCGCCATCGCCGGAGTGGACCGCCCACTATTCTATAGCGAAGGCACTCTGGGCATGTTCTACGGCGGTTTCGGCTTCTCCCTCGCCTTAGAACTGGTCAAGGCGCTCGACAGCCAGGGTCTGCAGTGGCATCCCAGCGGATTGGTAGTCAACTCGATCCTCAGCTCAAGGTCGCAGGCTGTCTTCAACGCCAAAAACGTGTGCTTCAACAGGAGCGACTTGAACGCCGGCGAGAGCGTGTTTACCCGCGCTGCGATAGCCTACGATGATCCATAACAGCGCGACAGACGGGACAAAGAAGAGGAGACACAACACACAGCGCTGGCTCACAACTATGATCCATAACAGCGCGACAGACGGGACAAAGAAGAGGAGACACAACACACAGCGCTGACTCACAACTTGTGACAGTTGTGAGTCAGCGCTGTGTGTTGTGTCTCTTCTTTGTCCCGTCTGTCGCGCTGTTATGGATCATCGTCAGCACCAACTCGCCCAACAACTGGTTTTGTTAGATAGCCTACGCTGCTTTCCTAGACGCAGCTAGTGAAGCCGTGAACACAACACAGATAAGCGCTGAGCTCGCCGAAGAGAAGGTATTTTTTATGACCATCTGCCACATGACGTGCACCCAAAAAGGCGTCAAGAACCCCTTCGCAGCTGACTGCAACAAAATCGTGCGCAACCCTGCGGCTTTCGCAAAGGCTTTCCACTGCCCGGAAGGTTCTAAAATGAACCAAAGAAATAAGTGCGCGTTTTTCAATTGATACAGGAAATTTGTCATGTTAGAGTTTTCAAGACTTGATAACGTTGCTATGAGTGATTTTGTATGCATACCAAAGAACACTGACAAGACTCTATTCCCTGCACTGTTTGCACACCCATGCAAGATCGGTGCTGTGCTCCATAAGCAAGCAGTGAGAACTTTAAAAGACAGCGCATATTTAATCTTTTTTTTTCGTTTTTTCTTAGTTGTCCCATGTCGTGTTTTGAGCCTCATGGTTGTTCACGTTTTTGCCACAGTTTTGCGCTAAGTGTTAAGTCGCGACAGACGTGGTTATGCAATAGTCCCAGCCAAATTGAGGTAAGAAATTCGAATCATTCCCGCTTAGGAATGGAATCCGAGGCGGCTAACTTTTGTGCCTGCACCGATTTCTGAAATGTAGCTGAGATTTGTCGGCAGATCTGTTTTAAATGCAGTTACTGCAGCTATGGCTAAAAGGCGATGTACTCTTGCAAATTTTTTGTTGTATTTGGGCAAGAGCGAACACCTGAAATGAGATTTCACTACGGTTACAGAGAATGGTAGCGTCTCCTGAATGTTTTAAGGAATGCGGACGCATAACATGATCCCGTGCCTGCTTTTGCGGGTCGCTTTTTGCACGCTGCGGCACCACTTCGGGGTAAAAATTGCGAGCTAAACTATCCGAAGTATGTGCGATTTCTTGCCTATTAGCGTTGACTTGAACTTGTTCATTTAGTTTCGTTATCTTTTGCTTTGTCACTTGAAAGCCACCTGGTTACATTACCTGTGCATCCAGGCCGTGTTTGCAATTTCAGTTAATGTCTCAGTATTTTGGCCACTGATATAAAGTCGTCCATGTTTACATTTATTTTCATATAGGAACTTGAATTCCCGAAGCGTGTGTTCATTGCATCGGATAACCTTTCACTACTGAGAGTTTCACCAACTACGTGCGCGTAATGTTATCGCTGGTTTCCTTTCTCGAAGCCAGCGAGTTTACAGCCCCCCCCCCTTTTCGCCGTTATTGCACACGCTTTCAAAAAGCCTCTAATAGTAATGCTGATTTGCTTTCCTTTACTCGATTTTTAAAGCATTTCGGTGCTAACAAATTGCTACAAATGTTGTATGGTCTCGTGAACGAATAGTCATGGCATGACGTTTTTTTTTATACGCTGATAAAACTGAGAAATAATGCATGATTTCCTCTGTTTCCTTTTACAAAGAGGACTTTAAGAATAGTATTATATGAGGCACGTAGTGAAAACAGTATTTCATAAGGCGTGTTGGCGTCGGCTTCTTTATATATCTCAGTAAATCGGCTCGAGCTGGCAAAAAAAAAAAATTTTGTGTTTCAAGGTTCTTTAGCTGGCCGACCTTCTCTTTTATTGCTATGCTTGGGTTGCTTTGCAAATATAAAAAAGCAAGAAATCTGGCAGAGGATCGCATAGATCATACGAAAATACAAGGGTGTTAATTTCATGTGGATTCGCGTTTGTGATGCAAGCATCCAAAAATTTGGCATTCTGCTGTGTGAGTCTAGTTGGCTGCGCCTTATGTAGATTGAGAAGCCGTATGTCGACAAAAGTGTGTCAAAATGTTCGGTGGAATGATCATCGGACTTTAAGTCAATATTGATATCCTGTATTATAACGGTGGATGTGTTAGATAAGTTCGGGATGCCAATGATAAGTCTAGAAATTCTAGCAAGCGACCTTTCTGTCTCTTCTCGATGGACGGCAGAGAGTGATCACTCCTATTTTCTCAATATTCAAGCACAGATATTAAATATGTGCGTTCCTAGATGAGAAATCAACGAACCGCTTACCGTATGCAGCCAATGCTCCCCTCTTCTTTTGCTTACGACAGTGATGTTCAGATCGGTAGCACTCTAAGTGGGGCTTAGTGTCGTCTTCTGTAACCCATGTTTTAGGAAAAGTTAAAACATCAAACTTAACTGTGAAAGAATGAAGACTACAAGCAATGCCATCTTCTTTTGATCGAATACGCCTACAATTTGCATGCAATGCAGAAAAAAATTCCCACAAGAAAACTAAAGATTTAAAGCATTAACTGTATATTTTCTGCAATTGTCCTTGGGACACATGATCATGATCGAGAAAACATCAATGAACCATTAATCGTATCCAAGTCTTTTTCCTGCGCACTATTATTTCGGATGCTTTATGTTTACGAATGCGTACCTTGCCTCCGGACGCGCATTTAAATTTCATTTTGGCTGTCTTTTTCCTTGTTATCGGTTCCTAAAGGAGCATCTTGTCTCCGCAATAATTTTGACCAACTGGGGAGCTTTAACGTGCACTGACATCGCACAGCACACAGGAGCCTTAGCGTTTTTCCTCCATAAAAACGCAGCCGGATGTCTGAATTCAAATTTGCGCTACAAGCTACTGCTCTAAGTCAGACTTGTATTGATACGCGGATCGCAACACTCCCAAAGTGTCGGAGCTGCAAATCGCAGCTCAGATTTCAGGAGTGAACGTCGCTGAAATGTTTCGTGATTTGTGTGTCTTGCGACGAACTAGTGCAGGATGATGCCTTGGTAAGTGGATGAGAGCATACCTACTAGGCAGGCGACCACTGTAAATCGTTTAGAAAGCATTATTCAAAGTATTCATACATTTTTCTTTGCGTCCGAAGAGTTTTTCTTTTGCTTATTTTATTTTGCAGACTAAACTGGCAGCGTTGGCGAAGAGCTACAGCGGCAACAACTCCACAGTTGCAGCGTTTCCGGCAAACCTCTTCTATGGCCCCGAAAACTACGGCGGCACACAGCAGGGCCAGAAAGAAGGTCTGATGCTGGGCGGCTCGGCTCAGGAGCCGGCCATCGGCCTCTTGCCCGTACCCGTGTGACTGGGCGAGAGAGTGAGCCTCATGGACGGCGCAGGATCTGTCCAGATCGCCGACCTGCCGCACTTCGACCCAGCGGCGCTCGCGGGAGCGGAGATGATCCAGCTCAGGCCGCTCTGAAGACTAGACGCTGTCGAGGTGTTTCCTGTTTCCTGTAGCGAAGCAGGCGGGGGTGGCCAAGGCGCCCTCGAGCTGGACGCGCAGAGACTTTTCAGACGCTCAGGAAAGGAAGCCACGGAATATGAAACCATACAAAATTGGTTTATAGACAGTGTATAGACATATTATAGACTCTATTTCCTTCCTAAAGATATTTCCTTTTGTATATTCGTAGTCTATAGACTGTCTATATATAAAAGTCTGCTAAAATTGCATGGCCATAAATCTATAGATTGTGTATAGATTCTCTATAGGATTTGTGTGGCCTATAGACTGTTCTCTAGGGTTTGTGTACAGAGTCTGTACACATTATAGACAGAAATCTATGGAAAGTCTCTAGATTGTATAAAGAAATATTTGAAGGGGATATATACGCGCGGCAGGAGTTTATGATGCAAAGACGGGCAATACTGGCACGGGACCCAAAGATGGAGGTGTAGTGTCTCACAACGAGATTCTGCTTTTGTACACGTTGTGACTCATGCCTCAGTTCGTAGAAGCCAGCTTTTCCTTTTTTGTATCACCCTTGCTCGGGCTACTCGAAGTGCTGTACGCAAGCACAGATATCTGACCCTCGTGCTTGATTTTCTTTTTATTGTTGTTGCTCAAAGAGCAATTGCTTCTTACAGCCTGGTGCTAGAGATGGCGATGAACGATGTTACAAAACAGTGCGGATCAACCTGTACTATACACCATGATTAAGAGTATTTGCTGATACATGCACTTTGTGCACAAGGAACAAGGTGTGAAGAGGGGCCCTGAGCAAGAGTCAAAAACTATGTTTTCCCATATTTTGCAGTGCCTGACTAATATACCGCTTAACTGCACGGTACTAACATCGCAGCGCTGCTGGGTTTCTTAACATAGCACGCTTGGTGACAAATTGCTTGTTTTTTAGCAGGCGATCAAAACCATGTCCTTTCGTCATAACCGCTTCACTGCTACGGGTCTTCACATCTTACATTAGGCCCTGTAGGTATAAGTATCCAGCCTCATCGCTAGGGTATGAGATAAGCGAAATCTAAATTTAGGTTCCAGTGCAATGCTGTGCGTTGTGCTGGGTTCACAAAATTTGTCATGTGTTCTTTGGGTCGGCGAACACCGACAGGTGCGGACGCGTGGCATATGAGCTCCGTGTTTTTCGGGTATTTTGACCCGCCTAAACCCTTTGGACTACGTTCTTTTGGAGTGGAATTGACGCCGATAACGAAGAGGACCACGAGGACCCAAGATATGAGCTGGTGGGTCCTACATTTCGATTTTTATCGGTCCTTGAACTTTCCACGTGGTCGGCGCGAGAGTAAGCCTAGCTAGGCCTAACACGAGTACGGAGCTCCGCGGCCTCCTCGGCCTCAAAGAGAGGGGGGCGAAGACCGGAGAGAAGTCCCAGATGAACACCCCTAGCGACAGACAGCCCACAATGACAGGCTTGAATAGCTTTATACCAGAAATGCCAGAAAATATGGACGAAGACTTCTAAGACACGACCGACGAGAACCCCGGGCGGCCGAGTCGGGGGGGCTCCGTGAGAGCGACGAGACCGACGCATAACAGCAGCGACCCAGTAGGAAGAAACACGCAAGTTTCCGAAAACAAGGATATGGAACTGGATTGGATAGTCGTAGGACCGAAGGTTCGGAGAAAGCAACAACAAAGAATGGAGATGCAAGGGACCCCGGGGAAGACGACTCCGGAGCCTCTCTCGGAAGGAATGCAAACTACAAGGGGAGCACCAGCTGCGCAGAAAGAAGCAGAGAAAGGAGGAGGCGAGAGGAGGAGACTGCCGCCGCTCCCGAAGGACGACTTAAAAGTAGTTCTCCGACCGAGAGGACTCACAGTCAAGGATTTGCAAACACACCAAGTGGCAAAGGCAGCAGCGGAGGCTACCGGGCACGAATGCAAGACAGGAGACTTCATCGTAAGACTACGAAATGGTTCTAACATAATAATCATCAGCACTGGCGACAAGATAGTAGCCAGGAAGATCAGAAATATCACGCAGCTAAAATTTGGCGATAAAACCTACGCAGTCAACGCCCACGTGGCGGCACCGGAGGACACGGTGAAGGGAGTCATCCACGGGGTGGACCCAGGAACTACACCGGATGAGCTCAAGGACAACCTCAGACTACGCAGGCAGGGGGTGAAGATCCTGGCGGCCAGGATGCTTGGAAGCTCGAGCATGGCCGTCATCACCTTCGAAGGCACTTTTCTGCCCAAGCAAGTGATCTACCATGGAGGAGAGATGGGGTGCTACGCATACAGACCAACGAGACAAGTCTGCTACAACTGCGGTCAGCAAGGACATTGGATGGACGTCTGTCCAAGCCCACAAACCAAGACCTGTAGGCAGTGCGGATGCCAGAACCCGGCGGAGGCACACCAGTGTACACCCAAGTGCATGCTTTGCGGCGGAGAGCACGCCGCCGGCTCGAAGGACTGCAAGCAGCGCCTTAAGCCAGCGAGCGAGCTACGCTGGGGACCTCAGCAGCAGCAAGGTCGGCGCAGCAGAAGCCGCAGCAGAGGAGGGAAACCGCGATGGTTCGGGGATGAAAGCAGAGACCCGGACAGAAGCAAGTCGCGGAGTCGCAGCCGCGGCAGACCCTGGAATCAAAATCAGGGGAGCGGACAAGACGAGTCCTTTCCACCACTGGACAACGGAAGCAAGCAGCAGCAACAACAAAGACAACCCAAGCAGCAACAACAGCAGCAGCAGCAGCAGCAGAAGAAGAAGAACGGCGGCAACTCGCAGGTGAGCTGGCGGGACGGCCCTCCCAAATCGCTATATGCTCCGCACTCTAACACAAACGGAACACAAAACACACAAATCCAAAAACTATCAGAGGAAAACGCCAGTCTTAAGCGCGAATTGTAACAGTGCCGCGAAGAGATGAGGCAACTAAGAATACAGCTAGGAGAGATAATTAGGGAGAAACAAGAAATCAGGGCAGGTTTTGTACCAATAAGGACACCAACACCACCAACACAGATTGAGAAAGAATTACAACAGGATATAAGGCCGGACAGCCCAATAATGAAACTCATACAGGAGATGCGCAACGAGATACGCTACGAAATGCAGGGGATGCGTAGTGAAATGCGCAGCGAAATGCAGCAGACACAGCAGAAGGTAGCTATGCAAGAGCAGAGCTTCAGGAACTACGTTAAGAGTCAAACCACGCAGAGAACAACCAACGATGCGAGGGATAGGCTCTTTAACGAGCGCAGGTTCAGCACTGACACCCCCAGCACGAGTAGCGCTAACCAAACATGGCTGAGCGAAATCAACAATTAGAGCTATGGCAATGGAACTGCAGAGGCTACGCACGCAAGCAAGGCCTCTTGCAGCAGTACATACAGTATTGTGCGTTTTTATCGTGAAGATTTTCAAAAGTTTCCCCGCCTCAACCGCTGTCTCATTTGCGATGAAGCTGCACACAGAGCTTGCGTATTATGGTAACTTTTGTATCGTAGAAAGTTTGACAACGCTACATACTTAGTTGAGCCGTGCATGATGCGAAAACATAATCGTCTACGTAGAGATCGGCAACCAAAACCCGCAAACGACGCTTTTTCGCTGAAGGGCGGCAGTAGCGCCATCTGTTTGCGGTAGCGCAGAGCGTCACGACAAGGCCGTCGAGGAGAGCGTTGCAAGGAGCGCGGGCCGTTTGAGTATGCCGTTCCTGTCGTTTCACCGCGGGGAGGGGAACGTCACCCCAACCCGCGCCAAAGACCTTTTCTTTAATAAAGTTAACCTCCTCCTCCTCCTCTGCTTCTACTGAAGCGCTTACAACATTTTCGACTAATTGAGCGGAAAAATATCAGAACAAATGATTTAACGAGGCTTTACCTTTTAAAGAATATTGTTTGCAATGCTCGCCTCGGCGGCCTTGTCGTGACGGTTTCTACTGCCCAAAACAGATACGCCACTGCCACCCTTCAGGGAAAAAGCGTCGTCTGCGGGTTTTGGTTGCCGATCTCTACGTAGACGATTACGTTTTCGCATCATGCACGGCTCAACTAAGTAAGCACCGTTGTGAAACTTGCTACGATACAAAAGTTACCATAATACGCATGCTCTGTGTGCAGTTTAACGGCAAATGAGCTAGCGGTTGAGGCGGGGAAATTTTTTAAAGTGTTCACGATAAAAACGCACAAAACTGTATGTTCCAGGGGAACCACACCAGATATTATTTTACTACAGGAAACAAACAACACGACACCAAAACTCAGAGGGTACACATGTCAAGAGGGCAGCCGCATTGCCACCTTAATTAGTAACAAGGTGGTGGCCATAGAACACAAACAGATAGAGGACACGAACATAGACCACATAATCACAGAGATAATTCCCAAGAAGAAAGCGAAAGCCAAAAGCACCCTAATAGTTAACCTATATAGTCCACCGAGGCAAACAAATGGCGACTTCCTCAGGCTCTTTGCGGAGGCGAAGAGACTAGCAGGGCAAAACACCCTTCTCATAGCAGGCGATTTCAACGCCAAAAGCCCAAGATGGGGCTACCCCAGAGATGACAAGAAGGGGCGTGGCATCTGCTTAGCGGCAGAGAGCACAGGGTGCGACCTCCTAACCGACGAGAGCCAGCCAACCAGACAAGGCAACAGCGTGAGCCCAGATACGAGCCCGGACCTCACCTTCGTAAGAGGCGACAAGCAGGTAGAATGGGAAAACCTCGAGAACCTGGGTAGCGACCACTATATAGTCAGAATCTGCATGGTGGCCGAGGGGGTCAAAAGGAAGATTGGCATGGCACGAATCACGGATTGGGACACTTTCAGGGTGCAATGGACGCATATAGAGGGCGAAATCGAATCCGTAGAGGAGTGGAGTCAAAAGCTTCGGCAAATCCAGGAGGGATACACGAAAGCTGTGGATAGATCAGAGCAAACACCGGAAGTAGATGAAAGGCTCATCGGGCTATGGGAGGCAAGACGAGTGCTTACCAAGCGCTGGAAAAGGCAGAAGCTAAACCGAAAGCTTAAAAGGAAAATCGCTGAGATAACTGAAAAAGCAGAGCAATATGCAATACAACTGGCAAGGCAGGGCTGGCAGCAGTTCAGTAATTCGGTGAATGACACGCTAGGCACGGATAAAACGTGGCAGATTCTCCGAGCCCTCATGGACCCAACCTAAAGCAAAACCGAAGGCAGCAAGTCGCTACAGAGACTGGTACATCAATATGATGGAACCGAGGAACAGCTGCTAGAGGAAGTTAGGATGAAATGCTACGGGAAGGATCAGATAGGAAGCTACAAGGAAGAGTATAAAGGCGAAGAGAATCTAAACATGGACAGGCCTATCACCAAGGAAGAGGTAATCGAGGCGGTAAGAGCGGCCACAAAGAACACGGCAACGGGAGCAGACAAAATCAGCAACTCATTAATCAGGATTCTCAGCGACAACGCCATCGACCAGCTAGTGGTGTACCTCAATAAGCTTTGGTAATCCGGCACGGTTCCGGCAGAGTGGAAGCACGCAATGGTGGTTATGATGCCAAAGCCAGGCAAAAAGCTATCGATCGAAAACCTCAGACCCATTTCCTTAACATCATGTCTAGGTAAGCTCTACGACAGGATAATCACCAAAAGGATTCAAACACATCTGGAAGGAGGAAGGTTATACCCGGATAGCATGTACGGTTTTAGAGCAAACCTGTCCACCCAAGACATCCTAATAGAGCTTAAGGAGGAGGTTCCAGCCACGATGCCAAAAGCAGGGGAAAACGTGGTCATGCCCCTCGATATAAAGGGGGCCTTCGGCAACGTCAGCCAAAACGCCATCATGGACGGAATCAATAACACCAACTGCGGAAGAAGAGTCCATAATTATGTCAGGGCCTTCTTAAGCGATAGAACTGCGACAGTCGGGCTTGGAGACCTTAGAAGCGACCCTTTCGGCACACCATGCAAGGGCACTCCCCAGGGATCGGTCATCTCACCGATATTATTCAACGTTGCGATGATCGGGCTTGCGCGGCAACTCGAGAGGATACCAGGGATAAAACACGCGATGTATGCCGACGATGTCACGGTATGGGTCGCCCAGGGCTCTCTGGGGGAGAAGGAGGACGGACTACAGGAAGCAGCCGCGTGCGTGGAGAAGTACACCAGAAAAAGAGGCCTCAGATGCTCAACCGAGAAATCGGAGCTGCTGAGAGTCGGAAGACATCCCACTAATGCGGAGCTGGAAGTCTACCTGGAAGGGCAGAGGATCCCAGAGAAAGACATGATAAGGGTGCTAGGTATGTGGCTGCAAAGAAGCAGGAGATGCAGCCACACCATCAGCCTAATAAGTAAAGCAGCAGAGCAGGTAGGAAGAATGATCAGCAGTCTCGCATAGGTGGTACGGCATGAAAAAGGAAGACACGCTCAGACTCGTGAGCAGCCTGATAGTCAGCCGAGTCACCTATTCACTGCCCTACCAGATACCAACCAAAGCCGACATGGAACAGATAGATTTAATATTAAGGAAGGCATATAAGACCGCCCTGCATCTACCTAGGAACACACCGAACGAGAAACTACTCCAGCTAGAGATTAGTAACACCTTCCAAGAGCTGAGGGAGGCCCAAATCAGGGCACAGTATACGAGACTCCGAGGCACGCCAACAGGCCGGGAACTGCTGAAAATAATAGGGGTGGAAACACAAGAGCGCCTTGACAGGTACAGGGACGTCCCGGATGGAATTAGAAAAGCCATTCGGGTCGCACCCCTGCCCAGGAACATGGATCCGAACCTGCACGAAGGAAGACGGAAAGCAAGAGCCGAGTATATCGAGCGAGGCTTAGCCAATCTGGAAAACACGGTCTTCACGGACGCGGCGCTGTACCTGATGGATAGGAAGCGCACGGCCGCGGCTGTAGTAGTCGACCACCAGGGAGAACTGATCACCTGTGCAGCGGCAGAGGCTGCGGACGCAACAGAAGCCGAGGAGGTTGCCATAGCTCTAGCGGTCGCTTGCGGCTCCCAGGGAAACAAATCTCTAAACATACTTACAGACTCGAAAGAGGCATGTAGGAACTACACTAGGGGAAGGATAGGTGCCGCAGCCATGAACATACTCAGAAAAGCGCGTGTCTCAGACACAAAACACATAGAGAGCCTGGTTTGGATACCCGGACATGCAGGTATTAAGGGAAATGAAAGAGCGGACGGCCATGCTCGAGCGATGAGTTTCCGAGCGGGATTACCGGACGACTTTTGCACCGGAGCCTGCGACGGGGGGTATGCAGAGCACCTGGCCCTATACAGGGGCTTAAGGTATAAATATCCTCCGCCACACAAGGCACTAACAAAGGAAGAGGCTACCGGGTGGCGCAGACTGCAGACGGGTATTTTTCCAAATTTACACATACTAAACAAGATGTTTCAGACACAATACAGAGCCACATGCCCGTGGTGCGGGGCGGTACCGACGCTGTACCACATCACATGGGAGTGTGAGCGAAACAAAATTCCACCAACACAAACACACAAGTGCGGAGCAATGGGAGAGCCGGGTCGTCAGCAGCGAGCTCACGGTCCAAAGGACCCTGGTGCAGCACGCTTACGAGGCAGCGCGGCTCAGCGGAGCCCTGGAATGAGGGCCCGACCTTGCGAAGACGGGATCCGGGATCGCCTGATATGAAGACGACGCGGATCCTGCTGCCGCCGAACTACGCAATTGTTCAATAAAAGTTTTTCACTCACTCACTCCCGCTAGGCGCAGTTCAGGTGCCTCAGGTTTCGCCAGCTGATGGCACGGCTAGAAACAGCTTATCCTTACATTGTTATTTTTTATTTTAATAATCAATAGCCACTAACACATATTCCGCCTGCGGCTGCGCAGGGCAATAACAGTATACGTAACTGTCTAGCACTCGTGGGGACGCCTGGATCACGCGTTGAGGGAAACGAAAATTGTATTTTGAGGAAAGCACGTGATGATGTAAGTATCATATCTCGGTGGAGACTTGAAACGCGCCATAATTAAGGCAAGAGAAGAAGGTAGGAGTGCAAGAAGAAAGAGAGAGGAAGAGAGAGAGAGGTGCAGACGTGGAGGGCTCTGGAATAATTTCGACCAACTGGGGATATTTAGCGCGCTCAGACATCACACAGCACACGGGCGCCTTTTGCGTTTCGCCTTCATCGAAACGCCGACGCCGCAGTCGGGTTCGACACCTAGAACACAGGATCAGAACTCAGGAACAGTAGCCACCCGCCGCAGGCGCTCAGTGGGTAGGGCGCTCGGCTATATTGAATAATGGCTTTTGGGGAAAGGAAATGGCGCAGTATCTGTCACATGTTGGCGGACACCTGAACCCCGCCGTAAGAAAAGGGGTAAAGGAGGGAGTGAAAGAATAAAGTAAGAAAGAGGTACCGTATTGGAGGGCTCCGGAATAATTTTTACCAACCGGGGACCTTTAACGTGCACCGATATCGCACAGCACTCGGGCGCTGTGCACGGACGCTAAGGCGCCCGTGTGCTGTTCGATGTCAATGCACGTTGAAGATCCCCAGGTGGTCGAAATTATTCCAGAGCCCTCCACTACGGCAACTCCTCTCTTCTTTTCTTATTTCACTCCTTCCTTTATTCCTTTCATTAACACGCGGTTCAGTGCCCATCGATATATGAGACAGATACTGCGCCATTTCCTTTCACCAAAAAACCAATTATTATTATTATCACAAGGGCGCCTTTGCCTTTCGCCTCCATCGAAACGCAGCCACCGCGGCCGGGTGCGAACCCGGGTGCACCGTATCAATAGCCGAGCTGAGCCACCGCGGCGGGTCGGAGCTCGGCTACCGATCCCGAGTTCCCGGGATCGAACCCGACCGCGGCGGCTGCGTTTCGATGGACACGGAACGCTAAGGCGTCCATGTGCTGTCCGATGTCAGTGCACTTTAAAGAACCCCAGAAGGTCTAAATTATTCTGAAGCCGACCTACACTACGGCACCTCTTTCTTCCATTTTTCTTTCACTCCCTCCTTTATCTCTTCCCTTACGGTGCGATTCAGGTGTCAGTCGATATGTGAGACAGATTCTGCGCAATTTCCTTTCCCCAAAATTCAACTTTCAGACCGACCCTAGGCAATAACTCATCCATAAGGCTCATCAATAAAGTTTTCACCTACCTACCTGAATTTAAAAGTTGACACTAAGCTAGTCAGCAGCGTGTCTCGAATAAGCGTCGCTAGTCACTACTGCTCATGCGCCACTAGTTAACCAAACCAGAGTGGTTCCGACGCTGCGCCACGGCGCGCCTTTCCTCAAAACCCAATTTTATATTTTCAGTTTACTCTTTCCCTCTTCGTCTTTCTGAAAAAGAAAACGAAATTCTAAATTGATAATAATAATTGGTTTTGAGGGAAAGGAAAATGGCGCAGTATCTGTCTCATATATCGTTGGACACCTGAACCGCGCCGTAAGGGAAGGGATAAAGGAGGGAGTGATTCTAAATTGAAAATTGGATTTTGAGCAAAGGCGCGGCGTAGCGGCGAACACCTGTGGCGCGGTTTTAGTGATCTAGATACTATATAGCTCGGTGCAACTAGTCGGGCATGCGCAGTAGTGACTAGCGACGCTTACCCGAAATACGCTGCTGACAAGCTTAGTTTAGCTTTGGCTGCAAGATTCGCACGTAGTTAAAATATTCTGCAGCCTTCCACAACGGCACTGCTTTCTCTCTTCTTTCACAACCACCTTCGTCCCTTTCCTTACTGTGCGATTGATGTGTCCACCGAGAAGTGAGAGTTACTGCGTCAAATCATTTCTTCAACAAATATTTTTTTTTATTTAATACAAGGGCCTTCTCCCTTTCCCCACCCCACTTCCTCGTTCGCCCATTCACCACTGTGCGGTTTGTATTTTGAAGTGGAAACAGTTACTACGCCTTCCCGGTGCCGCAATGGAACTGCTGTGTGGCTGTGTGTTGTTGCCAGGAAGAAAGAAAAGGAAAGTGCACAGAGCTGCCCACTGGCTCAAGCCGAACCACAATCGCTACCACGTGCAGATAGTAGGAGAGTTGCTAAGAATTGCGGCATTTGCCCAAGGTATAGGTTTAGAAATAATACTGGGGAATCAAAACATTCTTGGAAGCAGACGCTGCGAAATACAACATGAATGATCGCTACATGGTACCCTGCTGTCTGGCCACGCAACCTGCAAAAAAGCTTTAGTTTGCATTAATGATTAACACGGGACGCCACCATAGTTACGCTTTACCCCTCCCTAAATGAGTGAAACGAAGCTCTGCTGACTGCGACTGCACTGGATTGGAGTTTCTCGGGTGTACACGTGGGGGAGGAGCGCGCGAGACGCAAAGGGCGTGGCTATCGCTCATCGAGGGGTATAAAAGGGCGTCCAGAACCTTCATATATTGGCTTTCTTGTGCGCTCTTCTTCTGCACGTATTACAAACCAGGTCATGGTATGCTTTCAACGCCTTATTTCTGCTTGAAGTCGGTCTAATGTCAGTCGCAAATATAGCGCAATGAAATAAGCTCTGCGCAAAATACTATTGATGCAAACGGAGGAGCAGTTATGTATTATATAAAGAAAGAAGTGGTGTGGGCCCATCTCCAAAGGAATTACAGATGGAGGGATATTGGGCAGGGTACACGAGGTACCAGAAGTGAAGATTTGGATAGGAGCCCGTTTAAGCACTTGTCATTTCGTTGCTTCAATAAACTCTCAAGTGATCACTCTAGTGGGTGCGAAGAAATACGGGCTAGCATTATGACTGCGAACTGGTCATCGATTTCTGGTGACGAACTGAGTTAATTCTTATTTTAGTTTTTATTTAAAACATACTGCAGTCATTGAAGACCAAGCAGGAAGGGCAATACAGGTCACAAAAAATGCAATTCAGCGCCACCATTGGGAAGCAATTACAAAATATAAGACGAACAGGGTGCAGTGCAAACACATGATATAAAGTAGAAAAGAGGAAAATTAATCGCAACCATTAAAGCAAAAAAAAGTAAATCAGCACAGGGTTTTTCGTACACTTGCTTCAAAAACTGTTACATTATCAGCGGAAAAAGCATCTCTTGGAAGAGCATTCCACTGGGTGACAGTGCGTGGAAAAAATGAATTTTTAAATCTGTTAGTACGTGCAAAGAGTGGTTCCAGGTTGTGACGGTGGGAGTGCCGAGTTTGACGACTCACACGAGGATGAATGAACAATTGTGGATCGATGTCAAGTTGGTGATTGTTGAGCAGATACAGAAACCGCAGCCTGGGAATCATTCGTCAGCTTTCTAACCTCAAAATGTTGTTAGCACTCATCAGAGACGATGGTGAATCTAATCGGCCATATGAATTGAATATGAAACGGACGGCTTTTTTCTGTACCATTTCTAGTTTGGTTACGTTTTTCTTCACGCAAGGGTCCCATACTAAACAAGCATACTCCAGCTGAGGTCTGATTAGGGTATTGAATGCAAGCAGCTTAACATGGGAAGGGGCTGATCTTAATTTAAAATGTAGAAAACCTAGTTTCTTAAAGGCTGATGCACAGGTTTTATTATTGTGGCTCATCCAATTCAAGCGATTAGTTATCGTCGATTAGTTACACTGTCGATGCTACTATGATTACTGAACTTTCAATTTGCGCAGGCATTTATTTGAATGGTTTTTAATCCTAGTAGTTCAAGCCTAATAGTTGTCGATATTTACCTTATTGGTTGGTTCTGAGCGGTTCAGCGTGTTAGAGCCAGGCTTCAAACATTGAATGACGCCAGGATTGCTAATAATTACTTTCCAAATGCGAGCGCATTGAAATTCTACTGTCCTCTTCACTATTATCTCCTCGCTGTCTTACGATGCACTCCGGTTTCTCTACCTCTCTCGCGCCGGGGTACCCGAATTCCGAACCCGAACGTGGAGGCAACATTTCGACGGAGGGGAAACTCAAACGGTGCCCGTGAGCTGCGCTATGTGGTGGTGGTGGTTTTATTAAAAGTAATAGTAAAAGGGAAGGAAAAGATTTTTGCTAGCCCCGGCATCTGCCATCGATACTGAAGCACCTGAGCTGGTGCAGCGGAAATAAAGGATAACAGGCAGAATGGAGAAATGAAATGAAAGAGTTGAGGGGACAGGAAGAGAGGATAGGGGGAGAAGTAATATGTACAAACTATTTACACAATAAGAAATGTGTCCAGGTTGTGCGCGGGATTAGTTCATTTTAGAGGAATTAAATCACACACGCGCACAGCACTGTGATGGTTACAACTGGAGTGGGGCGTCCAGTTATTAATCGTTCAAGGTAGAACTCGCGGAGCGTTCGGTCACTGCGTGTAACTACCTGACGGAGAACAGACGGGACGTCAAGCCAGTGTGTTCGAGGAATGCTCAGAGGCTCACCAAAGTTCGCTCACGAGTGCGCGTACTACCCTGCGGCCACAATAGCGTCTTGATGGAGTCTGGTAGTATGCCTTGCGCCCTATAGGCCGCGAGCATATCGCGACGAGCATCGGCGAACGCGGCACAGCGAAGGAGCAGGTATTCTTGTGTTTCCACTGCACCGCATCCGTCACACACATCACTCTGTAGGTGTTTGCAGCGCACACGAAACACGGACGGACAGAAAAGGGAACGAAACACAGCGCTGACTTTCACCTGAGCTTTATTGGAAAAATAAGCGACTTTTATACAAAAATTTTTAACATGTGACTCAGAAGATGTCAAAACTTCCTACTACATGTGCCATCTAAAATCACTGATACTCTAGATAAAAACCCTGAAAAAACACGAATGGAAAACACTGAAAGACACGTGCCGCCTAAACCACCTAAAGGGTGTCATGATCAATAACGGTGAAGGAACAACATTCGAAAAAACTACCAAAAAACTATGATACCAAAATGCAAAAGCAGGGTGAAGCTGTATATGAGCTCCCGTTGTCACAAAAAAATAGAAGATAAAAGAAAATACATTGACAAAAACAGGGCTGAAACGGTATAAAACACATTAACTAGAACAGCATAAGACCCATTATTTAAAGAGTTGAAATTTACAGGTGCGCGCCTGCGGCCTGCAAGAATCCAAGTTCTTTATCCAAGAGTACTAAGGACACAGCGCTGACGCACATGTCCCCTTTCTGTTGGATGGCTTTTGCCTCGATAATCTCCCTCGTGGTCTGATCGCTGCTTCTACCTAAAATCGTAGTGTCCTGGAACCGTGGTATGCACTTATTGCATTCGCTGCAGTGTACAGCGAGATTTCCTTCTCGTATGTTTCTCTTGCGCAGATTGTCATAATTATTGTTGTGTTCCCGGAGTCGGTCGTTAAGGCATCGGCCCGATTGTCCTATATAGACTTTCCCGCAGCTTAACGGAATCTGATACACCATACCCTTGGTACAAGGTACAAATGGAGACCGGTGTTTTTTGGAGCACTGCACACGTGGTGTACCACACGTCTGAGTAAGCTTACAAAGCTTTGACAGCTTTTCCGGGGCTGAAAACAATACTCTCAACTTCACTCTTTTGCCTATTCGTTTCAAATTGTGGGAGATGCTGTGCAAATAGGGTACTACAACCAGGTTTCGTTTTTGTTGACTCTCAGCCGAAGCTTTCATACTTCCTTTGCTTTTACTCTTCACTTCCCTATAGATTCTTTCAGCCACCAAGATGATGATCTGCTCCGGATAACCACTTTCTTTCAACCTTGCAGTCTGTTGATAAAAACTGCGCTCTATGGTATGTGGACAGGATTTTTGCAAAGCATTTGTCAAACACAGGTTAATAATGGAACGTTTTACCAGTTTAGAATGTGCCGAGTTGAACGGTAGGACCCTTTTTTTTTGCCTCGTGGATCGTATGTCCAGCAGATATGATCTCTCGCACACGTGATACTTAAATCTAGGAACCGGATGGTGTCGTTAGTCGGCAGCTCATGCGTTAACACGAGTGGTTCGAACAATCTCTGAAAGACTAACAATGCTTGCGTTACATCTGCCTGGAAAGAATCATTGCTATCATCAAAAAGAAATAAATAATCATCTACATATCTAAACACTTTTACGGCGTTGAACTCTGCCAGGTGACACATCAAAATGTTGTCAAGATGGCCTAAAAAAATGTCACTGAGGATGGGTGCCAAGCAAGAACCTATGCATACACCTTGTTTTTGCAAATATATTTCGTTATTCCATGTTACGTAAGTGGATCCAAGGTAGAAAGTAAGCATTTCTAAAAACGACTTGACACTCATCCCAACTGCATTCTGGAAAGCTACAGAGCCAAATTTGTCGATGCTATTTTCAAGGTATGAAAGTAACTCCTTCTGCAGAAGAGAGTAATACAAGTCCTTAATATCTATAGAACATGCTTGCAAGTTCTTGTGATTCTGGCCTTCCAGAAACCCTATGACATCTACCGAGCTCTTAATCTGGAAAGGATCATCAAAAGGGATGGTCTTCAGCTTGTCTTGCAGGAATTGGGAAATTGCTTTCTGCCATGAACCTGTTTCTGACACGATTACTCGGAAAGGGCAACCGAGCTTGTGCGTCTTAGCGGAAAACATGAAATGAAGGCTGTTGATTTCGGAGCTGTCAATACTTCGGCCTAAACGGGTCAGGTTCAGCCTCTCACACAATGTTTTGGCTGTTTGTTTCAATTTTGGTAAGCGTACCTTAGAATCTTCACGGAACACTCCTCTGATGGCGTCAAGGGCTTTCAGTCCGAACATTTCCCTGGAGCACACAACAAGGCCTCCTTCTTTATCCTCCGGAAGAACACGCAGCTGGTTCTCACATAAGAAGGATGTCACCTGCCGCACAGGTAGATGTTTTCTTGTCGAATCCCGACGAAGAAGCACGTCCACTCCTTCCGAAACGCATCTGCTCCGTTCACTGTCTGGTGCCTTCCTCGCGACCTGATGGACCATGGCAAGCAACTCCGGTGCCGTCTTCCGAGGTTCTACGGTGAACTTGGGGCCCAATGCCAGGACATTCTTCACGTGCTCAGGTAGATGGACATCTCTAATAGTAGTGACGTCCCTTCGAACCGTGCGAGGCTTCTACGGGGCTGTGTTCCGAAGATACTGCAACGCTTGCTGCCACATGAACTCTGTCGTTTGTGAGGCGATGCGAAGGTATGCCTGGAAATCCCTGTCGGCTTGACGTTCTGGTGTGGTGGTGCGTAGCAACACATACAGGTCATTTTTGTAGATCCTTGCTTGTCTTCGCCACTCGGAGCGAAGTATCTTCATGAGGCGTATCCCATGGCTTGACGAGGGGGCGAACCCTCCTAGAATCGCCTTGACGTCATCCGGGAGGAACTTGTGCCTGAGGCAGAACGAAAGAGATCGTGATTTGCAGATGGCGACGGCAGCGAGACTAACCAAGACAGAAGGATGGGAAAGAGAAGAGACAGAGCCCGATGTACTTGAAATATAGGTCAGAATCGTCTTTTCTTGGGCTGGTTGGTTTTTCATCCTGTAGGTGTTTGCAGCGCACACGAAACACGGACGGACAGAAAAGGGAACGAAACACAGCGCTGACTTTCAACTGAGCTTTATTGGAAAAATAAGCGACTTTTATACAAAAATTTTTAACATGTGACTCAGAAGATGTCAAAACGTCCTACTACATGTGCCATCTAAAATCACTGATACTCTAGATAAAAACCCTGAAAAAACACGAATGGAAAACACTGAAAAGCTTCACCCTGCTTTTGCATTTTGGTATCATAGTTTTTTGGTAGTTTTTTTTAATGTTGTTCCTTCACCGTTATTGATCATGACACCCTTTAGGTGGTTTAGGCGGCACGTGTCTTTCAGTGTTTTCCATTCGTGGTTTAAAGAAAATTACTTATAAAGCAGCAGAAAAAACAACCATGCCGCCGGTGGGATCCGAACCCACGACCTCCAAATATCGCGTCCGGTGCTCTTACCAACTGAGCTACGACGACGGCTGTCCAATCTGCTGCTTTCGTGGGTATTTATGTTTACTAGGTATAAGCGAACCTTGAGAGTGATCACCAGCGCCACCCTCGACCATAGCGGTGGACGTAGCACGTCCTGTAATACCGCGAGTGTGACGTAGAACGTCATCTAACGGCGTGGGCGGAAACTGTGCGAGAGCCCTCTTATGCTACCTATGGCAACAAGACTGCCAGAACCGAGACCCCCGTTAAGCTAGTAGCAGACAAGGTAAAAGAAATGAGGGGCTCGTTTGACAAACATATTAAGGAAGCCAACAGTCACCGAAACCAAGGTGCGTAGGGGATTTTTTTAAATTTGTAGTGCCAATCAATCGGTTTGAAGAAAATTACTTATAAAGCAGCTGAAAAAACAACCATGCCGCCGGTGGGATCCGAACCCACGACCTCCGAATATCGCGTCCGGTGCTCTTACCAACTGAGCAACGACGACGGCTGTCCAATCTGCTGCTTTCGTGGGTATTTATGTTTACTAGGTATAAGCGAACCTTGAGAGTGTTCACCAGCGCCACCCTCGACCATAGAGTGGACGTAGCACGACCTGTAATACCGCGAGTGTGACGTAGAACGTCATCTAACGGCGTGGGCGGAAACTGTGCGAGAGCCCTCTTATGCTACCTATGGCAACAAGACTGCCAGAACCGAGACCCCCGTTAAGCTAGTAGCAGACAAGGTAAAGGAAATGAGGGGCTCGTTTGACGAACATATTAAGGAAGCCAACAGTCACCGAATCCAAGGTGCGTAGTGGATTTTTTTTTAATTTGTAGTGCCAATCAAGCGGTTTAAAGAAAATTTCTTATAAAGCAGCAGAGAAAACAACCATGCCGCCAGTGGGATCCGAACCCACGACCTCCGAATATCGCGTCCGGTGATCTTACCAGCTGAGCTATGACGACGGCTCTCCAATCTGCTGCTTTCGTGAGTATTTATGTTTACTAGGTATAAGCGAACCTTGAGAGTGTTCACCAGCGCCATCCTCGACCATAGTGGTAGACGTAGCACGTCCTGTAATACCGCGAGTGTGACGTAGAACGTCATCTAACGGCGTGGGCAGAAACTGTGCGAGAGCCCTCTTATGCTACCTATGGCAACAAGACTGCCAGTACCGAGGCCCCCGTTAAGCTAGTAGCAGACAAGGTAAAGGAAATGAGGGGCTCGTTTGACAAACATATTAAGGAAGCCAACAGTCACCGAAACCAAGGTCGTAGGAGATTTTTTTTAATTTGTAGTGCCAATCAATCGGTTTAAAGAAAATTACTTATAAAGCAGCAGAAAAAACAACCATGCCGCCAGTGGGATCCGAACTCACGACCTCCGAATATCGCGTTCGGTGCTCTACCAAATGAGCTACGGCGGCGGCGGTCCCATCCGCTGCTCCCCTGGGTATTTATGTTTATTTTGTGTAAGAGAACCTTGAGAGAGTTCTCCAGCGCCACCGTCGTCCATAGCAGCGTACGTAGCACGTCCTGTATTACCGCGGGTGTGACGTGGAGCGTCATCTAACGGTTTGAAAAGTTTGAAAAGTATTTATTTGAAGTGTGTTTCATACACTTCAGGAAGGAGGCCAAAAGGCGTGGTGCCTGACGAGGGCCTTCCTCCCGGGGGGTAAGCAAACTGCACTCGGCACATACACACACAAAATAAACAAATACAATAAATGTAGCGGTCGCCATTACACTTGCCTGCATGTTAAAAGAAAAACAAAGGAAAAACTGTACAACAATGTTAAGGTATCTTCGAAGTTGTTAAGATGCGTGCTGTTGGGTTACAGGGAATTATAAAAAGGAAAAAAATATATATATACAATCATGTTGACTGTTATCAATTTATAATATGTCACAGGATGTACCGGTTAGTCATGAAGTCAACAGTGCAATCACTTTTCTCTTGTATATTTTTTGAGTTCTGCATTGATGGAGGAGGTCATGAAAATTTCTGTTTTCATTCAAAAAGGTAGTCATCTGATATCTAATCGTTTGGAATCCGTAATTTGTTCTTGATTTTGGTGCTCTTATTGTCATGTGTCGAAGGGGATATGGGTTTTGCGGTAGTTCTGGTGTTGCACAAAAATTAGTTTCAAGATGAAATCTGTTATATGTTTCAAGTGCTAGCCGAAGAGTTTTTAATTGAAAAATTGTCAGTAACCCCAAGCTGTTCCACCACGAGTTAGTGCTATCCAAGTAGCCTAGATTAGCAATTGCTCGTATGGCCTTTTTCTGTAGTAAAAACAAAGCATTTAAATTAGCCTGTGTTGAGTCTCCCCATATCAGTAAACAATAGTGAAGATGTGAATGAATTAAACTGAAATAAAGTTGCTTTTTGAGCCATACTGGCAATAGAAGTCTAAATTTATTTAGAAGGCCCACTGATCGCGAAATTTTTTTTCTTACTTGATTAATATGGTCAGTCCACAACAGGTGTTCATTAAATATAACTCCAAGGAATTTTATTGACTGTACTCGTTGTAAAATATTCGAATTGTATAATATGATTGGCTCATTATCTATGACTTTATTTTTAGCTCTGAATATTACATACTTCGTCTTCGTGATGTTTAGTTCTAACCTGTTGGCCCTCAACCATAGTGTAAGGTTTTCTAGCCAGAGATTAGCTCTACATTCTGTTGCTTGTAAACTCGCGTCATGAAAGAAAATATTTGTGTCGTCAGCGTATAAAACTGTTTCGGAGGGAGGAAGAATATTAACAATGTCATTTATGTGAACTAGGAATAGAATAGGACCCAGTATTGAGCCCTGTGGCACACCAGTGCGTATAAGGCCGTGGCTTGAAGGTATGTCGTTAATCATTGTGAATTGTACTCTGGATGATAAGTAGCTCTGAATAAGATTAAGTGCGGAACCTCGTATCCCATAGAATTGTAATTTGCGCAGTAAAATTTTGTGACAGACCGAGTCGAAGGCTTTTCTAAAGTCTAAGAATAGTCCAAGTGTAAAAATTCTGTTTTCTATATTGTTAATTATTTTATCCTTT
This sequence comes from Amblyomma americanum, assembly GCF_052857255.1. Classification (NCBI taxonomy): domain Eukaryota; kingdom Metazoa; phylum Arthropoda; class Arachnida; order Ixodida; family Ixodidae; genus Amblyomma; species Amblyomma americanum. The sequence continues at coordinate 72,154,224 of NC_135503.1, read as the reverse complement.
ATGTGAAGTAAAGCTTTTTCCGTAGATTTCCCTTTCTGAAAGCCATATTGTTCTTTCGCAATAGCTCCGATCTTAATGAAGTACGAAGTAAGGCGGGTATTGATGACTTGTTCAGCAATTTTTGAGAAGACCGGTAAAACGGATATTGGGCGATAATTATTAGGATCATTATAGCTTCCTGTCTTATGTACCACACAAACTCTTGCTATCTTTAATTTATCTGGAAACCTGCCTTCTTTGAGCATTTGGTTGCATATATGGGACAACAAAGGTGCGATAATATCAGATACGGCTTTTACTGCCTCACCCTTGATGTTATCAGCTCCAACGGAGCAGTTATTTTTTAGACGTATTATATACGAAGAGATTTCGGCTGTAGTTGTTGGGGAAAGAAATATCGAAGGCTTTGGTATGCCTTTAAGATATGACATTGGATCAGTGCATGTTGTTTGCGCAGACTGATTGTCACCAACCGTCAGGAAGTGTTCGTTAAACATGTCTGATAAGGGACGACCTCTGAGTGGAACGCCATCTACCACAATCTCTACTGGAGTTGGCTCGGTTCGTTTTGATACTAAATTGTTGTATGACCTCCATATCTGATTAGGGGCAAGTTTATTAGCGAACGCTTTTGCGTAATATTCCTGTTTTGCGGTTTTTAGATCAGTGTTGAGTTTATTCCTTACAGCTTTATGCAAGTTTAGTATATTGATGTCCTTGTGCTTTAAAAAATCTGCAAAGAGATTGTGTTTTTGCCTTATTCTTTTGTACAGCTCTTTCGTCACCCACGGTTTCTTAGACTTTTTGTACCTAGAGCGGCGGACTAGAGGAAAGGCTTCATAATAGGCATTTTGAAATTTTTTTTCAAAGACATCGTAACAGCGACTAGGATCTTCTTCATTAAAAACGAGTGACCAGTCCACCTCTGAAATCATGCGTCGAAAGCAATATATAGTTTCGTCATTAACTTTCCGATAGAAAGTGTTAGCTGTGCTATTAGAAAAAGTTTTCCTCGAATGGGGCAAAAAGACAAAAAATGGAAGATGGTCGCTAACATCGCAGGCCATCACACCCGACTGTACATCATTTGGTAAGAAATCAGTGAAACATAAATCGAGAGCAGTTCTGGTACTTGTGGTAATTCTTGTTGGCAGGTTTATAACATTTGCACAGCTGTAGGAAGACATCATACCAATAAAACTCTTAGAAACTGTATTCTCAGTCAATATATCTATGTTAAAATCACCCAGCACGACAACAGATTGGCTATGTCCTGTAAACGAGTGAAGTACACTGTCAAGGTAGGAAAAAAAGCGTTCAACTTTACCAGACGGGGGTCTATAAACAAGAATTATAATAACACCACAAGATTCGGCAACAAGTACCTCAAAATCACAATCAACAACGGAAAACGACTCTAGGGAGGCGTGTGATACGCCATCACGAAAATACAGAGAGACACCGCCTCCTTTTTTGTTGTCTCTGAACAAAGACACATGAGAATAGTCTTCAAATTGAGCAACGTCAGAGGAATCAGTGAACCAGGTTTCTGTAAATGCTAGAACATCAAATTTATGGTGAAGTAAGTTCAGATAAGCGCCAACGGCATCTCCTTTGTTTCGAAGACTTTGTGAGTTTAAACAAAACATAGAAAGAGGCTTATTTGAATGAGAAGGTAATCCCATTACTGTCTCGTTAAATTCATGTATCGCGTAGTAACTGCGGTTTTGTGAAGATGCTTCGTAATCCATACTGCTAGAAAAGATAAAGAAACACAGAAAAAAAAAACTAAGTTGATGGACGCTCACGCCTCCGAATCATCACTTTCAGCCTGCTTAGTTTCCTTGATATTACACAGATCTGCCTCACACGAAATCCGCAGAATTGGTTCACCTGGGCCCTTGCGGACCATCACCTTTCCATTCTTTTGCCACGTGAAGCAGTAACCCATCTGCTGTGCCCTTGTGCGTGCCAGCCACAAAAGATGCTTGTTTCGACTGGTAAGGTTATCGTAGAAGCGGACTTCTGATTCACTGTCAACCAGTTGCTTATTCTTGCTCTTCCAGTTCTCTTTTGTTTTTCGAGAAACGAACCGCACTAGAATGGGAGCCTTTCGACCTTTTCTTGTGGAAAGACGGTGAATGCCATCAATGTCGTCTTCAACAAGCGAACGAAGGCCAAGGGAAGCAGCCAACTCATTGATTTTAGGTAAAAGGTTTTCATTTTCTTCCCATTTGACCCCATGAATCTCGAGATTCTGCCGTCTACCATACTGTTCAAGTTCGTTAACTTGATCCTTTAAATCAGAAATCTCCTTCGCACTGACGGAGTCTTCCACTGCTGTAATACGCTCCTTAATGTCTGTTAGTTCACGGTCCTGCTTGGTTAGGCGCTGTAGCCCTTCATCATACTTATCCGACATGTGTTGGACAGACACTTGTACATCAGTCACTATTTGCTTTAACTCGGGAAGTGCATTCATCGCCTCAACTAAAGGCATCAGAAGGCATAGCTTTTTTTGCATATCTGTCACGATGCCCATTAGTGCCTGTTGAGAGAGCTGCTGCTGTTCGTTATTTGAACAGCTATGCGTAGAGGAGGAGCCACGTGAGCGACATTGATCGCTGGACGGTCGAAAAGTGCGCTCTGACGCCACTACACATGTCCGACATTTCCACTGCGCAATGCTGCTATCGGCCTTTTTGCTTTTGTAGCTCCTGGCTGTTAGACCTGAACATGCTTTTCCAACATGGTAGTTGAATTCGCACGCTACACAGGTTACAAATGGGGAATCGGGTGGGATAACAGCATGGCAGGAAAGACAAGGGTCAGGCTCTTCTTGAGCCGTATGATTAGGCATGGCTATCACTAAGCAACAGCACCCGGCAGCAGCAGCAGCAGCAGCAGCAGCAGACGATGCAATAGAAAAAAAAATAAAGGAAGCAAAGCCACCAACCTGCGAAGTGGTAGAAAAGCGTCAAGCGCCTTCCAAGACAAGCGTCGGCGATGTGCTACTGCGGCTACTGCCGAATGCAAATGCGGAGCAATGATTCCCAGTATCACCGAAGAAACCTCGGTAGTTCGAACGTGGTTGCTGGGGCCAATGGGAGCAGGCTAGGTTTCCCGGATGATACGAGGAGATACGGTCCGCAATCTTCGAAACCGTGCGTCGTTGTCAGCAGGAAATTCTTCAGATGCAGCGCAGCCGCAGAGGAGCAATGCGCCAAAGGTTGAACTTGAACGGAGGCCCAGCCGTAAAACTGCGAAGTGGTAGAAAAGCGTCAAGCGCCTTCCAAGACAAGCGTCGGCGATGTGCTACTGCTGCTACTGCCGAATGCAAATGCGGAGCAATGATTCCCAGTATCGCCGAAGAAACCTCGGTAGTTCGAACGTGGTTGCTGGGGCCAATAGGAGCAGGCTAGGTTTCCCGGATGATACGAGGAGATACGGTCCGCAATCTTCGAAACCGTGCGTCGTTGTCAGCAGGAAATTCTTCAGATGCAGCGCAGCCGCAGAGGAGCAATGCGCCAAAGGTTGAACTTGAACGGAGGCCCAGCCGTAAAACTGCGAAGTGGTAGAAAAGCGTCAAGCGCCTTCCAAGACAAGCGTCGGCGATGTGCTACTGCTGCTACTGCCGAATGCAAATGTGCGAGAGCCTTGTTATGCTACCCATGGCATCAAGACTGCCAGAACCGAGACCCTCATTAAGCTATTAGCAGAAAAGGTAAAGGAAATGAGGGGCTTCTTTGACAAACTTATTAAGGGAGCCAACCGCCACCAAAACCAAGGTACATAGGGGAATGTTTCATTTTTTTTAAATGTGTAGTGGGATAATATAACTTAGATTAATCAATTGCTTAAAGAAAATTACATATAGAGCAGCAGAAAAAACAACCATGCCGCCGGTGCGATCCGAACCCACGACCTCCGAATATCGCGTCCGGTGTTCTACCAAATGAGCTACGGCGGCGGCTGTCGAATCTGCTGCTCTCCTGGGTATTTATGTTTATTGGGCGCAAGCTACCTTGAGAGTGTTCACCAGCGCCACCGTCGTCCATAGCGGCGTATGTAGCATGTCCTGTATTACAGCGGGTGTGACGTGGAACGTCATCTAACGGCGAGGGCGGAAATTGTGCGAGAGCCCTGTTATGCTACCCATGGCATCAAGACTTCCAGAACCGAGACCTTGGTTAAGCTATTAGCGGAAAAGGTAAAGTTAATGAGGGGCTCGTTTGTCAAACTTATCAAGGGAGCCAACTGTCACCAAAACCAAGGTGCATAGGGGAATGTTTCATTCTTGATATTGTAGTGGGATAATATAAATTAGATTAACCTATCTCTCATATAAAAATACTTATAAAGCAGCAGGAAAAACAACCATGCCGCCGGTGGGATCCGAACCCACGACCTTCAAATATCGCGTCCGGTGCTCTACCAACTGAACGACGGCGACGGCTGTCCAGTCTGCTGCTCTCGTGGGTATTTATGTTTATTCGGTGTAAGAGAACATTGAGAGTGTTCGCCAGCGCCACCCTTGTCCATAGCGGCGGACGTAGCACGTCCTGTATTACCGCGGGTGTGACGTGGAACTTCATCGAACGGCGAGGGTGGAAACTGCGCGAGAGCCCTCTTAGGCTACCTATGGGATCAAGACTGCCAGAACCGAGACCCTCGTTAAGCTATTAGCAGACAAGGTAAAGGAAATGAGGGGCTCGTTTTACAAACTTATTAAGGGAGCCAATAGTCACCGTAACCAAGGTGCATAGCGGAATGTTTCAATTTTTTTTAATGCGTAGTGGGATAGCAATACTTAGAATATAATTACAGAGGACCAAATAGAGGTGAAATGAAGAATATACAATGGACAGCTTATAGAATACGGCGCAGGTGTTTTTTTTTTGCTGGACTACTGAAGACAATGATCTGAATTTGCAAGCGAATTGGCGGAAATTATGTGCCGCCTCTCTCGCAAGGACAATCGTGGACTATAGCCAGCATATGCCATACTGATGACAGTGCGGGATGAAAGCAGCTACTTGGCTTTGTCGTTTGGAATAATTGTTTAATTTTTTTTCTTTGGGGCGGGGGGAACTAAATGGCGCAGTATCTGTCTCATATATCGTTGGACACCTGAACCGTGCCGTAAGGGAAGAGATACAGGAGGGGGTGAAAGAAGAAGAGAAGGAAGAGGTGCCGTAGTGCAGGCTCCCGAATAATTTCGACCACCTGGGGATGTTTAACGTGTACTCACATCGAAGAGCACACTGGCGCCTTAGCGTTTCGCCTCCATCGAAACGCGGCCGCCGCGGTCGGGTTCGAACCCGGGCACTACGGATCAGTAGCCGAGCGCCCTAACCACTGAGCCACTGCAGCGGATATCGTACGAGTGCTTTTTAACGCATGTTAGAAATTGAGGTCGAATCCAAACTCGACCGTAGAGAGGTACTCGCGAAGCCTAAACATGTCTCAGCCTGTAAGATTTTTAAAGTTCAAAGCCTGATTTCATAAAATCAAATATATACTATTATGGGCGAAGTATTGCACTAGGGAATAAGGGAAATAAATTTAATCACTTTAGTGTGTCTCGTACAAGCTTCATAAAGGCTAACGTCGAGTTTAGATGCCCTAGGTGGAGTAAAAGTTAGAACTATATTTAGTCAGTATCCTGGGCGTAGATGTGTTATTATTAGCCCTTTTCTGTGCATGCTGCGGCCACTCTGCCCCAGCAAACATCTTAATATCATCTTCCCAATCTCCACCGCCCACCTAACTTTCTGCCACCCTCTGGGTGTGAGTGAAAGGTCTTTTTATGAGTATTTTGTAGGACGTCCCAGAAGAATACATCGTCCCTGCAATCGAGAATTACATTTTCGGCACTCTCTGGTTTAAAGCATAGGAGGCAATTAGTCCCCCATTGCAGGAACACACCTCTCTATTCTAACCAATATTTGACAGGCAAGGTATTGGAATGCAGTTTGAAGAAGAACGTTTTAAAGACTGCTGCGATTATTATTTTCGTAAGCTATTTTATGACATCTTTATGAATACGTTGGCCTCCGCTGTACAGAGACCTATACAAAGTTTCTGGAAACATAACGTCTACTATGTCCAAATTCGACTGCTTGCGTTTCACATTGGTGAGGTACTCCATTGAATATCGCGCTGTCAGAAATCCACAAAAACAAAAGACTTCTCGCTAATGTGAGACAGTCTTTCGAAGAAACGATTATGTTTAGAAGAACAGACGTGCAGATGTAGCAGCAACACAAATATATTTATTCCCCAGCTTTTGAGTCTATTAAAACACCGCCACTTATATAAACATTAGTGGAGCGTTTGGCGTTCATCCCTGTGGTGAAAATGTCTATGAGAAACATTGACTCAGCGCACACTCTTTTCTCGTGTGCAATTTTTTTAAAGATAGACATAATGCTGGTTTCTTAAAGCTTTTGTCTGTAATTTTCTTTTAGCTTATTTATGGTTCTTTTCCTTTTCTCTTAAAAGGGGGAGCTCGCCGCGGTGAGATCCAATGATCAAGAACGCGATGCAGGTCATCCAACTTAAAGCGACGTGTCAAGCGATTGCGGATGTAGCAAAACGTGATTTCTATGTCAAACCGTGTTCCGAAGCATTTTCGTAAGCGGTGTCAAACGAATAATAATATCCTTCGTACACGTACAATTGTATCATGTTATCTCAGCGGGTTTTAATAATACATAATCAATATAAATACTTACTCTCTGTCGATAGTCGCGGCAGGTAAATCTTCCTTGCGCGCGCGACCCCGGTGTGATTCGGAATCTCATTTTTAGGCGAGACTGCGGAGTAGCCTTCCGTCGCTGCGAGACAGAATGAAAGCTTATTTAAGCTCAGAAGTGAAGATTCATCGTAAGAAGGCACAGAATCCTTTAGATTTCTTTTTTTTAAACCAACACGAATGCAATACGTCGCGCTTTCATGATGACCTGCATCTTTAGAGAGACAATGATGACCAATAAAGTTGGTCTATTGATTTGCTAACACCTCCTGATTGTAAGGAGACCAGTATCACAAAAATCGGGCTTATTTAAGGCAGAAAACAAAACAAATGCTGTTGTCACCATCACTGGCTGATTTCGCCAGTAAAATGATTACGTCCACAATGATGTTTCGCAAATCCCCGGGGCTACACTACGTGGATATTCCTTCCAAAACGCTGCCAGTCCATCGTTTTCATCAAGGAGAACATGAGTTTAAATTGATTACCAGAAAAGTTTTAAATTCGATTTCCTTAGAGATAAATACGCCTATTTCTGCCGTACCGACGTCAGCATACCCACAAAGAGCAAAATAACCAATATTCACCGACAACCAATACTGTCATTCAAGTGCCCTCAGGCATCTGGATGAGAAACCAGATGTCTTCGAGGGTTGCTTTGACGTGACGTAAACGTCATTTCTTTCAGTGAACTTCACTAGCGTGCGCCAAGTCAGCCGCTGGTGGGCAGGAGCCCAGAAGGAAACGACAGCACCCATTTCAGTTCGCCGTTTTGTGGGCGGAACAAGTTTGCACAGTGTAAATTCCAGCAAGATCGGTACAAGCTTGCTGTATTAACAAGCGCTGGCTAGCTTGCTTCCAACCCGGAATGAACCCGCTATTGCTCTGCGTATTTGTAGTTTCTACGGAAATGTGGCGCGTCTAATATAGTTTCCTGCACGATACACTTTGCACGCTCAAGTATTTAAACCTTTCGTCACTGTTTGGTTGGCATGTGTGCGTGACTCTCATGTGTTCTTGTTTTCACTCTAACGTTAAGCGGATTAGAAACACTGCTCAGTGATGCAGAGAGCATCGCGTTTTTAGATGCTCGTTTAGACCTTTGAAGCGCAGGAGCTTGGTTTCTGCAGCATCAGTTTTAAAAAGCTCGTCATAAACAGCGTGCTGGACACCAATACGCTCTTTTATAGCTTCATGGCCTAATACCGCATAATCGTGCCACGTGACCCTCGAGTGCGACGCAGATAAGACTACGAGACGACACTTCCGCTCGGAATTCATGGTGCGAATTTTCGTATTTCTGCGGAGCGTTCACATCCGCTCAAGCATTGTTAGTATGGCTATATCAACACACTCCGCGACCTTCGGTTGAACAATCGTCGTCTGAAAGAGCTGGTGGACACGCTGACAAATGACACTTATGCCAGCGGGCCATCCATGATGCGGTCCGCTCGTTTGATCACATGTGCATATGTAGCACAGTGTTCAAATTCTCCGTCGAACTGCTCACAGGAGTCATTTTTAATGGTTGGTTACCGAAAACCTTAGTCTTGTTTCAAGAGTTTTTCCTGTGGAGTTAAAAGCAGAAATGTTTACGGCCGATAAATGCCACTTACGAGGAGGAGAAGGCGTTGGCAAGTAGAGTCTAAATTTGTGAGCTCATTGACTAGTGGCGCCCTCAGTGTGCAGCTTCCGGAGCTTGCGCATTATATTTCGTGGTAGTGGTTTTTTAATAAAATAATAGTAAAAAGGAAGGAAAAGATTTTTGCTATCCCCGGCATCTGCCATCGATAGTGAAGCACCTGAGCTGGTGTAGCAGAAATACTGCCACAGCTCGCGAGGCTCTCAGTTTAATACGCAAGGACGAAGGCTGACTGCCATATTTTTCGACGTTTCCAGATCATTTAGGCTATCCACGAATTTTGTTGAAGTTTTGATGTCAGTTTGAATCAAGCATTTCATCCAATGCCACCAAGCGTAGGCTTCAAATAAGGCACGCGTTCGAACTTGGACTGGCAAGCGCAAGTACTTGTGTATCGGGCACAGAAGATTGTTACTTGAAGACGGGTGCTTTTAAACCTCAGCGCCGGAGGCTGGCAGGTGAACGTGCGCAGAGAAAGGCAGCGGTGATGGACGAAGCATTCATATGCTAATTTCTTAACGACATTTTGTTTATCATTAAATCGCCTTCTCTTGAAGCATCTTGCTTACAAATCAATTTTCTCCCTCCCATTCTGGGCACTTACTGCGCGACAAGAATTGATTACCTAGGAGCGCATGTTTTACTGCTTTTCTGAAGAGTATTTTTTTTCTGCTGATATCCAGTAGTAGATAAACGTCCTAGGGCAACAGCTAATTATTCGTATATGCCAGTGGAGGCTGCGCAAAAAAAAAACGCGACAAAAGGACGCGGTAAAGGAAACTAGAGCGAAACATTTACAATAAACCAGAGGAGTGTCTTCCATGTAAACAAAAATACCACGCCTGAAAAAGCACCGACATTACTACTTTTAAGAACATCAGATAATTGTCATAGGCCGCGCACAACAGCGTACTAATTCAAAGCCAAACAGAAAAAAAGCGCAGCTTCTAGGTTCCTAAAGATAGACCTTTCGACTGTTCTCTTTTAATTTTAAAAAGGGGAAGTTAAATAACAGCGTAATAAAACTTTCTAAAAAGCTCCCATTTAGGCAACAGTTTCTGTTCCTGTGACAACACTGGAATACAAGCTACTTCTAAGCAATTGCCCACTTTTATTAGCCATGCTTTCCACAATGAGATTAATTCCCAGGAACATTTCTCAGCGGAGTGTGATTAACATAAGGGCCAATGCATGAAGATGGGCTAGTAGAGCACATCGTGACCGCGGCAGCTTAAGCGGTTTTATATATTATGATATGCAAGAGATGAGCCTGTAAAAAAAGTTTCGCGATCGATCCGCTTGCACTTAGGGTTTTGGAATCTCCACCTCTCATCGCGCCTGTGGCTGTGCATGACGAGTGCTTAACGCTCATGGTGGACAGCAAGGCTAATATAGTTCTTTGCGACTTACAGGGACCAGCAATTTAAAGCTTCACTTGTCTAACATAAATGCTGGACGTTCTCGAACGATTTTGACGAAGTCCATGCTTCTGCTTGCTCAAGAAAACAACATGTTTACTCTTTCTCGGCCTCTGTCTTCAACTCAGATAAGGATTTCAGAACAATAATCTCCGCCTAGAAACTTTGACGTTATATTTACTGCTACTTGTTGTGATAATTTTGTATACGCAAGATAACTATTTCTTTATCGTATATAACGCGAGTTACATAGTTTTTTAGGCTCCGCTTCCTTCTTCTCTGTATGTGGTATTGTCGGACGAGTAGTACCACGACGCAATCGCATTTTATGACAGTACACTGAGCACGCTTGGAACGTTCCCTGTCATAGCTAAGCAGAGTACCGCCTTGTTCCGCGGCAGTTCACCCCAACGACGGTAGCTTTGTGTTTGCTACTCAATTTTTTTGCAGGGACAGCTGTTAGGCGTCCGTCTCTGACTTGCGCGTCACCGTAGGCGTAAACCGGTTGGTGCGTTACCATGGTTATCATGGTTGCCATGGTAACGCACCCAGCTCTTACCATGGCAACCCAGGAATGGTTATCCCGCATGACACCACGCAGGATGTGTTAAGGCCTTTATTAATGCTGTGCGTCTTTTCGTGTCGCATCAACTGATGTCGCCTTATGTCACGGCCAACCTGGGTCTAATAAGCCTACGGGCGGCTGTGTTTAGAACACCGCGGCCTGCCAAAACTAAATGCCTACACAGCTATCGCTAAATCTCGCGTTAAATAGTAGCAAGCGTCCTGTGAATTTTTTATTTCTGAAGGTACTAAAACACACAGTGAGCACTTCGTAAAATTTTGCTTCGTGGTATGTACTGGTCGCCTGCCTACTGCCATCCAAGTGTGCCTGTTGTATGAGGCAGCCATTTTAATGAGAATACAGCGAGACCAATATCCTATTTGGGGTGCACACCCGGCCCATTGAGGGTGCACGTCAGCTCTTCCACCGCGACTTTAGTTCAGTGATATATCGATGCAAACGGGGATGGCTTACAAAAAACCACTTAATTTGTGGCACGAATGATTAGAAAATCACGTGTTTTCAAGGATCCTCGAGCGTCTGGATTTAGTACTAGGGGCCACGTTGTAAGAAACAAAAGAACGATTACTTACTTTCTCAGTGGATGCACAAATAATAAGAGCGACGAACACGATGAGCACGGAAACCAGAATCCTTTTCAAAGTAAGCATAGCTCCTCTGCAACGAGAATTATTTATCAGTGCATTGGAGGGAAGATAAGCCAGGATGGAGCCTATCGCTTAAGTACTACGGCAATAATTTGTTCTGAACATCAGGAAACATGCAGGAATAATGGCTTCTCTTGAAGTGCCAAGCCCCAGCGTAGAGAAAATGTTACTTGTTCAACAGGATCTGGTAAGAACTTAACGCCTTTGCACAATTTATTAATTTCTAATTAACCGCACGCAGGACAAGCTTAAGGTAAAACAATATCTCTGCTTACTTTGGAATAAGTGAACAGAGGTGAAGTAGAATTTTTTACTCAGAGCAAAAATAGGGTGCATTCGTAGAAAACGTTGAAATATTATACTCAAAATCAAAGCTACTGTCACAGAATTTGCGCACAAAAAGCGTTATGCAAGCGCTAAACGCCGCCCTTTTTGATGACCAAACTGACTTTAGCTGCAGTAGTTGTGACGGGAAACATTAAACTGCTCACAATAATGAGGCCTGTACGCCTCTCCAGCCAGCGCGCGTGTGCGTGTGCGCGTGCGTGCGTGCGTGCGTGCGCGTGCGTGCGCGTGCGTGCGTGCGTGCGTGCGTGTGCGTGTGCGTGTGCGTGTGCGTGTGTGTGTGTGTGTGTGTGTGTGTGTGTGTGTGTGTGTGTGTGTGTGTGTGTGTGTGTGTGTGTGTGTGTGTGTGTGTGTGTGTGTGTGTGTGTGTGTGTGTGTGTGTGTGTGTACGCGCGAATGGACAACATAAATTCAGGTCGTGCCAGGGCCGTGACGCGGCGGACTAGATCTCCTGCGCCTCTCTCGAGAAGGCAGGGGCGACACTCGGATCTCTACAGGACATCGCTTATCCACGTGGTAACGGGACACATCAAAAAGAAACAGTTCGTGCAGGATGCAAAAGTACACATCGATTGTGGTTGACAGTTTAGCTCTTGTGCGTGCTTATGCTTCTAGATTAGTCTCAGAACTGTAGCAGAAACTCTTGCATTTTTTTACTTTTTAGCACACTGCTGCTGCGTAGACATCGCCGGCCGATTTAACGCAAGGCTAACCCCAGCTGTAGCCAATTACGCACCTTGTGGCGTCTTCGACACCTGCATTAGCGGCTATGTTTCGGTCCCCACAGGAGGTATTGAATAGTTTATTTGCTTTCTAATGATATCGTGACGTGCATTAAAGAAATCTATTAGTGGAGTGAACAGAAGCCCACCTTGCTTAATTGGAAATGTGCATATAGCCATTTTTTTCCAAATATACTATCACGAACTACCGCGGTCGTGTTGTATTTGACCCCTTCATTTCTCACAACATTCTTGTCCATAAGCAGTAGTAGCTACTAAATACTTGTTAAATATATCATTTAATCTCGACTCAAGTTGGCAATTGATACCAGGCGATAAATAATAAAAAAATATATCAAAGGGGAGTTGTTTAACTTCATCAATTATTGCTCGACAAAAATGAGCTCGTTGCAGATTTTACCGCCACACAAGGACCAAACGCCGTCGTTCAGGATCAAAAGCGGTAAGAATATTTTTTTTTTTTACCAGAGCTCAGTATTTGCAATTCTCTAGAAGTAGGCAGTTTCCGACGTTTCTGATGTCAGTGCACGTTAAAGAACAACAGGTGGTCGAAATTTCCGGAGCCCTTCGCTACAGTGTCCCTCATAGCCTGAGTCGTTCGGGGACGTTAAACCCCTATAAACCCACAAAACCATTAACCCGTTTCTTTCAGGGGCACGCCAGCACGCCTACAATTCTTTTGCTTTGTGTGTGCGCGTGTGTGTACGTGTTTGCGGCCGTAATAAAATTTAAAAAAGTGGGTGGTATAAAAACAAACAAAAAGTGATTTGATTTACGGTCAAGCTTCCTTTATATTTTGTAAGTGTTCCCAATTCTGAGTATTATTTATCTCACAGTGCAGTTTTGGGCGGCTCTATTTAAACATAAAAAAAAGTTGTCACTGCTTTGTGGTTTTATGTGGAAATCACTCCCGTAAATATTGCCTCCCGTTGCCAAGTAAGGACCTGGTTGTAATAGAAAATAAATATAAGCCGTTCTTGCACAGCCCATCAATTATGCATGTTGCACGCGGTCCTCGATCAGGTTACCCACGGTTACCCTCATGACTTCTGTTTTCGGCATTTGATGACATATGAGGTTTCCCTCAATTAAGAAATATGCGTGTGTTAGCTAGACTAACCCATCAGCTGCTTAGTTTGATGACATAGTGTGAGAATCCGAATGGTACCCCAACCTTATATATACAGCTTATATACAGAACAGTAACAAGGTCCCAACACAAGTTACCTAATGCTTCTTCACGTGCGCAGCGCTCGCCTGCGCAAACACAAATTTTCATTTCGTCTTATCGTAAAAATATTAATTTAGTGTGTCAACGAATGAATCCCATTAACATAATTTCTCATCTTCTTATCGCATCTTGCCCTGTTTACCACATCACAAATTTTAAACAACGGTTCGAAACCATAAACTATATGATGACTTCAAGAGTTCCGGTTTTTACTAATATGATTCAGGCATTAATTTTGAAAGAAACTCGGCATTTTTAGGGAAACACTCGACTAGAGGCCTACATGGACATTTTTGTTTTCTTTGAAAAACCGGGCGCCACACTGTGGGTTTTAGGGCTTATACTTATTTGATATCTTGGGCACTTATCTATTTCTCTGGGGCAGCGACGTGAAAGCATTTTTTTTCAGACTTCTTACCTCAACAAAATGCAGAAGGGGGAAAAAGCGGACAGTTCTTCCTAAAGTCTTCTCGCAACTCCTTAAAAGACACCGCCACACAGGAAGCTGAAGTACGGCTCTTGCTTCTGCGTTGTTAAGCGTGTAATCATGTGGGAAGCCGCCGTCATCACCGTTTTGAGAGCAGCAGAAATCTTTCGCCACCCTTTCAAAAAATTTTCTCTCTTAGTCTCGTCAATGATAGCATTACACTGATATTTTAGGTGTCCAGGTATCACTACCTAAGTCTTCTCGAGAGTAATTGCACCTCTCGTTTATTCATCCACCCCTTGACGCCGCGATGTTTGATACGTCGACCTTGGTGTCAAATGACACAGTGTATAAACTTAACATGCGTTAAAATGCCAGAGCTGATAACTAACAAGGCTCCCACTATTCATACCAGCAAGGAAGGTCGCAAACATAAAAAAAAATCAAAGGAGTGCTACCATTCTTTCACTACTCATACTAGAGCTCCAAACGACGGAGATTGAAATGTAACAGCGTTTAAATTTGCAATCCTGAATAGAAGTCGTGGAGCATGCTACAGGTCCGCTACTATGCTGTTTGCATTGACGGAACTCGTCTACGCATTGCTGGGGTGCACGAGAGAAAATGAGGCGCTCTATCAGGCGTGAAGTACGTCAAGACATAAAATTAGGTTGTCAATAACTGATTGTCTAAGTAGCAGATGAAGAAGATCGGTGAACCGGTCCAATAGGCAAAACGTTTTGATAGTCGTGAGTGAAATTAAGTTCATAAGTGTATAAAAAAGGCACACTCCTTACAGCACCAACCCATTGCTGTGGATTGGGGATAGTTGTCGGGTGCATCTGTTTCATCTCTGAAGTGCTATGCGGATGAAATGGAAGACTGCTTCTTCTACGATGGACGAATGGACGGACGGACGGACGGACCGACAGAGGGACATACGGACCGAAGGAAGAATGGACGGCACGAAGCAAGGACGAGCGTGTGAATTAGTACATATATACAATGTGATTTCTCCAATTTCCGGCATTTGTAAAATAATTCACATTATGCTAATGGTCATGGTACCTAAATGAGTGTGTGTCGGACTCGGCAGACGCAAGATGCCAAGATTGTGATCACGGTTGTAGTATTTAAATTCAGAGTATGCTGTCTTTTTATTTGTTCGCTTATCCTGCTTGTTGCGAGCGGAACCTTAAAGACCACTCATTTCAGACTAACTCAACTTTGCAAAACTTTCGCAGGTTCCGCAAGGTGCTCTTTAAATCCCTGCTTATTTCCAGCTTGTGCTGGAACAGGACGTATAAAGCGATTAGCAGATTATATGGCAGCGCGAATAGCATTAAGGAAGACACGACGACCGAGACAGAGTAAAAAGAGTGCTCTTTGCACTCTGTCTCTGTCGTCATGCTTTCATTAATGTTGTTCTGCACTGCCATTTATTCTACTAAGACTAACTAGCCCAGCAAGCATGCATAAAGTGACCGTCCTGGAATTGCTGGCACTACAAACCAATACTTATCCTTTCTCCCACCAATTGTGATATCATGGCCTTCAAGAACCAGAACGAAGCCTGGAACACTATTCATTGTTCAAGGAAAACATTCGCCTGCACCGCGGTTAGGGCATTATGAGTGTTAGCCAGTACATTGTCGTTTGATTACCTTTTGCTAAGGTACTATTTAAAGAAAGTGAGGCGAAAAATATGCGCTCGCATTGAAAACATTGTGCGCAATAGTAAGACGTCAATGCTCGACATTAATTCGAAAGTTTCCACTGCGGAGTGCTGCACGGCTGCACTTTAACCTTTTGCGCGTACTAGAAAGTTTAGTTGCATTGTGGTTCATTCTATAATTGCTTCTCCACTTCAGGGTTGATTTCTCTCAGCGATGGTTTTTTTGTTTAGCGGTGTAAGAGGGAGACTTCATTCTCTGGCCACCACTGACTTCCCACTGCCTGGATCAGTTCCTGTACTACAAGCAAGGATGCCGATTGCAATGTTGTTTGATTATGTGAAGAAATAAATTCAGAAGAACGCGAAAATCAAAATCAGGTGCATGCCATCATTCTGAAGCCTAACACACAATACAATAAAGACAGCAGTGAAAAATGGCGGTCACACCTTCACAGAAGCATATGTTGCCTGGTATGCCACAATTGTTTGCCGATTATTTCAAGCTCTTCTCGCGAAAACCACGCAAAACGAGCTGATGGAATGTTTGGGAATCTTGGCATTGAAGTATGCCTCTGGAAGTTCTCAGGTTAACTGTAAAGGGATCAGGAAAAAAATTCTCTTCTTGAGTACTCGTCACCACCTTTGCTCCTTGCAGTGAATCCGTAAATCTGAAAGTTGCCTCTCGGGCATCCGTCTAAACGTCTCCGATGTTTCTGCAATCGTGAATTAATCTACTGTCGTGTCTGCCAGGTGGAGATGTTATTACATGTTAGCGGCATTTAAAGGCCACACCTGTCGAGCAAGACACGTATTTTGTCAGGTGTTAAACTTTGCATCCAGAACCTTCCCCGGCGTCACCTGTTGCTCGCAAAGCTCATTGTCGCAGACGTGAAAGTGTTCCTACTGTACATATAAATCTCAATGAAACAGTTGCCAGTAAGCAGCTATTTGTACAGTGTATAAGTTTATTTTTCCCGCTTTGTCTTCGCGCTCTTTAAGTCTGAAAAATGCACAAAATATGGTTTATCTACTGGACATCCTTTTGTTGCAGATAGATAACACTCATCGGTGATTTCACCAAGAGACACGTTGCATACAGCTGTCGTTTTCATGTCAGGGGTACTGAATCAAGAAGGCTTTGGTATACAGATTTCGACGAATCTCGGACCACAGTTATGATTCCAAATGTTTGAGGAATTCTGCGCGAAGGGCGTGATACCTCCTTCCAGTTCAGCGTACTCCTTGTATGAAGGTTTTTCTGATTTTAGGAATGTCTACTCAAAAACAACAGCCACAATTCGAGACTAAAAATTTGTGTTTTGTGAAAAAATCTATCAGCGCATATATTCACGAGCGGCGTGCTTATAGAAAGGCAATAAATATTAAACAACTTTGTAGTGCGTTTTTTTAGCTCAGCAGGATTTTCACAAGAATAATAAAACAAAATAACTAGCGTAAAGCAACAGTTTCGAGATATAACAATGAATGTTCGTGAGCGTTTACGAAAAACAAAACTTTGCGGAAAGCTGCAGCAGCTTTTAAATTTATCCTTGTTGGCCGCGAATTTCGACACATGATAATAATGGAGAGGCAATATATCATTTGTCTCTCATTCCCTAGGCGCTCACAGTCACGCACGCGATAGCTACTCTCAGCGATAGCAGAGCTTATTTCGAAGTTTTTTTTTTTTTAGTAGCAGTCGGAGAGTCTCACCGTAGACTGCATTTCTTCATAAAGACTGTCTACATTGAAACTTTTTATTCAATTCTGTCTGCAGAATACTGTACAAAAAAAATCATACAAAACACATACAAAGCCACAAAGAATGAAGAGGAAAAAGGCACGCGCATATAAAGAGCTTTTTATCGAAACAATACGGTACCTCTCACCGAGATAAATACTAAGTTAAAAAACTTGAACATATGGACCTTCACAAAGCTATCTGTGCCAGTATCCATTCTACTACAAGTGAACTCATTCTTTATACCTTGCTAGCATGCTTAGCAAAGGATGCGAAAAGTACGGCGACCTATTTTTCTGGGGTACATTATCAGTACAGAAACGCCTGCTTCATTGTTGAGCGCATAACAGTGAGCTCGCTGCATATACCAAGACGCATTCTGCACCGAAAATTTACAGCTGTTGCACTTGAGCCCAAGAATTCTCCTCTTACCTCACCGCTTTGTTCACTGTGCACAGGATTCAACGGCAATTTTTCTCTACTTCAATACAACCGTTCAGGCTTTCAAGAATTGATATACGAAAGTGACGCTGCTCGACTTTAACGTATGGTAATAAAACCCATTGACTCATTTCAAACGGGACGGCTCTTCCTATTGTTTGTGATATACGGAACGACCATTATAAGAAAATGTTTATTGCTTTGCAATGACATTTCAGAACAGGTAAATGAACGGCTACAGACAGAGACATAATTTTTCTGTCTAGATGATATAATGAGAATCTAGCCGGAAAGAAAGGAACCACTCCTACTCTTAAAAAGAGCTCACGGCATGTACCTACGAATACAAAATTTGCGCCTTAGTGGCTTCATGTAACCGGCATATTGAGTGCTTGCGTACCCGCGTATTTTGAGGAACACACGTAGACTGGCGGTAAGCTACAATGTATTGTTGTTTTCTATTGCCTGAGAATTATCTTTCGGATACAATGGAGTAGTTGCTAGAAGGGGCGCCACAATTAGAGGACGAGATTCTATAGTAAAATCAGCACTGCAGCTGACCGCGCTGGGCTACGCCGAATATAGTCATCGGCCAAGTTGCTGGCTCCGGCCCATGGCAGTTATGCCCGGGGAGATGCGATGCCTAGAGAACGTGTTTTTGCAATAATGAGGGCCAATGAGCCCTTTCTACGGGCACCTTACAGCAACAGCCCATTTAGCTGTGGTTGGCTCAAGAAAAACGATGCATGTTCTTATTCTCGTGTCCATCGGCTAATGAGTCAATTGAGAAATATCTCGTAAGGACGACGGCGTCACGTATTGAGATAAAGGGGATACCCTAAAAGATCAATGATGCCTCTCTCGACTACCAATACGACGCACCGCATCCACTACTTAAAGGACCGACGAACCGTCAGCGGACACCAAGGCCAAAGATGATGAAGGGAGCAAGGACCTCCAAGCTTGAAGTTCGTATCGACGCCTTTTCAAAGGTTGCCGGCTTCTTCAACAGTGGTGCGCATAGTTTTCTTTTAAGTGCACGCTCTGCTGCTCATCTCAAGGAAGCGATGACGAGATTAGGCAGCTCAGAGGTTTGGTTTGCTGAGCAATTTAAGGACGCCGCAGTGTGATGCACTGCAGGATTGATGCCAAATAGACGCCCGCACCTCGGGTGTTTCTTAGCAATGGTCTCGCTGCATGGTTTTAGGCGAAAACTTTATCAATCTGAAGAACGGTCTGGTTTATCTTCGGTTCAAAACAATCAGACGTTCTCCGGAGACACCACCCGTCCATCGAACACGATAATATACGCATCTTTGCACCGATCAGTGTTATCCCGTTTGCTCAATAGCTATGCTCTACACGGAGCTGCAGCGCTATATCTTGATTCCGGATAGACAGGCGCATCTCCCTCAAGGGAGTTAAAGCCACGTTTACCCATTCTGTCTATAAAAATTATATATGAGGAGAACCTTCGTACCTAACAGGACTAGGCACCCCCATGTGGGCGTTGAGTTCGGCGAGCATGTTTTACGTTCCTTTAGCTGCTAGGCGACCAAAGGGCTCCCAGATTTAAATCGCACGTTTTGCAAACGATTTGAGCCCTGTTACTATCCTCTAAAAATGTTTGTACCCTTTCTGTGCTCTTCACGTTTATGACTCTCACTCTTGCGCTCCCCCGAAATGATGCAAAGCTGCACTGCCACAACTAAGCAGTGGGGCCTTATGGAGTTAATGCTTTCTATATACTGTTTGACAGTTTCATAAGTCTTGATGCCTTTAAAAGACAATGTAATATTTTAGTGCGCTACCAGTTATAGTGACCATTCTCCGCATTTAGCCGTGGTTTGTTAACTAGCGTGCTTGTCTGAAGCCTGCATAATGTTTCGTATTTCCAGAGCAGCTATGGTTATTTTGAAATGGACATTCGTGGTGGCACTCTTCATTACTCTCATTACCTGTGCATCGGCTCAAAAAGTAAGAAACCATCTGACAATTCTATGGAAGTAAATATTGTTGTTTCTTATATGTGCTCCAAACACAAGAAAACGCTTCATTTGTATATTGATTTGCAAGAAGAATAATGTCCCCTTTTCAAAAAATCTTCTAGTGAACATGTACAATAGTATTGAGACTGCGCTTTACGAGCAAAATTGCGTTTTGAGGCGCTTGGTATGAACCACATTTATGAACGCGGCTTCACTTCGATCTTAATAAAACAATTCCTTCACGTTATTCGCATCAGATCTGTGATTTTCAGAGCCGAATTGTACTAAGTTAACAAGCCAGATAAAAAAAAAACATTTTTTTTTGTTCAGAGTGCGATCTTAACTAGAATATGCATGTTTTTTTTTTTTTGGGGGGGGGGGATTTATCCACGGATTTATCTCAGATCTGTCGGGAAAAAGAGCGCCGCCGCACATTGTGTACTGTAATCCGCAAGAAGTATTCATCCGCGGTAAAGCCTGCTTTCTTTTGCATATAATTATAAAAGAAGAAACTGATGTAAACTGAAGCCTTTGGAGACGCAGTAATAGTCCGCGAATATAACAGCGTGCAAGACTGGCAACTCTGTACCCGCAAGAGAGATTCAGACTACTGTTGGGACGTGAGTCGCGTGCAAAGAAGGAAACGTTAAGGTGTTACTTATCTAGGTGGCACTTGTGAGAATCATCCTGTTAAGTAACGCGCGACAACGCGCTGATCGCTGCGTAGAACCTTCGAAGTGGGCAGAGTCCATTATCATGAAAAAGCCTTAGCCTTATGTAGCTATGCTTCCAGAATAACTGCGTTTCACGAGCAAAGAAGTTAAACGAAAAAATTGAGGTAACTCACCATTTGTAATAAAAATAAAGAAAAAAATCAACTAATCAAACTAAAGGAACAAAAGTGTCGGTAATATTTTGCGCAAAGAAGCTGCGCTGCATTCTGGTTAAACGTGAAATGGTTGTTGATTTCCTATTTAAAATGAAGTATTAAGCAAAGGAATAAAAAAGTATACCTTCGATATCTCAGCGTGCGCCCAGAATGACGTCGTGAAAGTTCGTGTAGCCAGTTTTAACGAAGAACACAGCGTTAATGTTACACGCAGAAAAGCCGATTACAGGGCGGGCGCTTGCTTCTTAATTGCGCGGTTTCTAACTTTATTATTATTATTTATTGATACCACACAGGCCCCGACTTTACGTCGTTTTAACATTATATCTGGCCAATTGGTCCGTGAGTATACATTGTGTACGTCCTAGGTAGTCGTGACATTGCATTCAGGCGAGTAAACCTCCCAAAATATATTGCTAAACCTTCTGTATAAACACAAGCGCAGCTATTCATCATAACCATAACCTGGTGTTATGAGATTGAGACTGTTAAGGGTGCATATGAGCGTCGTCTGAAGTTGGTACACTTCTCGCGGCACGACACCACAATTTACTGCTCCTTATGCATTTGCTCCTATCTTATTTACGTCCCGCGAAGAAGGCTTCCTAGTATTCCCATTGTGCGAGGTACCGCCATTGTTTAGTTGTAGTGAACTCGGGTAAGTGGTTAGGCGAAGAATGCTTTCAAGTGTTGTCGCAGATGAAGAATTCGCTTCCAAAGGCACATGTTTTTCTGGAGGTCTTCATGCATTATCATTATATTCTCCCCACGTAGAACTGATTTTGAACAACAGTCAAATACTTCTTTTGGAACCCAAAAATTGTGCTTTTTGTTTGTTAAACAGATTAATATACGCTTTTGGTCGCCCTCTACTATTTATGTTCCGTTCTTGTAGTTCGACAAGTCTGGGCTGCTTCAGGAGTGGCCATTAGGCTTAAGCTATAACCGAGAACGCTTACCAGCTACATTGTAAACCTTAGATTTTAGTGTGGCTGTATACGTCGCTTTGTCGGCTTTTATTGTAGAGCGTCCCTAAGAACACTATCTCTCACTAACCGTAAGACAAAGGACTTTTGTGCATGAGCATCGAATTTAATAAGCAAAAGGGTGGAAGATTGGACGAATTGGTACGGATCCATGTTACTGAGGCACCACAAGGCCACGGACGGACACGAAGAGAGAACAAGTGTGTCTTGTTCTGGCAGAGCATGTGTCCTGTCTTTCTTCGCTTCCGTCCGCGCCCTTGAGGTGCCTCAGTAACATAGGTTAATAAGCAAATAATATCCCTCCTTGGTAGAGCTCTATAACTGCACATCGTTAGGCAGAAAATCTATATGTACAAACAGTATTTAGGGCCAATACGTTATAATAACAACAAGATTTTCAATGATAAAACATAATTCTACTAAGCCGCAGATAATATAATGTATCGCATTGTTATGCAGATGTTTCATTTCCCCTAGGTTATGGGGCGCCGCCCACATCGACACTATCACTGCGGTGGCCTTAAAAGCTACGTGAGTGCAAATTCCATTGTGTATTAGGAGCCAAGATAACATATCCGAGCTCCACCCGCACTACATAAATTACTATTGTTTGCGGACAAGTCAGAAATCGTTTCTTGCAGATATGACGAAGAAAGTCCTCATTTTTTAAATTTTCAACAATACCTCAGGTACCTCCTTATCTAGGTGGGCTACGTTGCGTTCGTGAGAGTCTAAACGGCCTCACTGGCTGGATTTCCCGCTCAAGAGAAGAGCAAAACAGGTTACCAAAGAACCCGCAAAAAATACGTTGCCGCAACAAATATCAGTCAGTCATCCTTATATTTGTTCCCGCTATGTCATGTTCAGTCGTAAAGTAAGCGCTATGTGATAACTTCTCAACGACTAACATCACAGCGCATCCTGCTTATACGCGACAATGCAACATTTATCATGTCTAAAGCAGAATGCAATCAAAGACCTGGCTACCATGGTAGCAACTTTATTGCCGTAAAAACTTCCGCCTCGGCTTTTTTTGTCCCAGGTGGTACAATCCTGAGTGTGGTCAATGTCGTGTCGTTTTTTTTTATAAATTAGAAGCTCTCAAAACCGCACACCATGGATACGATACTGAGTAATACGTTATTAAAGCGAACAGTTATATGTGACTTCCGTGACAGAATGAAAATTTTTTGTTGGCAATAACTGATCTTTTATCAAATACAAAGCATTAATAGTGGCACTTAGAGCTAGATCTTGCTGCGTCGGCGCTGTCCTGTTGCTTCAGCAACTATCAAAGCCTCATCTTGGTACCTCTTGAATTCACGTCTACCGACTACCGTAATCGTCCTTTCAGATCTTAAATCTGCGCTATAATAACCTGTCATCGCCTACCGTAATCGTGTGCCTTTCACAGCTTCCTTTAATTCCTACCTTCATGATGCTGTCCAAGCGTCCGCCCACAGTATTTCTGTTCCTCATCTTTTCATATAACTGCTTACAACAGGTTACAAAGAGGCGTTCAGAAGTATTGGGCAGCGTCCATCAACAGTGCAAACTATCCCATGACAACGAAGGTTATACAGCTTCACCCATTATTTGGGTGGGCTGCGAGTGGTTACGAGATCTGGAGTGAGAGGATCCCCCCCCCAAATAAGAGGGTTTAACTAGCCCGACGCCGATTAAGGGGTTGACTACGTGATTGGTTATAGTGAAACCGACGCCGCTCAACAAATAAATGAGCCAGCGACAGGTCCACTGAGATGTGGAAGTGAGTGCGACCACGCTCTAAGGCGGCTGCCAAAAAAGCAAGCAGCATGAGGGGCTGTACAACACGCTGTAAAGGACACCTAATAACGTTTTAGTATTTGGAATTGGGCATTAAACTTTCAGCGGAGATGCTATATCACCGGCTACACCAACTAAGCAGTGGAATCTGACAGTGCGAAGTCGAACGCTGGCGTATAGGACGTTCATGGCTGCCTTGCAAAGACGGCCCACCCGTCAGCTGGCTGCTGTTTCTTTAGCAGGCTTCGCGGCGCCTTTAATAGCGATGGACAACTCCTTAAATTGGTGACCTCAGACTTGAGGATGTGGCCAGCCATCAGCCGAGCGGCATCTCCACATTTTCACATAAGCATAAAGTACAATGAGAAGAGGACTCTACTTTTCATCCCAGCTTCATAAGTGTCAGCAGTTTCTCCACGATGTAATTTCTTCCTCCCTAATCAGCTTGTAATATGTTCATTTGGTGCAGTTATATAAAATATTTTGATACTTTGATCCGAGATGTCTAGGACCTTCTCAGCATGTGGTGGATAGAGTAAATAACATTGAAATTAATAAATCAACAAAAAAACAATGATATGTATGCTGTATTGTACTACCAACAAAAAGCTAGGAATAGTTTAAAAGGTCTTTCAAACATTTGTGGAACAAGACTATCGTATCCTGAATGACAGACCAAAATTCGAGACCCACCATTACACTCCACTATTCTGCAGAATATATCAGTGTTCTTCTGACGATGCACATACACCCTGGAAGTAATATGTTTTTCCTTCAGTACATGCGACAAGTAGCGATATATTGCTGTGAAATTCTTAGCGATGACTTTAATAATATTGCCCACAGCTTCTCTTTGCAACAGTGGACATAGAGAACGTACTCAATCATTTCGGAGAGCATAGAAGCAGTAAACAAATGTTAAGGAAAGAAATTGACTGGTGAAAAAAGTGAAGGGAAAATTACAGAATATTATTTGGGGGCCGGGGATCAAAAGAGACTAGAGAAGGAAAGCTGTAGCTATGTGATGCAAAACGGTTTCCCTCCTAAGGTTTTCAGCGTATTGTTTAAAACAAGAAATGAGCATTGTTTAGGGAATATAATTTGATAACAATTTAATCAGCAGTTTTTTTAACAGAGCTCTTTTGGTCAATGTAGGCTAGTAAAAAAATGAACTTTTTTCTCATAGGTGTCATCTTTAATCTAGAATTGGGGTTAGACAAGAAACGTTCTGGTAAAGAAATAGCAACAAATATGTGTATGGAAAATTTCATTATTAGTAGGCCCGTGGAAACGCTCTGGTAGAGGCGAGAGGTTCAGTACTAGTGTGCTTGGCATTGACAATCAGGTAATGCACCATGGTACAAAGAGCAAGAACTACATTACAGGAATATGTCTTCAAGCCTTGTTAATAAACTGCGCATGGAGTCATTCATCGTTATTAAACTTGTTTACATGAAATATACAACAGGGTACTACATATTAATTAAGGAGTATTGCCGCCAATAAATAACGTTGTACGACGCCAATTCCGCATATATGCATTATTGTTCTTTGTTCCGAAGAGTAAGTTGCGAGAAGTCACTATTTATTTAACTGTTATTGGTTGCACAGCTGTAATTATCTTATCAAAGTTCACATTCAGCAAAAGTGGGAAAGCTCCTGGAAAAGGCCCTTGATATGTTCATATTGTAACCTTGTTCTATTTTCTGTTTGCTCGTGTATTTCTATATACAAAGTAGTGCGGCAGTACAGAAAGAAATATATATTAGTCACACCAGAGATGCCATGCGAGTAAAAAGACATCAACCATGCAAGCATTTCAGCACTTCGAACGAGAACCACACGAATATAACAGCTACCGACCAAGCTATGGCATTATTTTAGACGCGGGAGTCATAGCCATTGTTGAGAACACCCAGCTTGTCTTATCACTTGAAATTGGTTGCGTAAAACGAGGTTTAACACAACACTTGAGATTAGGTTCCTTGTTAATGAAGAGATTTCTCGCTACACATCTCGTTTTAAAAATGTTTCAAGCACGAATATACAATAAGCGCAGTTTTCTATAATTAGTCCATATTCTTTGCTAAAAGGCTTACTCTTAGAGATTTCGACAGCTATTTGCATTGAGTTATTGAGAATACTTTCCGCTTCTTATTCGAGGGGAGACACGCACGAACCCATATTAAAAGAGTGTATTTTTGAAGTTTCAAAGTGATTTGCTATTCAGACCAGCAAAATGATACTTATTGAAGACGCCTCCAATGAGTATGCAAGTGAAAATCGTGCGGTAAATTGGGCTTGTCAGCACTCTAGATAGGTGTCTTTCGGTAATAACAAAATGATTTCGGGTTTCGTTTCTGCTGGAACTATGCAGCGATGCTCGCTTCTCATTACACTTAGTAAATTCAAAATCATAACATACTTAACCGATACTCGTTTCTTAATTCATTCCAGTGCGGCTGGCATCGAGGGTGCTGCCCTCCGTTTCAGTGCAGCCAT
The DNA here is from genome assembly GCF_052857255.1 of Amblyomma americanum. Taxonomy (NCBI): domain Eukaryota; kingdom Metazoa; phylum Arthropoda; class Arachnida; order Ixodida; family Ixodidae; genus Amblyomma; species Amblyomma americanum. Next base: position 72,128,421 of record NC_135503.1, on the reverse strand, counting down.
TACAGCCATCGATGCGAAATTCCTCGTCATGAATATGGGTGTTAATAACGGCTTGACGTAGCCGTGATGAATAAAATCCTGTGAAAGAGAAGAAGATAAATTACTCGAGCAGTGGCTCTGAATATTATTAATCACAGAATAAAATAACTACCGTCGTGTGTTGTCACCGCCTTCCAGATACATGCTCAATCAAAACTGAGGGATATGTATCAAATATTATTTAAATCCTTGTTGGCTTTAAAATGACATACATTACATAGAATTCACACTGCAATTGGAAATATTTTCGCTGGTTATATACTCATCAGTTATCAGTTATATCCTTTAGTGCTTCATAATGCACGTTTGGTTATTACGCAATTCTTGAAAAGCGCATCACTTCTACAGCATTGGTGGCTTTGGAATTCACAGAACAGAAAACATTAATCGTCCTCCCACGTAGCCAGCATTTCAACAGTTCTGAAGCGACAAGCGCATTGTCAGCAGCCTGAAAAAATAAGGACTCGCCAACGGTTGCCGGAATTTGTGTAAACGGTAAGAGCGTCGATTTTCGCTCGGGACTCATGAGGGAATTTTCTGCTGATCAAGAACAGCAGTCAGTTTTCCGCTAGCTGTTTCAATTTTTAAATAATGAGAGGTAACATACTCGTTAAATCGTCACGTAATTATGCGTAATTAGCAAACAAGAACAGGAGTTCTAAGTGTCGCTAGGTACTTAAGAGATCAATACTTGCATTTCGCGACTAATGCTGGTTTTAAGTTCCCTCGTATTATAAGAATAAAAGACGAAATTTTCTAATCGAAATAACGAAGCAGCCGCTTCTAGGAATAAACTTATCAAAAATAAATATTGTTATATGTTAAAAAAGTAAACTTTATTGCAGGGCTGCAAATGTCGCAGAACTCATGACCAACAACATAATCATTCCTATCTCTAGCTTTCCAATCTAGCTTTTCACAACAGAAATTTCTCCCCTGTCGAAGTCTGTAGAATCGTGAACGCTATATTGTTCATTAGCTGCTTCTAGTGATTTTTTTAGAAGACTTTACAGAACCAATCTGAATTTCTGTGCACCGACCTTCCTCTTTAACCGCCTTCGATGTTGCATATATTAAAAAACTCATGGACGTTCAGATGGCTAACTAGTTACATCCGGGGAAAAATCCATGGTAGGGTTTCGTTTTCCCCTCTAAAGCCTAATGCAATAAATTATTGTCCTTGCTTTATTCTGCCTTCTTTCTGCAGAAGGGCTTTGTCAACTGGTCATCTTTTTTTCTCTGGGTTCTCTCTCTACCTCAGCTGAATTGCCACAGATCAGATGCAGCTAAGTTTTACCTCCAGGAATCAGCAATAACAAACTTAAATATGTCAATATACGATGTTTCGAAGCTTGAAAGCGGAGGATAATTAAGCGCTCAAAGCTTTAGTGTTTATATAGAGACTTGCTCAGCGGTAAAATGATGGAAGGGCTTTTTAATTTTCTCTGTATGAAACACACTACTTCGCACCATAAGCTGCAAATCTGTATTGCTCAAAAGTGCTTTTAAAGATCGAAAGTTCAATCATCTTGTTTTCCTTGTGCATTGTCCAGCTCATCAGGTACCATGCGGATAGTTAAGAGAGAGAGTTTTTAACTCGAATACTTAAGATATGCTTTGCTACACATTGTGCTGCAAAGATTTCATGCGTTCAACAAACATTGCGCATAACATTCTTGAGGGCTGCCTCACATATGTCGCCACAGGTTGTATTGATTCAAGTGGTTATATGAAGAAAGCAGCAGATTATTCGTTAGGTCCAGCCTAATTTAGCCTAGTTTATTAGATCTGAATGTGGTTGCGCCAAAGAAACGAAAACATTATAGTTAGTTGTCTTTCAGAGTAAGCAGAAGTATTTTCTGACAGATCGTAATTTTGTAAATGATTTTAGGCTATTTCCTATTTGATTTGATTTGATTTATGGGTGTTTAACACCCCAAAGCCACTCAGGCTATGAGAGACGCTGTAGTGAAGGGCTCCGGAAATTTCGACCACCGGGGGTTCTTAACGTGTACTGACATCGCACAGTACACGGGCCTCTAGAATTTCGCCTCCATCAAATATCGACCGGTGGTGCCGGGATCGAACCAGCGTCTTTCGGGTCAACAACCGAGCGCCATAACCACTCAGGCACCGCGGCGGCTCTATTTCCTATAGTTTCAAGCAAATGGAAATACTCAAGTTTTCAGTGTCTACATCAATGAGACTATAATCGAAATGTCAGACGGCGTTGTTTCTCGTGCAATGTATTCAGCCGTTCACCGTGCTCCGGGGTCATAGGAAGTGAATGCTGAAAATTTTCTGGCATGGAGCGCTTGTCGACAGCATCTTGTCCCCAGCTGCGGTGCGGCAGTGGCTGTTGCCGAGAGGAGACGAAGTTCGCGCAGCTGCAGCAGTCAGTCGCTAAAGTACCAGCTGTTGGGCGAGTTGGTGTTCACGGTGATCCATAACAGCGCGACATTCGGGGCAAAGAAGAGACACAACACGGACCTTCTCTATCCCGTCTGCCACCCTGTTATGGATCAGCAGTCGCTACCTATGCACGCCAGCTGTCAAAGTCGTGCTTGCCCTCGACTGTTCATGAGCGCTTATCACCGCGCATTAAAACCTCTCTAAAGGAAGCGATTTTTGCACCTGACACTATTTGAAATATTCTTCCTCATGCTACCGACCTTTCTCATTTTTGACGTTCACATATTTCTAGCGATAAGTAATTTGTCTTTTTAATTGACTAATGGTTTGAAAAATTCTGCGTTAAACACTAATTCTGTACTCAAGGCGATGAAGCACTAACGGTTTAGATTTATTCCTTCAGGCAGTGGTAGTTATTTTGTTCACAAGCTTCTAGCTAGAGCTGCCAACAAACATTCTGAAAAAGAAATAATTGCTCGAGCCCAATAACATCATAAATGCGCTTCACTAACTGCAGGAGTAGGATGCTGTCGACCATACGAAGTATAGAAGAACCCAACAGTCCTTCGTAATATGCTGAGGGCGCCAGATATCTCGCCAAAAAAGCGCAGAAGCATTGCAAGAAAGCTGGTGGGAGCCAAGCATTAGATTCACATTTAAAACATCGCTACGAATGGGTGATTTCGACAAATGAATCAGACTTACGTACGAAAAAAAGAGAGTACCCACATCCGTCTGAAAAGAAAGAGCAGTTTTTCTTAATTATCTCATTGTCACTAAGCGTACTGCCGCGCCGCAGGCTGTTACTGGTCAGGCAAAACGCGAGATGGTTAATGCTTTGACGTACTTATTGCTTCAGGTTTTAGAACAATCGGCTGATAGATGGTGCTCACGCGAATGTAAGGGCTCACTAAGTACAACTTACTACATGGCGTTCTGCGAGACGAAAACACCTAAAATTTTTTTGAGGCGGATGGAAGCACAAAGTGCCGGGCTTTAGCCATTCGTTTACCGCATAGTCCATCCTACTCTTCACAAAATTATGCACCCACAGCTTGGTCCAAGCCGACGCGCTGCCAGAGCCAAGGCACTGCATAAACACTACTCCCCCTAGCCGAAAACGGTCCACGTGGATGCGGCAGAATAGACCGATAAGGAAGAATTAGCACTCGTGGTCATAGACAAGCATGGACAGCCCCTGGTGACGGTTACCTCCCTCAAAAACCGCCTATCTATAGAGGCTGAGGATGCAGCCATACCGCTCGCCATAGCAGGCACCAGGGAAGGATACATCCTGAGTGATTCCAAGGCAATAACCAGAAACTTCTTTAAAAGAAGGCTTCATAACCCAGCTCTGTTCATCCTGGCAAGAGCGAAATTATCCACACAACGGTTCCAGCTCCTATGGGCGCCTACAAGTACTTCCCACCCAGGGAACATGGCAACTCATGTATGTGCCCGACGGTTCGTTAACTGGGCACAGAGTGACCTGTGCCCCTGGTTCAGGAAAGGGAGAATCATCCTTTACTACCGAAACCACCGGCTGATGTACCAACGCCCGCACAAACCCCTCACCAAAGCACAGCAGGTTGCCTGGTGGCAAATATAATCGGGTAGGTTCCCAAATCCTTATGTATACTCCATGATGTATCCAGCAGGATACCATCCCCGCTGCACTCTCTGCAATAATTCCAAAGCAAACCTACATGACATCTTATTTGAGTGCCCAGAGGACCAACCACCTCTAGCGTCCAAGTCTCAAACTAAAGTACTGGGAGACAGCATCCCCGCCCCTGACCCGGAAGTACAACTTCGGGTAATGGGTTGGGCTCGGGAAGTCGCAATGAAGCACAGACTTCAAGCCACCTAGCACTGTGCGAGGTCCCACGCGCTAACTTTATCCCTAACCTCCTACTCCTGACCTCTGTCATATGACAGATAAGTTTGTTACTCCTCCTTCTCGAGATAGGAACATGTGCTAAGCAAACGAGCAGATGTTAAATGCTGATTGATTAGAGGGCAATAAAGCCCTGCTGCCAAAGAGCCACAGAGCTTTACTGAGACATGAGTGTGACATAAGCTGTAGCAACTGACAAGCACTGAACATGCATCCCACGGGGCAGTAAGAAATCGGCGCAGTATATGTTCACAGCAAGCCACCGAAAGGAGCTTTCCCAGTTAACACGGAAGTTTGCAAGCGGGAAAATTATGGGAACACTTAGCCAATCTATAGTGCCGCCAGGGCGAAAGCCTCTTGCCTTGCCGACTGCGATTCTAGCTTCGCAACTTCCCATACCAGTGGCACACCCAAAGGCTTCTACCTTGCCACACTTTCGATCTAAACGACGTTTCTGGCGCTTGCTGTCTGCCTTCTCTGGCCTTCGTCGTCTTCTCTTTTTCTGTGGCTTCTGGCTTTTATGGTGGTGGCTCGCAGGTGGCGCCACCAGCGCGCGTTCCGTTACCATGACGACCTCGTGTGTGACGTCACCTTCTCTAGTCGGTATATCGACGTGTGCGCTATAACGAGGCATTTGGTTCTTTTATTTTGTTGTTTGCTATAATTGGCTATCGTTATTTAACTAATCACTCCACAGTCATCAAACTTGGTGTGGGGGTTACATTTTGTTACCTTTATCTGATACTACATTGGTTTTCTGCTATCCTGATTAGTTGCCGCGTTATTCGTGGAAAACAACGTTACACCAGACGCGCCAGTATCAACCATTAAAGGCTTTCGCCTTAATAGTCGCGAGAGCAAGAAAGAAGGCAGCATTCGGGCGGAAAGGTAGAGGCGTCATGACTGTTTAAGGCATAACACGTGTGCGACGCGAAGCGAAAAATAATGAATGAACTGATAAGCGCAGCATACATTATCTCTCTGTAGTGGAAAATAAAAGAAACAGTACACTATCTCCACCTTTATTCTTTCGTTGTAAACGGAAGGCGCTTGGATATTAGCAGAATCCAGACGATGCCAAAAGAATAACTGCAAACGCAGGTGTTTCGCATGTTCAAAAAATTTCAGAGTACGCGAAGGAACGTAGAAAGCAACCTAATTGTCTTTCCAGGAACACCTTTAACGAATGAATATTAGAGGAATAAACCCCAAAGGCCCTGTTATTTACAAGAACTCCTGCTTCCATAAGCGTTTTCCTTCAGGCAGTTTATGGCTCATAGTTTATGGGGTTTAACGTCCCAAAGTAACTAAGGCTATGAGGGACGCCATATTGAAGGGCTCCGGAAATTTCGAACGCCTCAGGTTCTTTAACGTGCACTGACATCACAAAGTAAATGGGCCTCGAGAATTTCGACTACATCAAAATTCAACGGCCGCGGCTGGGATCGAACCCGCTTCTTCCGGGTCAGCAGCGAAGTGCCATAACCACTGATCGACCGCGGCGGCTCCTTCAGCCAATTCGTCCGAAAGGTCGTCTAATCAACGGCTTGCTATATATATATATATATATATATATATATATATATTTAGCTTTGTGCGGGGGGCATTCATAAACACAATTTGCAGTGTTATCGAGGACAATTATTTCTGAATCAGGCTACTCTGTCTTTCTTTTCTCTTCGGGTTCTTTGGAAGGTAACCTAACGCCTAGTTGAAAACCGCTCTCGCTTGAGCTGACAGCGTATGGTGAGATATATCGTTTACTTACTTATTAGTTTAACAGCGTCCTAGCCATATCTCAAGCCACCAACTTATGAGGGGTGAACATGGTGTGCCTGAACATTAAACATGTGCGACACTACTCAGAATCAATATTTATGCGCAGAAAAGAAATGATCTTTGAAGGAAATATTTTTAGATACACCCTTATTTTCTGCTGACAACTCGACAAAACGACGGTTTACTGACTGATATACAGCAGTAAAGAGAAGAATTGCCACTGTCCAACCGGCTCCGACCAAATGGTCGCAGGTGGAACATTTAAACCTTGCACTATGTTGTGTGCAGGACCGTGATATTTCTGGCATATTTTTCGTTGTGGTCAACGACCGCAGCGTGAATGACGGCAATGCTTACTCAAGATAATGTTTAATATCGCTGTCGAAAATATCACAGCCAGTGTGCACACCGCAACAATGGCACCTCCGCTTAATACAGATATATCGTTATGGGCGATATTACAGGGGTAAGCAGCGTCGGCGCGCATTGTGTTTGCCCGCTAATAATTATAACAATACGAAAACAATCTTCTGCACTTGAGTCTACAGGCGAGCATACTTGTTATGTTCTTCTGATCTCTGTTCATGTTAAGGCCTAGTCCGTGTTATCCAGGTAGAGACAGGGCTCCTTTATTGTACCATAAGAAACTGCCACTGATAAGGAGATGGTCGTTTCCAAAAGCTTGACCGCCACTTCCTGCTGCTGGACAGAGCCCGATCGACTTCAATGCTCTTGTGTTTCTACATTATTTGTGAAATTGCAATACCACTTTGAGAAGGAACGCATTTGCTTACAACAAGCCCTCATTGTGGCGGTGAAAAGTGGAAGAAGCATCAAATATATGTAATATTTATTGACTGCAGTATACTGTAGTGCGTGCTCTAGGCAGTGCGAAGAGGAAGGGGCCAGGTCATAGAGAGTAAGTTCTCCTGAGATCAAACTCGGACACAATCAAATTTTCACTGTCCCATTTTTAGTTTTACATAGAACGGAGTCTGTTCTCTTTTAAGATCACTCACCTTGGATAACATTTATTTCCCGAAGTGTGCTTCGCAGTCAAGTAATTACAAGGACTTATGTTTAAACACTAGCATTGCAACGACAGACCACGGTATTTTTTCTCGAATATCCTACCGCTCTCAGAAAAGATACCAATGTCAAAAGCATTATTATGCATTGATGGCTTTACTTCGATCGATAAGTTACTCGGACTACTAACATATCCAGTCACTCGTATGCATGCGGGAAGACATCTACAGCTTACTCTACAGCCTTTGTGTTTAGGAGAACAGCGTGAAAGACAAATTGCAGAGCTGAAAACGAACTAGACACAATAAACACATCACCTTTCGAAGTGGGAGTCTGAATGAATATCCTCTCACAAAATATAATTTGGCCGTGATCAGGTCGATCGAGCAGAAACTCAAGACATTGGTAAGGGTGTGGGCTAGTTTGTTATTCATGACGGAAAACTGTAGCGCCAAGCATAAAACAAAAGCCATGTGCAGACAGGTCTATGCACAATCGATCGTGTGTCAATTCATCTTTAGTTTTTTTGCATTTCGCGCTACAATTCTTCATAAACTGAAGGTCGGCCGAGACACGTATTCCGTAAAGTCGAAAGATCGTCCCAGTTGCCGGCACCTCTTGAAAAGTGTACGATTCTACACATATTGACCAGCAACCAACATTCATTAACTGTACATCAATGGGGAAGAACCTGACCTGCCTGCCTAGACCGGTCGGCGACCCGGACAATACTGTCTCAACCTTCGACTTGCGAACGCATACTTCAAACTTTATCTACTCTGTGAAGAAGTTGAGTAGAAATTCAGGCACCGTGTGGGGAGAGCGGGAGGTTTAACGTCACGCCTTCCTTCAAGGACTATGGTGCCGGATGGATTAAAGCGCTGATAATAGTTTCTTCTTCTGATTCTTTCAAAATAACTTTAAGGTTGACATTCTGAGATTTAACATCTCCTTCTGTGGCTGTCACTTATTCTTTGGCGACTGCTTAACGAATGAGATTCTAATTACTGTGTTGTTGCCCATGAATTCTGAAACATTGTAGACCGCAATAACGCTCCGTTTTTTTTCCATACATTACAGCGCTTTATTATTCTTAGAAGCGGCGCCCTTGTAAATTCAATTACTAAATTTTGTCTTCTATTCTTTCATGCGAGAGCAACTAAAACCAGCACTATACGCCTAATTGAAGATAATTTTTACTGGGGCTGCCGACGCCCGGAAACTGTGCATTTCCTTCTTAATTAAATATTATTTTGCGATGATTAACCGAGAGTGTTATCTGTCATTACTTATTAATTAAAACAGGAAACACAAAGCTTACTTTTTCTTCATTCAACAAAAAACTACATATTCTAACATCTCGTCTATCCTCTCTGGACCCGAGCGAAATATCGGGGTGCCAGCGTGCATACAAAGTCTAGCAGCCGTAGATTTGTTCTTGTCTTGGCAGGCTGCTAACAGAGCGCATATCGTTCCAGAATGATGAAATGACTACGTGGCAGGACGATTAGTGTTCTGTGTTCTCTCATTTTGAGGTCACCAAAGCTGCAGGAGTGATGGGCTTTTCCAGAATGCAGTAATAATTAAACGTGCATTAATATACACTAAAGGTCTGTTAAGGGTATAAACAGATAAAATTGTTGCAATTGCCGCGTGAATTCTAAGTAATGTATGACATTTTAGAAGCAGCAAACATTTAAGTAATTTTATAATACATATCCCCCAGTTTTAATTCAGCACGCATCTAGAAGACGCTGAAAATACAGGACAGTAGACATTTTATTCTGTTATTAATAGTATCCAGAGACACTGCTGGAGTAATTTCTTCCTCTTCTCTTGCACTGGATTTTATTCTTCTTAGATAAGCCCATCATTCATTTACACGGAGGACCATAACCATAAACTTCGCATTTGCGGCTGCGATACCTGCATACGAGTGGGTGACAGCACTTTCGATTCTCGTCGCACTGGAATGGATAAAGAAAAGTGCATTGGTTTAGTATGTTAAAATTTAGTATTTTTTTGTGTAATGAGAAACGAGCATCGCTGCAACTTTCAGCAAAAACAGACCCTTAAAATATTTTTGCTAAAAAACATTTAACTATGGCGTTCACAACCGCAGGTTAGCTCGTAATTTTCAGTTGCGTACTCACTGAACAAGTACTCAATCTACTAGATGTCCCAGGTAAATATTACCAAGCTTTAAATGAAGAGGAAGTTTCCTAGCCCCAGTAAAACCAGTTGAGGGTTGTTCAGAGTTGCGTGACCTAGTGTGCACGCATTTTTTGTTCTTCAAGGCGAACTAATTAGGCGTACATAGCTAACTTTTTAATTGTTCACTTCTGGAACAAAGTGTAAATGAAAAAGTTGTAGATCATCTGGAAAAACTGCTAGTAGCGCTGTTTCCATCAAGGTGCGATTTACTTAACTAGATTTCTTGGCCTTATAAGAAAGCCATCACTCGAGCATATGCTGGCCAATGTGCACGTGAAGGCTCATCCGGGAGAGTGGCTCAGAAAAAACGCGATTTAGTTCTGTAACACGCGTCTTGCGACGTTGAGATAACACCGTTTGCATGTGGAAGCTCTTTCTATTGCGCGAGTTATGTTTTAAGGCCGGTAAAAACATCTGCTTTACGTAAAAGTTACCTTGGTGCAAACGTTTCAGACAGCTGTTTTGAAAGCGATCTACAACTTTTCTATTTACACTTTTTTCTTCAAGTAAATAATTTTCAAAAGCCGCCGCGGTGGCTTACTGTTTATAGTGTTCGGCTGCTGACCCGAAAGACGCGGATTTGATACCTGCGGAGGCGAACAGGTGTCGAAATCCTTACAAGTACGCATTCTTTCTCTGCGCATAATATAGACTTACTACATAAAAGTACACCTGCTGTAATCTCACGTTTCAAAAAATTGTAAACCAAGAAGTGTAACAAGCAATCTCTTAAAAAAAACAAGGAATTTAATCTTAAGTTTTATTTTAAATAAATATCATTTTAATGAACAAATTTCATATCTTATGACGTGCTTAGTGTTCTCAACAACGGATATGATTTGCGCCTAAAATAATGTCTTAGCTCAGTCTGCAGCGCTACAATTCATGGCGTTTTCGTTCGCTCTGCTAAAATACACAATAATTGAGGCCTTTTTATTCACAAGGCATTTCTAGTATTATTATTACAACAAATTTTTTTAATGCCCCGACTACTTTATGTATATAAATACTTGAGTAAACATAAAATACAAGAAGGCTGCAGATTAAATATTTTAGTTGCCATTTCACGAAGTTTCTTCTCTTTTCCAAGATATAATTTTTCATCAAACTCAGGAAAGCTATGTAACCACTAACAGGTATACGAGTAGTTATTTATCATGCTTAATCCGTCGGAACAAAGAACAATACAGTATTTGTGCGGAAATGGCGCACAATACAACCATACTTTTTGCCAGAAATAATCCATAATTTAACAAGTTGGGGCCCTGTAGTTGTAAATTTCATTACAGCTTCGGATAACTCAATTGTTATTTTTTGAATGCTGTAAACAAGTTTAATAACGGTGCATGACTCTATGTCCAGTTTATTAACCAAGCTTGAAGAAGTATTACTGTAAAGCAGATTTTGATCTTCGTACAGTGCTGTATTACCTAAGTATCAATGACAAGTACACCAGTACTGAATCTCCAGGCCCTAGACGAGCGGATTCAAGCGAGCACTAATGAAAACGGTACTTTTAAACTCGAATTATGCTTATAAATTATTGTTACTATTTTCTTATTGGAATGTTTTCTTGTGTGGCCTCACGGCTACATTCAGGAAGACGCCTGTGAGAAATTATTCGTTTATTACCATCCTGCATTGACCTAAATGTTTCAGGTAAATGCATTGCATATGAAATATTCTTAAACAGATTTTTTAAACAATATATATCCAAGGTTTTCAACAATAGAGAGAAAACCTTACGACTGAAACAGTTATGCATCACACACCTAGATCTTTCTTGCTGTGGACACTCTTCGTCACCTATTGTTCTATATTTTCCCCCTTCATTCTTTAGCATGTGATCCTCTTCTTTTCCTATAATACTCATTTTTTTGCTTTACTCTTTGAAATGATCGATTACGCTATCCGTGTTCAATATTGCAAAGAAAAGATAGCTGTAACCAACTTCAAAATAAAACATCATTTGCAGATATGCATGCCGCTATATGGGTACTACTCTCATGCATCGAAGACACACGGTGCAAGAGTAGACAGGACGAATAAAGAATGAACACAGACAAGGCGGTTTACCCGTGTTCGTTCTTTGTTCGTTTTGTGTGCTCTTGCGCCTTGTATCTTCCGAGTTTTTGCACCGACTCACCCAACAGTCGATTCTCCTAAACTCTCATGCACTCAAGAAAACGTATTTTACTCAGCGACTCTGTGTGTACTCCTAGGGCAGCCTGATATAAGCTGAGTACCGGAGTTCAAAGGTTGGTCGCGAATACTTCTAACATTCAGAATACAATTTTCTTGCTTCAAAAAGGTTTTAAAGATATGTTAACGCAATTTCGAGGTTTCTGCCACTGGCAGAATATACCCTATATATTTATTTTAGTTTTTCATATCGTTTTATTTATTTATATGCTCTTTTATTCACTGGCTAATGCATTGCTAGCAGTAGCTGCACAAAGTAGGAAAACTAATGGTCTAGGGGGTGTAATGTCCCAAAGAGACTCAAACAATGAGGGACGCCGTAGTGAAGGGCTCCGGAAATTTCGGTCACCTGGAGTTTTTTTAACAAGCACTGACATCACAAAGCGCACAGGCCTCTAGAATTATGCCTCCATAGAAATTCGTCCGCCGCGGCCGGGATAGAAACCGCGTCTTTTGGGCCCGAAGCCGAACGCCGTAACCACCGAGGCATAGCGGCGACAAAAAAAGTAGGAAAACAGCCCACATCACTGCAGTGCATCAACATAATAAAAGCAGTTTAAGAAGGAAAAAGTTTATCATGGAGAAATTGCTGACATTTCTGAAGCACAGAGGAAAAGTACAGTTCTCTCCTTATTACAATTTATGCTTAGATGAGTTTGTGGACAGACGGCTCGGCTAGTGGCTGAGAATCTCCGCAATTCCGATGTGACCAAATGTGGGGAGTCGTCTCATCGGTATTGCAGGCACCATGAAGAGTGCTGAATATGCAGCTGACAGCTTACAGAAGGGTTGTGTTTGCAAGGCAGCCATGAACGTACTCTGTTCGAGCATTTGACTTCGCAGTGTCAGATTCAACATCGTTGGTGTAGCCGGTGCCGACAGTATCTCCGCTGCAAGTTGACTGCCAAGGTTGTAATGCTCAGAGGTCATTAGGCGTCCTTTTCCGCGTGTTGTAATGCACCTGATACTGCTAGCTTTTTTGGCAGCCGCCTTAGAACGTGGTCGCACTCACTACCACCTCCCAACGGCCTTGTCGCTAGCGCATTTATATATGGCCGGTTTCGTAATAAGCAATCACATGGTCAGCCCGAGCATTGAGGACCGGGGGGGGGGGGGTGCTCACTCCAGATCTCGTAACCACTCGAAGCTCCTTCCCGTGTTCGGGCGCCAGCCCTGCCCACGCACGTCACTCGTCGAGCATTTTATAACCTTCGTTCTCATGTGGTAGTTTTAGTGGAAGGCGGACGCTGTTCAGCCATTCGAAACGCCTCTTTGTAAGCAGTCGTAAGAAGCTATATTGAAAAATTAGCTAACCGCAGTACAGCAGGCAGGCATTTGGACAGTCCCGTGAAGAAATTTATTAAAACAAGGTTTGAAAGGCGCACTCGACAACACGCTATTACAGCGCAGCTTTAAAATCTAATAGGAGGACTACGGTACTCGCTACCTATGACTGCCAGAGCCACCAAGATCAGGTTGTAATAATTCAAGAAGCGAAAGCACATTGTCGGCGTTGCTCTATCAAGCTCTAAATGCCTGTTGATTGCTTCAATAATCCTAAAATTGCAATTACTACCAACATAAATTTTATTGAATAACAGATTTCGCATACAGCAGGCGCGCTGTAATAACATATTACTTAGTACCGTACACGTTCTGTATATTTCTGAGAGCGCCTGAGTTGGCGAGGCACGAAAGGACTTTTCGCGCACTACAGATTCATCATCATCGTCAGCCTGACTACGCCCACTGTAGGGAAAAGGCAGAGGCAGAGCTTTTTTACGGGAATAAACTTGCTGCTATGGCTGCTACGCCTTCGATTCCATTCTGCTATTTATTGGATAAACTTTGTATTGACGCATATTAGCAGGGTACGCTGCGATGTTTGTCGTTGAGAAGCTATCACCTGGCGCTTATTTTTGGACTGAATTGACCTAGCAGGAAAAAAAAAAGTTCATTGACCGTTATCGGTCGCTGTATCGTTTCTTATGTGACTTCGTTAGCAACCTGTTTTCCTCTCCTCTTTAGCGAAAAATCCAGCCAGTGAGCGCGTTTGCACTGTCAGCAATGCTCCTTAGCCCACCTACAGAAAGAGGAGGTCAGAACTGCTGAACGTTAGCAAAATGGGGACTTCCTCTATCACATGATCTTCAAGGTAGCATTTGTGACTGTTCTCCGCAGAAAAAGAATTTATCTAGTGTAGTTGTAGCTCGCGTACGTAATCTTGGCATGTAATAAATACTGCAAAATAATGCGTGCACTTACGGAGTCTCCATGACCATAGCAGTAATGTCTTCCAACTGGGTGCGACTTCATTGCCTGATGGAAAAAAAAATATTGTCTGCATAATAATTTCTTTATTGAAATTGCAACTTGCTGGGAATTATTTGATCAATGATAAACATTTTTTTATTAGCACGCAATCGCCCTCAAGACTGTTTGTCCAAATAAATTTTTTCCCTAACTGCGCCAAATTATAAAGTGTTATCAAAAGAGAAAGTTAGCTAGAATTGTCAATTTTATTCTTTTCTAAGCACTAATAAATACTTACTTCTTCATTTCGTTACACGAATTATCGCGATTGAAAGAAACGCGAACACGGCGCCTATGAGCTGCACTATTCTAATTTCTTTTCATCGCACTTTTACCTTAGGGATGAGAAAAAGACGTTAGAGTCGCCCTAAAATGTTTCATGGACGACTCTAGCGTATTTAGCTATCATCGAAGTAAAAGCTTGATGAAATGAAATGCGAACAGCGGAGCAATTCCGTTCGGCTCTCTTCGCATTTTTTTTTCAGCGCCCCTGTGCACAAAAGGTTTTGCTCATACTGCTAGAGAGAACAATTGTTCTCGGGGTGGCACTGCTACAAAATCTGACAAAGCGACGAAGACCTCTTATCTAAAACCAAAGGTTTACAACGGAGCAAATAAACGTTTTATCTTTAAGCTAACTGGCAATTCTTGAAGCGGCGCACATTTTACGTCCTACAAGAACAGAGTGTAAAAAGTAAAGGGAGACTCAAAGCGCATGTTAAACATAGCGTAAAAACGCTGAATTTTTTGTTTCGAACAGAATGTAAATATCACAGATGATGGCCTCAGGCAAATATCATGCTTTGAGAAGCGTATTCTAAGTTTGTGACAACACTGGAACGCAATCCTCACTTCAACACTTGCCCGAATTTACTGCAACTAAATTATGTCGTACCTTGCACAATGGATGTCCTAGGAACCCTTCTCTATCAGGCTACAAAAGATGAGAGCCATTGCATAAAGACTTTTCAGTAGAGGTCTCGTGCCGCAAGAACTGCACCAATTTCAGATATCCTTAATATGCATCCCTACTCCCAAAGATAGATTGCAAGATATTAGCCTCTCCTATCGACTCCTGTCAAAAGCTTCCCTGCAGAGTGTCTCTTAGCGTCGTTCCTAACAGTGCTCATCTACAACACGAGGTCTCGATGTTAATGGTCACAAGTAGGGTTGTTTTCTACGCAAAGTCTTAACATGTTTTGGAATGCTTACGCGCCTAAATGCAACAGTCATTACTGGCTACAACATTAATAATGCATGTGCAAAGGCCAGTAGGTCACACCTAATGTTTAAATGGAGAATGCAGCGTTAAGAAAACACACAATTAAGGAGCTAGCGCCCTTCTTGTCCACGCCTTTTGTGCGTGCTGTCTTAACGCTACGCTCGCCGTTGAAACGGGCTTGAACTTTCGCGACATCTCTGGTGCTCCACTGCTGCAAGCACTTTCTTACTGCTGCGCTTAATCTTGATTTAAAAGTTCCAAGGAATACGGCCTGTTTGTTTCTCAATTTTCTGAAGTTCAGTAATAAATTAGGACGTCTAGCAATTCCAAAAACGTAATCATTTTCGTGTAATTATCGCAGTGTGAAAAACGTGCGAGTTTTTTTTTAGCTGGCTTGTTAAGCGATTGAAATTTCGATACGAAAATCGCAGAACTGATGCCGTTAATTTTAAGGAAGCAAATATTTAACTTAGAAGTTATATCGCTTTCGTAATTGTGGCGCATACGAAGCACCTCAAAACGCACTTTTGCTATTAAAGTGCAATCTCATCCCTATCGTACAGATTCACAAGAATTCTTCCGATTCTTATTGTTATTATTGTTAAACTCTTGTTGTTCTCACTGATGAAGTGTTTTTATGATTTTAGGGCATATTTAGGAAACAACAATATTTACAAGAATAAAAATGTCAGATAGTTCCTTACTTTCTTAGCAGATGCGCAGATAAGTGTGAGGAACATTGTCACCAAGAAAGTCCATTTCAAAATAATCATAGCTCCTCTGAAAAAATCACAATTTCCAGTGCATTTGAGTTAAAATAAGATGCATTTGAAAACATCATTGCAAGTTTACGACAAGCGGTTGTTTTTGGAAGTAACGAGACCCGCAGGAAAAAAAAAATATGATGGTCGATTTACGTAGTTAGTCCAAATGCGAATTAGGTCGGCTAGCATTTCAGTTTTCACATCGGTTCCGGTGTTCAGATCCAGTGTTCACGGATAGCAGCTTGGCAAAAGAGCGGTTTCAATACAGAGAGACAGAAAGACAACCAAACACACAAAAACTAGAGCTAACTGCGGGGATTGGCCACTATAAGCGCTAGTGCACTAACAAACTCTTCATCTTACGCCTAAGAGAGCATGCCTAAAAAAAAATAATGATGGCGATTTTAGTAGCTATGCTAAATGCGATTTCGGTCCACTTGCACTTCTGTTTTTCGCATCGTTTCCGATGTTCAGATTCGGTGTTCACAAAAGAAAGTTGTTCGGATAGTGACAACGTGCTAATACCCATACTTGAGGAATCAGGCCCTCATGGCGCAGTGGTGCACTGGTTAAGCGATGCGTTCCTGCCCTGCGGTGACATGTGCTGCCATTGGTTGGCCATTTGAGACCCATCCCAAGCAACACATTGTTCATCCCAAGCAACCTCTCGCGACTAATAATTATTTAACTGCCACCTGCCACGGTGGGCAGTTTGCTCACAATTCTGTAGACCGGTTGCCAGGCGCGAATATTGGGCTTCATTGTTGAAGGCAGCAACCTTTGAAAGGACGTCGATAGGAACAAGCTGCTCAGATGTTCTTGCTCTGTTCTTTCACTTCGGCATCGGACGGCATAGCTCGGGTTTTAGGGCTCTCGCCTTTATCTCTGCGCATGACTCCGACGTCATTAGCGGATATTTCTCGAATCACTCAGTAGCCAACGCCACAAGGATAAGATCGAACAAATCACCCCCCCCCCCCCCTTCCCCTCATCTATTTCTTGAAGCAATCTCATCTAAATAGGCTGGTCCTCTCAGGTTCCTGTAAAGAGGGTTCATAGACGCACATTCTTCGAAAAACCGTTGCGCAGCTCCTTCCTTGGGCTTGAGGCGTGCCGTAACGGGAATTTTATGCGAATGAGATGGTTCGGCAGCGTTCCTTGTGACGCACGCAGATCTCATACTCGCGTGGTCGCTGGCGAGAGGATGCTAACAATGCTCACAAGCGAAGCCGAAGAGTCCTAATCGTCTGTATAGGCAGTGTCAAGGAGCATCGCCAGCCTTTGCACAGTGAAACGAGAGGGGACGGCTGCCCGACGTTCTCTAGGCGTCGCAGCTCCTGGGGCATAACTGCCACGGGCCTGGACCAGCAAACTGTCGGCCAGCTATATTCTGCGTAGCCCAGAGCGGTCAGCTGTGGTGCTGATTTTAATATAGAATCTCGCCATGTGATTGTGGCGCCCCTTCTAGCAACTACTTCATTCCTTCTTAATACTTTATCAGTCAACAGAAAACAACGTTACGTGGTAGCTTACCCCCAGTCTTTGTTCCTCAAAATATGCAGGTACACAAGCACTCAATGTGCCAGCTACATGTAGCCACTGCGGCGAGAATTGTGCATTCGTACGTAGATGCCGTCCGCTCTTTTTTTAAGAGTAGGAGCGGTTCCTTTCCTTCCGCATAGAGGCTCATTATTTCGTCTAGACAGAAAAAATATTCTCTTTCTATAAAGAACCTTTGATTAGGATGGTCGTTTCATATCTGACAAGCGCTAGGAAGAGCCGCCCGTTTAAAATGAGTCAATGCGTATTATTAATATACGCGAAAGACCAGCTGCATCACTTTCATATATCAATTCTTGGATGCAAGAAAGGGTGCGATGAAACAAAGAGAAATAGCTATGGCATCTTTCATATAGTGAACCGAGCTCGAAGGTACGAGAATTATCTGGCTCAAGGGCAACAGCTGTAAATTTCGGGCGCAGCTCATTATTATCATTTTGACAATTAAGGAGGCGTATCTCGAACTGAATAATATACCGCAGATAAAAGAGTGCGCCATAAAAGAGTGCGCCGTACTGTGCGCACCTGATGCTAAGCCTGCGCGTAAATTACGTGCACTGAGTAGCTCACTTGCAGTTCAATAGATGCTCGCATAAATGTTTTGGTGAAGGTTTGTGCTTTCAATTTTAACTTCGTATTTATCGCGACGATCACGAACTTATTGTTTCGATAACAAGGTGTTGCTGTTGTTGTTGTTGTTAGCCTATGAAAAGATGGCACATACCCACACTGGGGGATCGGCCAAGAATCGGGCGGCTATATGTTTATATGCGCGTGTCTTTTTCCTCTTCATTCATTTTGAGTTTTTGTTTTTTTTTAATGTTTTATTCTTCCGTAAAAAATTGCGCCGGATAGAACTGAAATAACATTTTCAGTGTGGAGAGACTTAGTGAAGAAAATCACGCCTCAGTCAGATTCAACAACCCTTAGTAAATATGTGAATTAGTTAATAAACGACATTTTAAACAATTATAACGCTTTTTTTAAATTTTAGTGTATTCTGCTACGTACTTCTTGCTAACTACTGCATAACGTTTTTCTAATTGTTGTTTTTATTATGACGTTTTTCGAACTTCATGCATATGCAACACTCAAACAATGTTCCCACCTAAAAAGGAGCCTATGAGCTACATGAATAAATAAATGAAAAATGGTGTAGGAAATAATGAAATTCGAGGCACGTAGGGAGTCTCTTGTTCACATTGGAAATGTAAGTATACCTTGCTGCAACAACCTGGATACGTTGTTTTGTTACTCCCTGTATAATTTAAACCAGAGCACATGGGTTTAAAGTGAACATCAAACTTTTGGATAATTTATCTTAGCTAATTGACTAATTAGGCGCAATTCGAAAATAATGTTTGTTTGAGTTCACCCAGCTCCGGTGCACCATTTTTTTAAATCAGTGGTTCTTGTAACATGAACCGGCCTGTACGCCGCAGGATAAGAGGCAAACCAAGTCACATTTCGCTCAGTGTTTTAAAATGGCGCTGCCAATTTAAGGAAAACAGAGAACAATGGTCATTCTACTCTGTGTAGCGGAGCGGCGATGCCAGTATGGAAGCCACAATCGACAACAAGGGCCACTATGCAAAAAGTAACGTAGTGGCACTGTCAATATGGACAAGATATGCTGGTCAACTAGAGCCATTTTTGGCTATATAACGAAGCGCCGCTGTCAATATTGGCAGAACGCAGGATAAGTAGGATCGTTACTGGAACCGTCAGATAGCGGCGCTGCCAGTATTGGGAATATATAGGAAATGTATGGCCATCAGTGGAGCTGCTAGAGTGGTATTGGCTTTATTGAGAACACAATGGCGACGCTGTTTCTCTGTAGGATAGACCTTAGTAATGTACTCCCGATATTAGGCCCATAGACGATTGTGCTTGTGTAGAAAGCCGCCACGCGAATGGACCGCATCATATGTCCGACCCCTCCATCCCACCATCCCTCCCATCATCGCGGCAGGATCGTATAGGCTGCGTCGTTGTGTGTCCGGCTTTTGCAACAGTAGCTGAATAAATGAGGGGTCATATTTATTCGAACTTCGCGCCTGTTCTTCCTAAAGTACTCGAAAATATTAGAGTATATTCGATTCGTTTGAATAATCTTAACAGAAAATTCGCCATTAGAAATTTCTGATTATTCGCAGAACCTTACAATTAACTTTTTACACTTATTTTGCTGTGTTTCGGATTAGTGCCAAGACATGCAACAGACTTGCTCGCACTGCAGGGCAACAGAGAAAGATTTTTTCTTCTTTTCAAAACTTGATATGACATCCTTTGTGCCGCGGCTTTCCAAACGCTACTGGCTGCAGCCACCAAAGTGTTCAGTAAAACTAAATTTGAGAATTTGTAATTAATGACTAACGGCTGTTGGTGCAATTGCTGCCATTTTAAATTGTTGCTTTTTGGGGCTGTAAATATTTGTTTTATTTGACTACCCTATCTTCGGTGATTATTAAAAGCCTTTGTTGAAACACTTTGTACTTGCTTCACAGGCACGATGGTCCATTCTTCAATATGCTCATTGAAATATCAGGAATGAAGTTACGAACTGTTACTTCTTCCTATTACGTTGTTGTGTTTCTATCTCTGCCGCATTTACGGAGCACATGAATAATATCTAAACCAGACCTCTGCCAGATCTCTGAGCTGTATTTGTGGGCGTCCAGAAGAGAGCAATTCGAGTAGGTGCCCCTTCTCCATAGAATTTGGGATACCATATTTTTCCTATTCATTATAAAATACTTACAAACCTTGATCAGCACAGTCAAATACCACATGTCCGCACGAAACATGGTTCGGCCCCGCGAGCCATTTTTACCCATTACACAGTTTTACGAAGTTTGCCGGTTTTGTCATTTCACCGAGTTCAACGCACAGCCAGTAAAAGCGATAATAACGTATTCATCACCATCATTTTTTTACAACTGTGCGAACTTTAAACATGTCCCTTAACCCGTCCGTCCGTCGTTAGGTCCATCCGTTCTTCCGCCTTCTCTGCGTGCGTCCATCATTAGGTCGGTGCGTTCGTCCGTAGAAGTAGAAGCAGACTTCGCAAGCACACAATCCACAAACCTCATGGCGTCCTCATCAGAATTTCACACTTGTAATAGATAGACCCGACAACTTTCGACTTTCTGGAGCGATAGATTGGTACTGTCACGTGTGTGCCTTTTTTATACGCTCATCCTTTGGACGTAATTTTACTCATAGCTATAAATAAGTTCTGCGTGCCTCAGGGTGCTACGGTATTTCTCTTCTTCTCAAGTCAAATTTTTTATTCTGTCCTTGTACTTTTTTCTTATGTGTGATCCGCTTTCACAACCAATAGATCGTCTTATTCCCTTTCTTGCGTCACACCAATCCGTACGTGAGTTCTATCACTTCTAACAGTATCATAGCGAACCTGTAGGATGTTTCACGACAGCTGTTCAGGATTTGAACTTTAAACTGCTATCTTCAGCCTGCCGCGTTTGGAGCTTTCGTATGAGTATTGTACACTGTTCGCGCTCATTGCTGTCTTCTGTTCATCTTTGCAACTTTTCTTCTAGCAAGAATATCTACATCCCTGCAACAAGTGCTTCCATTTGACGCATGGTTATCAACCGACCAAAGCATATAAAACTAAAGTCGCAGTGCCTCGCCGTCAAAGAAGAGTTTTATAACCGAGAGGTGCATTCAACGAGCATAGTATTTCAATCGTGAGACACTGACACCTAGAAAAACCCAGAGTAATGAGATCCTTGACGAGAAGAAAGAGTGAGCGTGTTTTTGAAAAGGTTGCGAGGGATTTATGCCGGTCTCAAAAAGCCGCTCACTGTGGCTTCCTGTATGAAATCGTTCTTGACACCACAGAATGAGAAGCCTTACTCCCACTTCTTGTGCGACTGTTTCTTGTAAGGAGTGGCGATAAGGTAAGGCTGCTTGCAAGAATGGTCGTTGTTCTCTCCTTTTCTGCAAAGTATTTTAACGCGAAGTCTGAAACAAATTTGTTTTAGATGGGTGGACTGGGAGCTAGAGCAATACTTAAGGCATCAAACGAATACTGGCACTAGATCCGACAGGCCAGCGCATAATAGAATCTAGTAAACAAAAATTGTTAACGCAGGCCCATAATAGAGGGTTGCTCTGCTATGCAGTTTCTTTGAAAGTTCTCGCTTTAAGAATTTTAGAAAAAAATTGAAACATTTGTAGTCATCCGACAATTTGAAGTTCTGGAAGCATGTTCAAAGATAAGCATTGTAATAGAAGAGTGGAAAAGTCCGACAAGAAACTGCGAAGGGTTGTTCCTGGCAATATTAAGGCAAAGCAGTAAAATTTTTACGATTTGCAAAACTGAGAGGTTAAGTGTACGTGTAGGCGAGCGCTGCACTTTGGAAGAGAACGCCTATACAGGAACCTTGCTAGTACTGCACTGTAAATAAGCTCATTATCTCATCTTTACTGAGAGATAATGAAAACGCTATTTGGAGTGAATACTTTAAGCAGCACATCCAAATCGCTGGATGTATGTTTTTATGGCTGATGTGTCAGTTTAGCATTCACACGGCTGAAATCTGGAATGACATAAAATGCAAAAAGGAGAAGTCGCGAAGTCAGCCCCAGGTTACAAGTTCGAGAATCGCGTGAGACATAAGGAAGAAATGAGATATCCATTAACAAATTATTTTTATTTTCTAATTTAGAGTGAGGCCCACATTTGGCAATATGAAGTAATAATTAAGGGAGAAGTTTTAACACGGTAGCGCACCGAGGTGACAGATTTCCTGGTTAAAACTAAATCAGCCAACACAGCAGTGTCAGACAGACAAATAATAGACGTGCACGAATGTTATTATTAGTGCCGAAGCTTGAGAAAAAAACAGCATTTTTATTTCATCTTATGTTCGTTAATATTTCAATACATATCATGGCCGCAGAAAAAAACACACATAGAGCGAAAACATTGCAAATGTGCTGGTTAACCCTTAACGAAACATGGAAAACTTTTCTTTCGTGTCGGGAACTGTCACTACTTGGCTGTAGTTAACAAATTATTATTACTACCTTCGATCTCGCATGGCTTGTTGTTGCTCCGTAAGAAGCAGTAAAATTCACAACAGTGCTGATCTTTTTCAGGTATTATAGGTAATCGCTATTTATTTGCCTTTTATTCGTTATTCTCTTTATTTATTTAGAGCCTGTGTACCTAATGCTAACTTGAGTTGCGATGGAAGACTTCGTTTATCAAGTACTTTGTAGCTTCCACGTATTACGGCCAGCAACGTTGTTAAAAAAAATAAGCAGATACGACGTTGCTGCGGTAGTTCAAAACAGCATACATAACAAAACCAATGGAGTTTATTTATTCTATAGTTTAGTTCAAATACACCACAGTATCAGAAAAAAAAACAGTTTCACTATTCAGTGCCCCTTTTTACAGGCGAAATGTAACCGCTGTGTCAGGTGTCAATGACGCCTCATAATGCTTAATTGTGGTAGAAATAGTTAAAGTTGTGTGGGTACACGTGATCTAGGCACTGCGTTTTGTAGGCTGGTAACTCTCCTTCCAAAGCGTTGCTTTAGACAGTAAATAAAAGGGAACTTTAATAGCACAGTTGTGAGACCTAGACCTGCACACTAGCACCCACAAGGACTAAAACATCACATGCACTATTGGAAGTCCAGATCAATATCCTTAACCAATTATATAATACAACGAGAAGTTCCCCCTTTTTTGCTTCCGGCTCCTACAGGGATAAAGAATGTCTTGCAGAGATGCGCGAGGCATGGCTGCCTTCTTGTGGGAGGCGAGCAAAATACGTCACTGCTTCCCGTCAGGATCGGTTCAGCTCTTGAGGTAACGTTGTGAGTCTTCACAACCGCCACAAAAAGAAATACAGTTCGTTAAAACGGATGCTTGGGCGAGTTGGTAAGTTATTTTAAAACAGAACATCGCACCTTTACATGGGACTACGAGGAAGACACGCCAAAGAGGAGCGCTGCTGTGTCGACACAGACGAGCGCTGCTGTGACACAGACAGCGCTCGTCTGTGTCGTGTCTTCCTCGTAGTTCCTGTCAAAGTGCGCGCTATTCTGTTTTAAAAAGAAATATAGCGGGCACGATTTTAGTTCGGCCTTATACATTCACGCAAGTGTACGAGCAGAACATGTGCGTATGCTGTGACCTAGACTGGTTTCAGCTCTCGTCAGCCCTCTGGCTGCAGTGGGTTGGCTGGAGTCGTACTTAGGAACTGATGAAGCGCGGTAGGAATAAGGGAATCAACTGACATTAATGGAAAAACAATTTCTTCACAGCAATATAGGCCTCGTTACTTTAAGAAATTTAATATTTCCCGCATTGCCAGCTGCGCCTCACGTGAGTTACAGGCTCAGAAACGTCGGCGTTTGGCGCTCGCATAGAGCTTCGACTTCTCTCATTCTGTGACGCTATCTTTGATGTTTCTTAACATTCCTTAGTCTTTGACGGTTGGCTCTACTGTGGGCCTAACGTAGAATTCCAGCAGTACTCTGTTCAGTTATCCCAAGGTAAGTGACGACGGTTTTATAGCGATAGGACTAGAAGCTTCATCTGAGAAAAATTTACTTGGCTTCGAGCAGCGCCTGCTGTAAACTTCGCAAATTAGCTGGCAGGAACTGACGCCGCCAAACTGAAGCAAAACCACTGGCTGAAGAGACTTCTCCGAAGCGAAGAATAACCATTGACTGGAGTGAGGTGTTATCACCAGGTCATAGCTGACGTCAAAATACCAGCTTCGGCAGTGTGAATGCAGGGTAGGAAGAAAATGACAGACAAAATCACGGCTGCGTACACAGTATTCAGCCTCCGAAGAACTATCTGTGTCAACTGGGAAAAGCAAAAAAGCGCTTTAAATGCTATCGCAATGGAAACAATGTAATTAGGAGTTCATTTATTTTTTTTTATCTTGGGCATGTCTCTTATGCTTGCTCAAGGTTGGTAATAAATGTTTCAGCACAAAATTTCGGCCCAGATTGTGGCGAAACAAATGTTTTGTCAAGGATGTGCGCTGGCATATAAACAGAAGCGTTATGCCTGCTTGTGTTGTGAGCTTCAGGATAAATTATTAAGTAGTACATGAACAAAAGGTCTCATCTTCAATTAGGTCACATCGAATATGTTGTTAATGTTTTGTTGCTGCAGAGTGGATATGATTACTTCGAACAGGATCCTCGTGTTCGTGGTCCTCGTCGCTCTTATTATTTGTGCATCCGCGGAGAAAGTAAGTAATAGTTCTTTTATTTTGACATTGTGTTTCTAGGTGTTGCCTACAGATGCTGTATATTCTGAGAACACTTCATTTCCTAAATATTCGCAAAACAATGAGGAGATTTTTTTCTAACGCAGTCTTCTTTGAGATGTTACACGGCCAGACGGAAGACGCGCTCGACGAGCCCCCCTGCACCCTCACCAGGCCTGATGTGCACCACTAATATGAGAATGGCCCCGATCCTCTCTCTTGAAAATGGCGGCCTATACTGTTTTCACATTTCCACGGCGATATGCAAGCAAATAGTAAAAGTTCAAAAATCAAGTGATTCTACGTGCCTGCAGAATTAGAAAAAAAAGACTTATAAACGCAAGGCTAAAGGTAGTCAGTAAGAATGACAGTAGCATCGTGCCGTGGTATGTTTTACTATGACTCAATGCAGTTTTAACAAAAGCCCTTAGCGTTTTGGAAAGACACGTTCATGAATACTATAGATTGAGAAGAAAGATATGGAGTCAAAAAAAAAAATCGGGTAAATTGCATTATACAAGACAAGGCAATATTACCCTGCATATATATAATAATCGAAAAAAAGCGATAACCAATCTAACGGCAAAAATTTAATGCCAACATTCTTGCTGAAATGCTCACAGATGTCTCACCTGAACTAATGAAAGAAGCCAAGATATGAGAAGATGCTTTTTATTTCTGTAGGAGCCTCATTTTTATTTCTGTAGGAGCCTCATGGACGCTGTGAAAACAGTCGTAGAAAGTACCGCATCAAAGTTACACCAGTGAATCTATAGAATATCTGGTCTCTAATCAACAGCAAAGAAACATCAGCCTTCCTGTCGACAATGAGAATTCAATTTTTGTTAGGCACACTCACAGGCAGGATGGGAGATGAGGCTATGGGAACCATGAACTCAAGCGGATTACGATGTTTTTTTATTTAGATTCATCAGGGGCATTTAAGTGGTATCAAAAGCGCTTTAGGTCCGCGATCACGAGAGCTCTACCGATGGTTCCGCATGCATTAGTCCTGATGTTAAATAAGCCCTGCAAGGAAAACTTCCACGCATTCGCGTTGCGCGAGGCCCAATCGAACATAAGCGTTAGAAAACTTGGCCAAATCTTAAGCACTGGCTTCGCTTCTAGTGCTGTCACAACTGAAATATTTTAAATAAATCACGAGTTCTGTAATTACTTTTCTGAAGCTTATATTTTCCTTTCCGCTAGTTGCAATGACTTTTAAGGAACAATCAAAATACCTTGGTTTAGGAGCCTTCAAGTTCTTCCTCTATCCTATTTGGCTTCATAATTATTATGCAGTTGTCGTCCGTAATTATAGGTATGAATTGCGAAGCCCGATCAATGGCTTAGGCAGACCAGAACGCTGGGTCTGAAAATTACTATTCACAAAACCAAAGTAATGTTCAATAGTGCGAGAAGGGATCCGCAGCTTACAATTGGTAGCGAGGCCCTGAAAGTGTCAAGTGAATATGTCTACTTATGGCAGGTCGTCACTCCCAATCCCCATCACGGAAGGGAAGAAAGTAGAAAAAATAGAAATTAGTTCGAGCGCAATTTGCCGGTTCTCTCATATATTGAACAACGCTTTACCAGTATGCATCTGGAGATAATTATTCAGCTGTACCTCACCGGTACTCATCGATTGGGCGGAAACATGGAAGATGTCCAAAATGGTTCAAATTAAAGTGAGGACGAAGCAATCAGCTATAGAATAGAAACTGATAGGTGTGACGTTAAAAGACAAAAAGAGGCCAGTGAACAACAAGGGCCTATTGCTTCCTAGTCGAAATCGAGAAGAAATGAGCTTGGGAAAGGCATGTAATGCGAAGGCAAGATATCCTATTGTCATTAAGGGTAACGGTCTGGATACCAAGACAAAGCAAGTGTAGCAGCAGAGGTAGAAAGTTAGGCGTATGAGACTAAGAAATCTGCCAGGAGGAGGTTGCCGCAGCAGACACAGGACAGGGTTTTTGCAGTGATAGCTACATTACGGTAGCATTTCGAGCCTTCAGCGTGGCGGCGCCGTGACGGTGGCGGCGCCGCCACCACGTGGCTGCGCCTCCACGCTGTCATGTAGTTGGTCACGTGGTGCGGAGCAGCTGCCATCGGCGCGGCGCCGTGGCTGATCACGTGGCTCGTCAAGTGGTTGGTCACGTGACCAGACACGTGGTGCGGAGCAGCTGCTGGGCACAACCGAGCTGCCACAGCTGTGCGTATGCGCCGTGTCAATTGGGACGAAGATGAAGAAGGAACGCCCAGCGAAACGGAACAGCGAAAGATTGACTTTGCAATTCAACTAAGCAAGCTTCACTCGGCCAGCTGTAGCTATCACGTCACTCCAGGTTTAACCAGAGCTAAACGACCGCCATTTTTTTAGAGATATGGGAAATGTCATTATCCTGCAGTGGGCGTAGTCAGACTCATGATGAAAATCATGTGGTCGGCCTCCACCATTCATATCGTGTTCTTAGAAGTTGTATTGACGGTGCTCCTTCGTGCACATGCATACCTTTTTGTCGTCATGTAAGACAGTTAATAGGTTGATTGTAAAAGCTTCCTCTCAGTTTCTTCTAAAGCGCCGTTTTGCCGATGTTTCTTCCGCAGCCTCCGCTGTCATATACTGATCGTTAACCGTTGACCTACAACTTTTATGGGCTTGCAGATATAAGCAGTAAAATAAATGCAGTTCAGGAAAACAAGGAGACAGGCAGTTGTAGCTATTTAGTTCATCTAGTCGCGCGGTAAGTTTCCAGAGTGTGAGGTGCAAAACTGATTCTCAGCGGAATGTTTCAGGAGAAGCCGATTTAATATGAAAAAAAAATTCCAGGAGAAATAAAACGAAGTTGCGTCTTATCTGCACTATATATAATTTGGTGAATAATTGGCACATTTTCGTTCTAATGATGCAATGGTACAGAGTTCTCTTTCCTTATGCTGGAATGCTCAGAGGCTGGATATCTAAGTTGAAAAAAAAACACATTTTACAGAAATAGCTATTATAGTGGAAAAAGAAGACGGATATTAAAGATTTTAATTCGTTCTCTTTAGAAGGTTTGCATGAACTTAAATCCGGCGTCCAAAGCATGTAAAACAGACGGTGAAGCGGAAATAAAACTTACTATACTTCAGGCATTGATTTGCATTCTAACCCCCCGTGGCAACAAGACTAGCTTCACAATATGGTGCACTAAATAACCCGTCCTTCGTCGCTGCGTTCCTATCCGCGCCAGTCTAAGTTACGACGCGTGTTCAGTCCGAAGGCAACGCTTCCTGGCGATTTTTGAGCCACTTGAGTTCAATAAATTCGAAAGTGTACCTAATGATCTGAAAAATTTGAAAACTGCGAGACTTTCGATCTATGGGGGGTACCTTTGCAGACAGGACGCCGCACAAACCTGACGCACTCTATACTTTGCGTGGCTGCACAAAGAGGGCGTTAGGAGTGAAATTCAGGCCCCACTTGCTAACGCATTCTTCACATCAATCGCACTGATCGCCCGCGAATTTTGTTTTACCACTGTGCGAAAACGGTAAAAACAAAGCCTCAGGCATCCGACTATTAGCGACTAAAAATGAATTTCCTGCATAGTGTGGAAGAAAATAAAACTCCGAGCTGCATATAGTGGTGTTCACATGAGTGAACGGACCCTTAAAGGCCTGCAGTCCTCAGTGTCACGCCACAAGGGGACCGCGACCCCTTCCGTTCGAAGGTCATTCACACAAACTCAGAAGACCAGTGCGGTATAGTCGGCGCTTGCTCTTTATATCGTCATATTTACATAGCATGAGTGGCTACTAAAGCTTGTTAGAAAGACGGGGCTTTTCAACATAAATTCTGAGCAGAAGTATCGTTTCGTTTTTTTATTTGTGGCGCTTGAAGGACCCAGGGGCGATAAGAAGTTCTTGGCGGTGAATCAGCAGTCACGTAGGACGAAGCCACGCATGTAATAAGAGCGTATGGATGTCCAGCACGTGCTGTATGAGGAACGTTTGTAAACCGATGGGCAGAAATCAAACGCCTGCGCTCGAAGCCTTTCCACAACCGCTCAAATTGTTATGTCTTCTAGCTACTAGAGCGGGGTGCTTGAACCTGTTTGACAATGCAGCACAAACAAGAAAAAGCAGAAAACGGGCTCTCATGCTAAACTAAGAATGAAAATAGCCTTAAACGCGTGCACGCGCAAAGTACAGAGTGGAATGAACTATGCTAGACACCCACGCAATTTATTAGGATCTAAATGTGCGATATAACGAAATTCGTGCACGCAGAGAAATGGCGGCTTCTTTCCGGGCAGCTAGTCACTGAGCAAACGATTGTTTATAAATCAAACTTGCACTGAATGGCCGATTTTCTTCTGGTCCGCTACCAGGCGGCGGCTGACTCGGCATACGTTAATTGCTCAAGGTCACTAAGACCAGTAACGCATACGTCACATGAGAGCAGCTGTCCCTGACCATCTGCGATCCCATCCACTGTTCTGAATCGAACTTGTAGGGACCCTGAGGACACCAGTATGAAATTATTGTTGTCACTAAAAATAGATTCTTTGGGTATTTCTCTGTATTGCAAGTTAGTCTGGCAGCAAATCGCTCGTTGTCGCAAAAGATTTCGAAGTTGATAATCTCCCTGTCAGTCTACCTATATAAATGACGTCCTTACCAAAATAGACCTGTTGCGGCCCATGAGATTAGTGCAAAAATTTGTGTTGACGTAGAAATTTTATTTACCAAATAGGCGGTGAAGGCGATTTGTTTTTCGGCCCTTCATAGCCTATATAGCGCTGTTTGCAGTGATACTGATCTCTTTGCAATCAGAACGCCATAACTTATTCAGACGGGCTAAGTTGAATTGGTCATCAGTGTCTCGTTAAAGATGCTGGCGATCATGAAAGTGTGGCATATTGCGCAGACGTTGGTTGAAGGAAAACGGTGGAGAGAATGCAATGCCTTTTTTACCATGAAACTAATATGCTGGCCTTAAAAAGCTTTTATTCTGTGCGCAGACACGGCAGGCAGCTTCGCAGTCTCGCCTAAAAATGAGATTCAAAATTACACCGGGGTCGCGTGCAGGGCCAGAACCCACATGCCGCCCCTTCAAAACGCCGGTAAGTATATTACATTGCTTCTGTATTGTTTAAAACCTACTGTGATAACAAAACCAGCTTCAGGTATAGGGAAGAATTTAAAACTGTCTTGACAGCGCCGCCGAAATTGCCGCCTGAAACACGTCGTAGTGAAGGTTTCGTGTTTTAGTGATCTTAGAAATCACTTGACACGTCGCTGGAAGTTTTGATAATCGGATGGCGCTAGCGATGCGTTCTTCCTCTTGAGAGATGAGAAAGAGAGGCCATAATGCTGCTGTAGGAAAAATACGGACAAAAACAATTATAAGTATTGTTTTTCTTCGAGAATAGCGCAGTCGAAAATAATGTGCTCTGAATTATACGTTACTTCTGAAATTCCCAATACAGAGAACAAAGCCAACTGTTTGACCAATGTTCATATAAGCGGTGTTGTTTTAAAACATGCACAAAGCTCTGGAAGGCCTCTATGTCAAATCTCTGTGAAAGATGCTGCGATACAGAGTAGTTAGCGCCGTCATGTCTACTATCATTGTCGTGCTTTTCTTCGCTGGTGTATAGTGTTATATGAACACCTGTACCAAGACAAAAAAAGCGAGAACGCAGGAAGAAAAAAAAAGTAATAATGGGCGATGTTTTCTGCTAAATCGGTTAGACACGAAATGAATATTTTTTCTCCTAAAGGCGAGCTGTTATAAGTGAATCTTCCTAGGTGTCAAAGTAACTCAATAGGCGATCATGAAAGTGTGGCATATTGCGCAGACGTTGGTTTAAGAAAAACGGTGGAGAGAATGCAATGGCTTTTTTTACCATGAAAATAATATGCGGGCCTTAGAAAAGCTTTGAAGCTGAAATCTCCACCTGTGATGGCTGTATGGTCGCAATGAATATAGTTTATCTGGCACTTAAATAAATTTCGCTGAGTTGAGAAAATTTTGAAAAAAAATCCTTATTTTTGCAGCAGAACGGATGCGCTCCAATGGTAATAAACAAGTTACCGCCTAATATGTTATTACAGAAGTGGCCTACGCAAATAAGGTGGCGCAATCGCCAAGCGCAACGAAAAAAATGTTGCATTAACTACCTCTTAAATGTGGCATACACTTCTGAGGTTTTAAACCTAGTTGAACACGTTTACGGTTACGTGCGAATTATCAACGTATGAGTGATTCATTATAAGGCAATTAAATTATTATTAATATATAAAAAGCTTGTCATTCAGACAACTGTTCAGAGCGATAAATCTGGCTGCGACAGTGCCATTTACTCATAAATGAAGAAGCTTGTTTTGTTCAGAGTGACAAACTAAACATGAACTCATTATTACTAATTTCTTTCGTACATAAGGCATGAATGTTTTCTTATATTCCACCAGTTCAAACAATTGCGCGCATAAGTTATTTCTGTATCTCTAAAAATGCGGCAAACAACGTGACAATGGGCTGTGCGCTCAGCATACAAGTGCTGAATAAGGCCTGAAGTTGCATAACTTTCCTCTCTAGCCCCATGGCGGCGCTTGGGTGTATGCTAATGAATAATAACTCTGTGAGTGAAACCATAATATTAAAAATAAAGTCATGCCAATTATTCACAACATCGGAACATATGATGTACTTTGTTCATGGCACCACCAACTTATTACGGACACTTCTTGTTTTGAAATATTTTACGCTTTATTCTATAGCACTGAGTTCTACAGCATCATGGTAGCTAGTAGAAAGTGGGAAGTGTTGCAGCTTGCATATGAAATTGCCAGTTTCTATCAATTTTTTTCATATACTTGCCCACAGTTATTGTAAGACGCACGGGTGGTGATATAGTGTAAAGTCCTTTTCCAGGAATCAGTATTATGTTATTAAAATCAACTATTATGAGGAGGCCACTAAAACTCTCAAAATAAGTAAGTTTTTTTAAAAAACAAGCCAAAGCACTATTTCGTTAAAAATTCGCGTTAGTGAAAATTTTGCGATATTGCTCAACTTTTGCGCTCGCTTTTTATTCAAGACCGTCATACCTGAAAAAAAAAAATGATTGCTAACCAAGTTGCTTGTTTTCCGCATTTCCAGTGCCAATATACAGGCCAGTGCTGCCGTCCTCTTCATTGCCTGCGCCCCGGTGTCTGCCACTGATTTAGAAACAAATGTTCTGTCGCAATGGCAGAAGACAGAATGGCAAGCTCAATCGTAAGAAATAAACGGCAGTACAAAAAGGAAGGGGTGTAATTCCTTCGGCAGTGCTTTAACGCTTCCAATCGACACACGGATTATGAAGGATGCTGCAGTGAAACGCCTAGGAATAATTCACACTTCCTGAGGTTCATTAAGGTGTGCTGACACTGCTGAACACAGGAGAGTAATTGTATATCGCCTCCACCTAAATACGACCGTCGCGAACTAGTGATGAGGAAGCGAACGCCAAAAGCCCTAGCTGTGCCACTACGGTGGGTAGTACAAATTATTTCCGTTGAAGTCTAGCAAGCTTTTCGGGTTTTGCGATGAGCCTGACGACGAATGGCGATCGGGCGCCCCGTCCTGCCCCGCGAACGCTAAAACTAGCCTCTTTATGCTAGCTACGAAAGTATGAGGCGCATGTCATGAATTCATTTCTGCATTCATAACACAACTTTGCAGAGAACGAACGTAATGACGTAGTACTTTAGTTAAAAACAAATTAGGCACTTATCTTATTACCAGCCAGAGATAAAAGTTATTTAGAGGGTGCAGCAGCTATTTCCAACAGTGAAGTAAGGAGTTAAACAATAAGCGAGACGTCGGATCTGCACGACACCGGAATACGGCAGGGGTTTTTATGCGTTTCAGTTGCATCGGAATATGGACGCCGCGGCCCGGGTTCTACCCGCGTCCTCCGACTCAGCATCCTAGTTACGAAAAAGTGCGTGCGTTTATGCGTGCGTCAACAAACCAAAAGTAACTGAAGGAAAGTGCTCCAGCCTGTAGGCTAGCGCGAAGAAGGCTAATATTATAGCTTCGTGCGGATACAAAGTTTGAAGAACGAAGGCGTGAAGAGAAGGTAGAAGAGAGGCGCTTCCCAGCCACCTGCGTTGAAGCGACCACTACGGCTGCAGGTAGGCGCTGAACTTGTTAAAACGAGAACATATTTAAAACCAGCAGTATGTTTGCCTTTTTTGCAATTATACCTGGTTATTATTTCTGCCTGGTATCGGATGATTGTTTTCGATCAGAATGTAAAAAAGTACAGACGCAAATTTTTCCGGTGTTCGATTTCGTCGCATGAAACAGGCCTATTTTCCTAGTGATCACAAACAATGCGATCAAAACGCCTTTGCGCAGCGTTAGGAATTACTTACCACCAATTTTCTTCTGGCGGTTTAGGTCTCTGTCGGCGCCACCGCTGAACTTCACCGTGACGTTTCGTTCGACTAGCCAATCACAATCTTGATGACGTCAGCGTCGCCGGCAAGCACTGTTTGTTCGTGCGAATATCGGCTAGGTTCGGTTACGTGAGAATAATTTGGCAAAGTGCACCTTGACGTCACACGATGAGGGTTTAAATACCGAGCTCCTCCTTGAACGACAATCAGAAGCATCTTAAACTGAGTTCCACTCAATGACTGAGTGAAACTTGATAGAAGCATCTCCTTACGCCAAAGAAACAAATAGTATCATTTGTTTGCGCACGAAATTTTGTAACGAAATTTGGAGAGTATACAAAGAGTAGTAATAGAATATTCTCGCAGCGAATGACATGTATTTTTCTGAACAATGAGAGCATGATTTAAATTCTTATTGCCCAGCAACACCCGACAATGGCAGGCAAGTCATATCAAGGCGGATGGTTTCCCAGTCATCACTGTTTCGACATCTGCCCATGCAACAGTCACCTTTTAGCTCTACTTTCCCTACCATACGAAGCATTTATTTTTTCCCGACAAAGAACTGCAAACTAGGAGAGAATGAAGCGATGGCAAAACACATCGGCGACAAAAGAACAAAGCGTCATAAAATAAAACCTCTCTGCCCAGGACCATGGACTAATTTTCGTTTTAACTCTGGCGCGACCAGGGGCACCTCAAATCTATATTGTCCATTAAGCTTCTGCGAGAAACTCTACAACGACTGCATTTATTTCTCTTCCCCCATAGTGTAAGAGTCCCCTCGTAGTAGTATTTGATTTTCAGCAATCAGGCCTTGGAGTACAGAAAGTCTTACTCGCTGTAACATGTCACTATTGGTGTTAGCGATGCTTCTCAATAACTGCGCTTTGAGTCCCGCTCATTGTCTAACACGCATTAAAAAGCATCGCAATTCAGAACGACAAAAGCTGGCAGCTGTTTTCATCCCGCATTGTCTGCAAAGTGGCCTAGATCATCTATAGCTCATGGTTGTACTTGTGAAAGTGCGCCCTGAATTCCATCTGTTCCTCTAAAGCCTCGCAACCGAAAGTGAGCTAGGAAAGTATTCTATACGCTGTCCTCTTTATGTTGTCCATTTCACGTCCATTTGGACTTTTTTTTTATTCAGATACCCTAAAGGCCCTTATGGGCATCACATAGGGGGGGGGGGGGGGGGGTTAACAACAGGATATTTCAAACACAATTAGGGGGGGGGGGGGCAAGGCAATATAGAACATCGCGGTAAGGATCACCGAATACAACAAGAAAATATAAAAAGAAAAAAAGGAGAGAGAATTGCATACATGATGAAAAAAAAACAACAACAACAACACTCCGTACAAAGCATGTAGATACACTTACATTGCGTCAAAGGCATAAAATTCTGCTTTTACCCAGCATGCGCAAAACTGCGTTTCAAATTACTTACAAATGAGTCATGATCACGTATAGAAGCAATTTCTTTTGGCAGCTTATTCCAGTGATGAATAGCTAGAAAGAGCGGTGATTGTCACAGGAGATTCGTACGCGCAAACATGGGACGCACTTTGAAGGGATGGTCGAGGCGGGGGAAAATTTTTTGTGGGGGTTTGATATGGGATGCTGTAAAGGATGACGGGGCATGATACAATCTGTGGAAGTGGGAAAGTAGTGCTAACAGTCGTCGTGTTTCTAGAGACGGTAATTGGAGGGACTTTTTGATAGCCGTGATGC
The DNA here is from genome assembly GCF_052857255.1 of Amblyomma americanum. Classification (NCBI taxonomy): domain Eukaryota; kingdom Metazoa; phylum Arthropoda; class Arachnida; order Ixodida; family Ixodidae; genus Amblyomma; species Amblyomma americanum. Next base: position 72,093,549 of record NC_135503.1, on the reverse strand, counting down.
TGGATGTTCTAGAGTATGTTTTAGTGATGAAGCGTGCTGCTTTATTTTGTAAAGATTCCAGCTTGTTTATTAGGTAAGTCTGATTTTGATTCCATAATATGGAAGCGTATTCAATCTTTGAGCGAACTAGAGCTCTGTAAGCTAATAATTTAGTTGACTGATTTGCTAAATATAAATTTCGCCTAATGAAACCAAGTGTTTTATTTGCTTTCGAAATTATTTAATCAATGTGATCATTCCATGTAAGGTTAGAAGTTAAATGGACTCCCAAATATTTTAATGTATACACATTCTCTATGCATATGCTGTTCATAAAATATGAACTTAAGTGAACGTTACTGGCTCTGGTAAATGTCATAGTTTTTGTTTTAGAAACATTAATTTCCATTTGCCATTGCTCGCACCAAAGTGAAATTTTGTTTAGGTCGGCCTGTAAAATATTAGCGTCTTCAGAGGTAATAATTTGTCTGTAAAGCACGCAGTCATCTGCAAACAATCGAACTGTTGAGGTCAGGTTGTTACTGATGTCATTAATGTAAATTAAGAATAAGATTGGGCCAAGTACGGATCCCTGGGGAACGCCAGATTTATCTTGTGCTAAAGCGGAAAAGTGATCATTTACGGAAACAAATTGGTAGCGATCGGTTAAAAAATTTGAGATCCAATTAACAATTTTTTCATGTATGTTAAGCCGGCTAAGTTTCGTCATTAAGCGAGAATGGGGAACTTTATCGAATGCTTTCTTGAAGTCAATAAATATGGCATCGATTATTATGGAATCGTGAACAGCTTGATGAAGATCAGTTATAAGTTCAAAAAGCTGTGTTTCACAAGAGCGTCCTTTCTGAAATCCATGTTGATTGTTAGAAAAGAAGTTATGTTCAGATAAATATTTCATAACTGCGGAAGATATGATATGCTCAAGTAATTTACATGGAATACTAGTTAAGGATATAGGTCTATAGGTCTATATTCTATTTGCCACTCCGATATACCCGCGACATCCAAGCCCCTGCGGCAAGCGACCCTATCATCGAGGGGTTGGCGATTGGAGTTCACTATTGATTGCATATCAAAGCTAATGGCAGCCAGTGGTCAGGTCTAGTCGCTTGCACCTGACAGAGCGCGATGATGTACCTCAATATTGGTTGCATATGGTGACACCTGGTCGACAACCAACGAATAGCCGTATTGCGTTCCATAGACAGAATATAGATGAGCCCGAAAGAAGGAGGGCTCCCCGGCTCCGCAGAAGTACCGCGGGTTGAGAAAGTAAGGAAATTAGAAAAAATGCAATAAAATAAATTGGGCTAGTGCAAAAATTAAAGTGTAATAGAAGAGAAGTTGATGCAAGAAAGAAAGGGAGAATAATAATGATACAAAAAAAGAAAGAAGGATGTACCATTAAGCGTCCCCGCTGCCAAGGGAAAGGTCAGCTCAACCAGCGGCATCTACTTCTTTTCATTCGTTTTCTTTCATTCCGCTCCTGTCTCGAAAGCCACGGGCACATGTCATTGACCAATGAAAGGGGACCAAATAGACGTAAAGGGCACAATTTCAAAGTGACATTGACCCGCCGCGGAGGTTCAGTGGTTAGGACGCTCGCCTAGTTAGCCGGAGTTCCCGTTTTCGAACCCGGCCGCGGCGGCCGAGTTTCGATGGAGGCGAAACGCAAAAGGCGCCCGCCTGCTGTGCGATGTCGGCGCACGCTAAATATTCCCAGTTGGTCGAAATTGATCCGGAGCCCTCCACTATGGCACCTCTTTTTTCCTTTCTTCTTTCACTCCCTCCTTTATCCCTTCCCTGACGGGTGCCCACCGGGTGTTCATCGGGATATGTGAGACAGTTACTTCGCCATTTCTTGTCTCAAAACCAATTTTTCAAATTCACAGTATATACGGCTGCTGGTGCTTTTTTCCACACATAACAGAACTATATCACGTGAAGATCTAAAGAAGTTCAGTGATGTTTTGCACGTCTACGGCCCTCGGTTCGAATTTTTTAAAGCGAAATTTATTGCCCCAGGGCATCAATGATGGGTGAAGGTGTGATGAATGATGTAGTGGAAATTAAATTAATGGAAAAAGGTTAGCTGATTTGATGAAGTCCAGTAGAGAACAATGGCACGGTCCCTGCGTCCAGGCAATGTATGAAGCAGGGTTGCTTGGTGAAAGACCTTCTACCATCAGGTGCCGGATCTTTGTAGGCTTGAGAGCTGGGCAGTCCCACAGTAAGTGATGAATGTCGCCCTCAATGTCCTCGTGTTTACATATCGGACACCCTGGCCGAGGAAACAATTCTCGGTACTGAAGCCACTTCCGAATGATGGCTGGTGAGAGGGCAACCCCGACCCGGATCCTCCTAAGCGCAACCTCCTCTGCACGGGTAAGACCGCGGGGGAGGGTTAACGCACACGGAGGGATGAGAGCACGTGTGCGGCGCCGGAGGAGTTACTTTCTTGATGAAAGAAGGGTTAAATTGTCCAAATGAAGGAGCCGAGGCGGTAATGAATTTGTATTGGCCAGGCGGGTCACTAAATCTGCCTGGCTTTGATAGGTCAGCAGATCCCGTGGGACCCACTCAATAAATACTGGCTGCGGAATGCGTGCCTCGAGCCGGTGGATGTCTTGACATATCGTTGGACAGCGGCTAACACGTCGTAGCAACCGGACAACTTGATGGGCGTCAGTGCGGATGACAACGCGGGCCGCAGAGAGCATAGTTATGTCGGCCACGGAGCAAAGTGCTTCTTGAACTGCAACGAGCTCAGCACAAAAGGACGAAGGGTGTTCCGTAAGCTGAAACCAAGAGGTTTGATTCAGGGCAGGTCTGCACGGGCAGTAGATAGCTGTTGTTGCTTTGCAGTCTTGTATGCTTGCGTCTACGTAGACAAAAATGGATCCTTGAGGCATACAAGCATCTTATATGGCTGTTCGAATCGTCCGCACTATTTTATCGCAGCACGCTTTTCCTGTTGCAAGCAGATTGATAGGCATCGTTAAATAACGCACCATCGTTTTTAACAGCGCTGAAGCCAAACCAAGTGCATGCTGTGGAGCAATCGCGCAAGACGGTTAAAACTGGGCGCCGCATGCATTGAAATGCCTCTCTATCTGACGTTAGGGATGCAACCAACCTCTCACCAACATCTTTCGCTTTGGTCCCTGTTTGTGCCGAGAAATTCCGCAGACTTCCGCGCACTCCAGGGCAACAGAGTATGATTAATATGTTGTTTCAATATCCCAGGTGAGATCTCTTCCTCGGTTAAAAAAAAAAAAACGCTCCTTGCAGCATTCCCCAAAATCAGCACATAAAAGTGTTTCATCTGCATATCCCGATCACGAGTGTGAAGTAACTGGAAGAAAAAAAAGTGCTGGAGCGTATTTGGTATACAGATTACCGACTCCCGGGAAGCCTGTCGAGATCTACAAGGACGCATATCTAAACGCTTCGCAAAAAATTTACAATGATGCGAGTACGGGGATCGCCCGGACAGACGTGTCGTCATCTGGACCCCAGCCTATGCGGGACTAGAGGGAAAGGAGGCTGCAGACGCCTCAGCCCGCGCGCTCAACCAGCGGGCATCGGCTCGACACTCGCTGCCTGAGGTATCAGAACCTAATCCGGCTATCAAATACGAATATAATATTCAATTATATCAAACACAGCATAGCCGCTTTCATCTTCTGGCGAAAGGGCTAACTGAAAGCGCGGAGTGTTGGCGCCTTCGCTTGTATACCAAAAGAGTACTGTGCCCGGCAGTGCTACAATATTTTAATCCTGCTTTTAACGGGGAGTGCCCGCATTGTGAATGCGTGTTCTCGGACGTGTACCACATGGTGTGGGCATGCCCCTCTAGCCATGCTTACCCCCCTTTCCCCTCATCTACCCGAGAGAGCTGGGAGGCTGCCCTGCTCAGCTGACATATATTAGAGAGCCAATGGTGCAACGGTGCTTGATTCGGCTTCGTACGTGAAGCAACACTACGTCAACCCGGAGTAACGAGCTGCTGGTGAAATCCAAAAAGAAATCTAGGTTGCCTCCGCCTTATCGGAGTAGCCGCATACCATTAAGGAAGCGCGCAAGCTTGTCGACATATCTTGTTGGCTGCGGCTCGCGCCAAGCCCAAGAAAGGCTGAGCAGACGATCACATGACCCCTGGTGCGCAAAATGGATTCACCATTTTCGTGTCACAAGATGACGCTGGTGACGCGGCAATGCATTTTGAACAGGGACGACACGTATGGGCCCGAATTGTGTGATGTCGTGCGGCTTCGCCCAGTACGGTGGCGTAAATATCTTTAGCGCACTGCAGTTTGCCGTCTCGGCCCAGCGAGTCAATCTACTCTTCCTGGCGAATAAACTCCACCTACACAGCCACCTTATTTATACAAACGCCACTACGGGCCTTTTTTGTGAACTGAGCCACAGGCCACGCCGTTATCACAAAAATGACACTACCCATTTATTGTCATCTATTATCATTTGACGCGACCTCCTAGCGAAAAAAATTGTCAGAAATAGTGATTCCAGAGTCATATCTTTTCCTTTTTTTATGGCTAACTCGGAGCTTTCTTCAAATAACGACACACTTTTTTCCGCAGTCTGTAAACGGCGCGCATTATCTCTGCGTAGGAAGCGCGGCGTTCACGCTACAGGCGTTCACTTGCTTCTTTGCAAGCACAAGAAGCTGCTAAACGTGCCCTTCATACCCGCTCCAGCAGTACGCAAACGAAGACGGCAGCAAGGCTAACCAAGTCCAGGCCAACAAACCAAGGCAGATGATGCCCGAGAGGGAGCTTTTTTTAGCTCGGTGTTTGTAACACGAAAGCATCCCTTTGAGCTCAGCCGCGACGATTGTAGACAAAAAGCGGCAGGTTTTCACGAACTCAGCACTTACCTGGGCACTGTCCTATGAACTTGAGCCTTTCCGCAGGCTTCAGGCTGTGCCGACACGAACTAGACACAGTGGTTGTAAGCAGTTCGCATCTCAAAGGCGGCGTCAACTTTCCATGGCACCCTTGCCTCCGTGCTCCGCTGCCTGAAAGATCTTATTTTGCGAGGCACTTCGCATTTGCTTTTTCTGCCGCTAAAAGAGAAAATCGCTGTGGCCGTCGCAGAGCGAGTGGTGGTAACGTGCGACGCTTCAATCGCCAGCTGCAGCGATAAGTCTGTTTCCAAATCTGCAGTGTGTGGCGGTGCTTGCGGCGCCAACGTAGCTTTAAGTGCACCGTCACTCGCCTTGCTGTCGTCGTTGATAAGGCGTGCTGCCTGTGTGACGGACTGAGCGGCTTCGCATGACGTTGGCAATGTTGGCTTCATGTTTAAGCAGCGCTTTCTGGCCGCAAAAACCGCACCGACTTCGTTGTTGTGCTCTATATAGACATAATGCTTCGTTAGGATCGGAAAATTGAGACTTTCTGTGCGCCCAGGCGCTATTAGAGCAGTGCAGTGCGAGCGTTTGTTCTAACCTTGTTTGCAAGCACGTTCTTCCGTCGCCGAAATACTCGGCGTATTTCGGCCGTCGCTTGTACTGTAAATTCTTTTTTTCGAAGGGGACTCTGGGCTCTTTTTTCTCTCAATTACCGATACTTTCCTTTTCATGGCCAGCTGCATTGCCGGGAGTTAATTTTAGGGACTCTTTTCTCCGAATTAAACGACACAGGGCAATCATATTACGAAAAAGAGAGTGAAAAGGTCACAGTGAAAAGGTCACAACTGGCTCGATTATTTAGGTTTATTCACCAACGATTGCAGACGGTGGACCGTCCTTCATCAGGGTATATATATATATATATATATATATATATATATATATATATATATATATATATATATATATATATATATATATATATATATATATATATATATATATATATATGAAGGGAGCCAACAGTCACCGAAACCAAGGTGCATAGGGGAACGTTAATTTTTTTTTTTTATGTGTTATGCTTATCAGTAGGATAATAATTGTTAGATTAATAAATTGCTTAAAGAAAATTACTTATAAAGCAGCAGAAAAAACAACCATGCCGCCGGTGGGATCCGAACCCACGACCTCCGAATATCGCGTCCGGTGCTCTTACCAACTGAGCTACGGCGACGGCTGTCCAATCTGCTGCTCTCGTGGGTATTTATGTTTACTGGGTGTATGCGAGCCTTGAGAGTGTTCACCAGCGCCACCCTCGACCATAGCGGCGGACGTAGCACGTCCTGTAATACCGCGAGCGTGACGTAGAACGTCATCTAACGGCGAGGGCGGAAACTGTGCGAGAGCCCTCTTATGCTACCTTTGGCATTAAGACTGCCAGAACCGAGACCCTCGTTAAGCTATCAGCAGACAAGTTAAAGGAAATGAGGGGCCCGTTTGACAAATTTATGAATGGAGCCAACAGTCACCGAAACCAAGGTGCATAGGGGAACGTTAATTTTTTTTTTAATGTGTTATGCTTATCAGTAGGATAATAATTGTTAGATTAATAAATTGCTTAAAGAAAATTACTTATAAAGCAGCAGAAAAAACAACCATGCCGCCGGTGGGATCCGAACCCACGACCTCGCATACACCCAGTAAACATAAATACCCACGAGAGCAGCAGATTGACAGCCGTCGCCGTAGCTCAGTTGGTAAGAGCACCGGACGCGATATTCGGAGGTCGTGGGTTCGGATCCCACCGGCGGCATGGTTGTTTTTTCTGCTGCTTTATAAGTAATTTTCTTTAAGCAATTTATTAATCTAACAATTATTATCCTACTGATAAGCATAACACATTAAAAAAAAAATTAACGTTCCCCTATGCACCTTGGTTTCGGTGACTGTTGGCTCCCTTCATAAATTTGTCAAACGGGCCCCTCATTTCCTTTAACTTGTCTGCTGATAGCTTAACGAGGGTCTCGGTTCTGGCAGTCTTAATGCCAAAGGTAGCATAAGAGGGCTCTCGCACAGTTTCCGCCCTCGCCGTTAGATGACGTTCTACGTCACGCTCGCGGTATTACAGGACGTGCTACGTCCGCCGCTATGGTCGAGGGTGGCGCTGGTGAACACTCTCAAGGCTCGCATACACCCAGTAAACATAAATACCCACGAGAGCAGCAGATTGGACAGCCGTCGCCGTAGCTCAGTTGGTAAGAGCACCGGACGCGATATTCGGAGGTCGTGGGTTCGGATCCCACCGGCGGCATGGTTGTTTTTTCTGCTGCTTTATAAGTAATTTTCTTTAAGCAATTTATTAATCTAACAATTATTATCCTACTGATAAGCATAACACATTAAAAAAAAAAATTAACGTTCCCCTATGCACCTTGGTTTCGGTGACTGTTGGCTCCCTTCATAAATTTGTCAAACGGGCCCCTCATTTCCTTTAACTTGTCTGCTGATAGCTTAACGAGGGTCTCGGTTCTGGCAGTCTTAATGCCAAAGGTAGCATAAGAGGGCTCTCGCACAGTTTCCGCCCTCGCCGTTAGATGACGTTCTACGTCACGCTCGCGGTATTACAGGACGTGCTACGTCCGCCGCTATGGTCGAGGGTGGCGCTGGTGAACACTCAAGGCTCGCATACACCCAGTAAACATAAATACCCACGAGAGCAGCAGATTGGACAGCCGTCGCCGTAGCTCAGTTGGTAAGAGCACCGGACACGATATTCGGAGGTCGTGGGTTCGGATCCCACCGGCGGCATGGTTGTTTTTTCTGCTGCTTTATAAGTAATTTTCTTTAAGCAATTTATTAATCTAACAATTATTATCCTACTGATAAGCATAACACATTAAAAAAAAAATTAACGTTCCCCTATGCACCTTGGTTTCGGTGACTGTTGGCTCCCTTCATAAATTTGTCAAACGGGCCCCTCATTTCCTTTAACTTGTCTGCTGATAGCTTAACGACGGTCTCGGTTCTGGCAGTCTTAATGCCAAAGGTAGCATAAGAGGGCTCTCGCACAGTTTCCGCCCTCGCCGTTAGATGACGTTCTACGTCACGCTCGCGGTATTACAGGACGTGCTACGTCCGCCGCTATGGTCGAGGGTGGCGCTGGTGAACACTCTCAAGGCTCGCATACACCCAGTAAACATAAATACCCACGAGAGCAGCAGATTGGACAGCCGTCGCCGTAGCTCAGTTGGTAAGAGCACCGGACGCGATATTCGGAGGTCGTGGGTTCGGATCCCACCGGCGGCATGGTTGTTTTTTCTGCTGCTTTATAAGTAATTTTCTTTAAGCAATTTATTAATCTAACAATTATTATCCTACTGATAAGCATAACACATTAAAAAAAAAATTAACGTTCCCCTATGCACCTTGGTTTCGGTGACTGTTGGCTCCCTTCATAAATTTGTCAAACAGGCCCCTCATTTCCTTTAACTTGTCTGCTGATATATATATATATATATATATATATATATATATATATATATATATATATATATATATATATATATATATATATATATATATAAAGTGAAGTTTTTTTTTGCTCTCGTCTTTTTTTCGTTATATGATTGCCCTGTGTCGCGCACACACACACACACACACACACACACACACACACACACACACACACACACACACACACACACACACACACACACACACACACATATATATATATATATATATATATATATATATATATATGCGCACATTTCTGCATCTAAATGAAGAATAATTACAAAATGACTCTCAAAAAATATTCGCCCAATCGCGGCGAGACACAACCCAGAATCTACAAAACAATCGATGGCTGTGTGTATCGTTCTTTCATCTGAATTGCAAAAGCGCTGATTTGCATATCGTATCTTGCACGTGCACCAAATCACAAATTAATCTTTGCTATATGTTAACAGAGGCGCAAACGCGCATTAGGAGAAAGAGAGGAATAGCACCCCGCACTGCGCTACGCATATAATAAAGTCAGTTTATTTAGTACTACACTGACCGTTTTCATCTGAAACGCGACAAAGATTTACTGGAGCAGACTTGCGATAAGTGGAATGCGATGAAGTTTTAGAACATAGCTGGTCCTGTTCCAGCCAGTGGTTTCACTTAAAGCCAGATGGTTCCAGTTAAAAAGAGCAAACAAGATGTGACAGAAGTTGCCGTTCCTCATACAGCAGCTTGAAAACAGTCTCGTTCCAGATTCCTATCTGGACCAGAGCTGTAAGTGGAACTTAAGCGGAACCGGCGGAGTTTATGTGGAACCGAGATTATGAGTGTACTGTTTAGTTTCCTAGTTTCTTTTCCTCCACTCTGAGTCAAACCTCATTCTGTTTCCGTAGTTAAATTCCTTAGCTGCCCATCTGTTTTTCCCCATTTCGCCAGGAGTTCTTCATAAAATATTTTATTCTGAGCTCTCGTGTTCCAAACGATTTGCAGCCCATGTCGTCCCGTATCTCCTCATTTATGTATTTGCAGTGGGAATCTAGCGCTAAGCTTCGTCGCTCAAGATGCGCCTAATTCAGGTGGAGTTCACATAAGCTCTCCGCGTTTCAGTTTCACTCACGACCTCCTAAGCTCAACTTAGCTTTCATGTGAGCGAAATCCCTTCTATGCCCGTCTACCAGAGGGTAGAAGAAGTTGCTTTAGAACCAGGCAATATAGAAGTAAGCACGTACAGGAAGATGACATTTAATTGCTCTGAAGCAATGTAGAAAACAATAAATATTTCCTCGCAGACTGTATGACTATTAATGCAGATACCGACGAGGACACAGTGAACCTTCCAGAAGCTTTGGTTTCAGGGGTAGTGAAAGCGAAATTGGCGCATCATGAGTACAGCCGAACAAGAGAAAAGTGGAGTACTGGTGGTCTAAAAGCAGATTAAGAGATCACGGAAAAAGACACAAAAGTCTGAACAAGAAGGCTCATTAGCTTTGAACATAAAATATACCACATAATGGGAACAACTAGCAGAGAAAATTGGATTCAAAGCAAACAAAAAGCTACAAAACAGGTATACAGCCGCTACAGTTTACAAGATCTGGCCCCCTCCCCCAAACCCTTGCATTCAAATTGACCGCCCATAGCTGTCGTAATCACCATTGGCTACGCTCTCCGTTAACTTGAGTCCGCATCTCTATTTGACAATTTCCGATGCTTTAGGAAACGATGAGACCAGGTGTTCTATATTGCTCTAGGATTTTGAAGTAAAAAATTGCTGCTCGTTTAGCTCTGATTAACCCGGTTCGCAAGCGAAAAGCTGCATCTCCCTGGCTACGTTTCTGGTCGAGCGACTGGCGGCTTCCCTAGATAGACATACTGACACACACACACAGTAGTAGGTAATTTTTTTATTTGTTAAACATCTTGTTTTCTTCGAAACGACATTAAAGGCGCTCACACAAGGCAGTATATATTTGATATAGCTTCGGTGATATTTACAACTGTATTATTGCTCGTTGTATGCGGAGAACCAAATCCGGCTCCAAACGACGCGCAAACCCTACAGATAACTTCAGAAAGGCAAATTGAAAAGAAATTGTTTTTTGGGGGGAAAGGAAATGGCGCAATGCGAGACAGGCGTCATTTCTTTTTCTTAAAACAAACTTTCATTTCACTTTCCTTCCCTTACGGCGCGATTCGGGTGTCGACCGAGATATGTGAGACAGGCGTCATTTCCTTGTTTGACCTCTAGCAACATTCAAGGTCAAACTTGCGGCCCCGCTGACCGCTCAAAAAGCTGGCGTAGTGAAGCTTTCCGATTCAAAAGCTTAATCTCCGTGGCTGCGTTTGTGGTAAAGCGACTGGCGGTTTCCATAGATAGCCATACTGACACACACACACAGTAGTAGCCATTTTTTTATTTGTTAAGCGTCTTGCTTTCTTCGAAACGACATAAACTTCGCAACCATAACAGCTACCGCAAGCGTAGAAGGAGTAACTGCAACTAGGCCTGCAATGGTCTTGGGCAGGACCTTTAGAGCAAACGTTCCAAGTGCTTTGGGGACAGTGCTTAACGTGCTGTTAATCCCCTGTGAGACTAAACTCGCAACCCCTCTGCTAGATGCAGCGGCTGCACCGGCAATGTTAGCGTTGCTTAGCGTGGTGCTCTTCACGTTGGTAGCCACGTGCTCGCCATGGCAGGAGACGCATCGATCACAACTAGCGTTCCGCTGACCGCATCAAAGTGCATCGACGTTTATGGAGCACCCACTTTCATCACCTGCGAATGCGATGCCGGAAGACACTTTCCCGTTTGACCGAAGCTAGTGTCAAAAGTGAAAGGGCAAAAGTCAAGGTAAAATGCCAAAATCAACGTCGGGATAGTTGGTGTACCAGCTAGGCGCTGGTGTCGCTGCTGTATTTCACGTCCTGTGTCGAACCTGACTACCACCAGTTATGATCATGGTTTGACCCCTACGTACATTCAAGGTGAAACTTGCGGCCTTCTCGGTGTGCCCGTCAGCAAATGTAACAGCACTCGTCCTTGGGTCAAACGCCTCAAGAGCACCTGGAAGAGTGCCCTACATCTCATCGATCGTATGTCAAACAAGTGCGGTGGTGCAAGGCAGGAGGCTTGTCAGACGCTGGCTCGCGCGGTAGCAGTTGGCAAGATTCTCTCGGCGCCCCGTCGTACGAACTGACCACGAAAATCCACGAAGACCTAGCTCGTCTGCACAGGGCCACATTACGCACTATAACAGGTCTACCACGGCATACGCGCATCACGGCTCTAGAAGAAGCGGAGGCCCTTCCTCCTATCCACAAAATCATTGCGGAAACTGTAACTCGACACGAAACACGCAGAACTTGCACGAGACAAGGAAGCGCTTTGGAACGCTGGGACCGCCAACTCTCTGCACCGGTTGATTATGAAGGCCTGCCGGCTCCGCCCTGGCTTCGTCCTCATCTCGGCCGCTACAGACGTACGGCTCCACCCAGAGCACAAACGGCGGCACGGCCACACCTTGCTCGACACACGGCCGCTGATGGAGAAAAAGAGGAGGAGGACATATACGTAGATGCATCCCTGAAAGACGGCGCCATATCAAGGGCATGGCGCAGCCGTGAGAATCTCAATTTCAACGGCTCCCGTAATATTCGTGCACCCGATGGGTGCACAAAGGAAGGGGAACTGCTCGCTATATACGGCGCTCAACTGCAGGTGGAAAACGTTCTGGTCGGCAATCAATTGCTAAAAAGTGACATGTCGCACAAAATCCGAATACTCTGATTCATTGAGCGGCGCTGATGAAAATGATGATGGCGCGACCTACCTTGCTCTGAATAGAAGCTCTCGCTCGTGCAACAGAGAAGGCATTCTGCAACCGGCCTGGCCAGCAACGTCAACAGCCCGCTCCGCTGACTCACCAGCCGCGGCTACCGGGACTCTAATAAACGTGGATCACCCACCACACGCCGTCATTATTTACAGTCCTTATCTCTAAAGCCTTGAAGTGATTCTTTACCTTCCCATTCAAGGGTAATGACCCCATATTCGTTCATTCCTCGGTCTTCTCAGAGCAGAGTGGCATCAGACATTGGCTCAGCTAGCAGTCTTCAGAAGAAGCAGATATTATTTAGACGCCCAAATGCTGAAGAGCAGTGCACTTTACATTGTCCTGGGACGCCGATATTGAAGCCTACGGTATGAAAGTGATAGCGGGCTGACGGGAAGTTTTCTTGAGATTTCTCCTGGCGGACACAGCACTTTCAGCTTGAAGTGGAAGACTCACATGATCCACTACGCGTCTCTTGAAATGCTTCGCGTAGCAGACATCTGCAGGTTGCAGCATATAACAGCACCTGCCAGGAAGGAGAACGGCGTCCTTGAACCATTCTTAATTCATGAAGCTGTGTATATGGGGAGAGGAAGGCGTGGGCGATGTTGGAAAATAATATTGAAGTAGATAGAACACTGAAATTGTGCCTGGTCTACCTTAAAAAGCTTGGCGTGCGTTAGAGAATTTAGGGCAGCCCTTTTAGATAGAGGGAGTAGAGGAAAAACATTCATGATAATTAGATAAATTGGAAGGGCACTGTACGCGGCACGCAGATATATCTGTTTTGCGGCTTAACGCAGTTTCTATAAAATACATAAAAGCTTAAAGTCTATAAATAATTATCGCGGAAACCATTTTTCCTCTGGTTAATACAAACATTAAAGAAATTTAATATTTGCCTGCGCCTTCACTTGTTTTATTGATTTAGCATCATGGGTACCTAGTGACCTGGATCACGGTATTTAAAGTAATAAGAACGATGTCCGCTGAAAAAACGCACTGCTGTGAAGCAGGTCGTTCTGAACCTGCTCCGCAATCTACTATATATATATGTTTCTTTCCTCTATGAGGTAGAAAAGCCCTAGAGTGAATGTGTATTAACAATGCATTATATACTGTTTTTTTTCTAATTAACTCTTATCAGAATATTTTGCGGATGGAAGGTGCAGCACGGGCTACTATACCCAGACTGTGGTGTAGCAATAACAGCTAAAGTAAGAAAGCATGAAAGATGGCGCCTCGTCATAGTTTGACGTAGGGTGCCTCGATCCAGCTTCCTATTTTAAGACGAGAGGTTAAGGGTCTGCCACATTGGCGATGTCAATGTTGCCAACTTCACTATGGTCCCCCAAAAGTGTCTATAAAAACCGAGCGCTGACCTCTTCCCAACATAAAAGAAGAGACCATTATTTTATGAATTTTCCTTACGCATCTTTGCTTTCCCAACCAATACAAAAATATACAATTCATTTGCACACTGGTCTAAGGCATTCGTAAGTTTCTATCGGCAAGACCAATTGATTGAACCAACAGTCATGCATTGCTTGAAGCAGTAGCTTTTCGTAGTGCCCAGACCAATTATGTGCAGCGAACAGTAGTAAGTTTTTCTGAGTCATGCACTAGGCGAGGCTCCCGAGAGAAATATGTCACTGCTCACAGCTGCCTGTTGGCATAAGCAATCTCAGGAGCTCAGAGGCCTACGTTCGCGCCAAAGAGAAGCATATGAAGCGCAAGCGAGTACGTTTGCGGACGCCTCGTCTTGTTATTAGCGGGCTTAACGAGTTACGTGATTTACAAGCCTAAGCTTGAACAGCTGACTTGAAGCTTACCTGGCGAGCGTGTAGACAAGCTGAGGCACGCTCTGGCATTCCATTAACTTTCGTGCTCGTGTTCCAAGAAAGTTCGTCTTTTTCTGTGTGTGGACGTGCTTACCTTCCTGCTTTCTTTAGAAATATTTGCGAAGATTTTACGGTTCGCAGAAATTCTTGAAGACTTGACAAACAGATAAATATGCTTTCCGTCGTCATGAATAACAATCTGTGTTATTCTTTTCTGGCATCCGAGTCTGTACCGGCAAAGAAGCGAAGATCACCTCACCTCTGCGCTATACCTTAGCACGGCATGTGTTGATTTGACACTCCAGCGCTGCCGGTGTGACTTGTGGGCGCAGCAAAAGTCGGCTTTTGCCAAGAGCGCACTAGGTCTTGCTAGGTGAGTGGCACTGAGGGGGTGCTTGCATATAATCACCATTTCCAGAGATACCTACTCGGCGTCAGCAGCGACGAAGAGTGTTAAAGCTAGGTTTGGCATTTTGCTTCAGCACGGAGAACGGTAACATGAGGACACCTTCAAGAACCCGAGTTCTATTTCCACTGGTGGCCACCCTTCTCCAATGGATGTATATGTGCGAAGCTTCTACGTTCTCGGTACCCACTGTGATCACAAACGGTACGTGTGTCGGCTCCTTCATATTCTATTTGGTTGAATCTATCATGCATGGTAACTGTTAATTTCATTGCACCGTGCTTAAGTGCGAAATATGGAGGAAATAGAGACGGCGTCATTGAGCATCTGATTAGGTGCACCCTGCCACGCTAGTTGAACGCGGATTTAAGTCCCAATATATTTTTTAACGCGGTTGCATTACTAGGCGCATTTTTCACCCATCTGCTGGGGGATGAAGACCTTCAAGGTAAATGACTTCTAGATAAAGGCCTTTAGCGTAAAGAAGACTTTCATGGTTATTTCCTTCCGGCTAAAGGTGATTAGGCGGCCAATAGGCCAAGGACCTTTATATTAAAGACTTTTAGGTCAAATTAATTTTGCACGAAAGGACCTTAACTGCCCACCGTAACTGCTCCTACTGCACGATATTGCGCGCTTAGCCATTATAAATAGCCGGATATTTTTTTTTGCATTTAGTGTCCACCTTAAGTTTGTCACCCACCGCCGTGATTCGAAGCCAAGTTCTTGTGCTCAGCAAAAGCCATGACATTTCGTTACTCGCTTCATTATTTGCTTCTTGCATTCTGCTGTCTCGTGAATCTTGAGACTGTAAAACATCTATTTCCTGAGCCGCTTTCGGAATTCATTAGGATGTCGAGAAGATATAACTGGCAGCCAGTTACAATAGGCAAAGTAGGTGGTAAAAGTGAAATTTCCACCTCTTGCGTATTGAATCTGCATATTGCTGCCTGTGGCAAACATAGCCAATAGAGTACTACCGAAGTGTTGCGTGTGAGCTGCGCGCATAGAGTTGTGGAAATAAGGAGTCCGTATGACATGAAAATGTGTGCGGAAATTAGTCCGCTTTCCATATACTGACAGTTGTTGCCGGATCATTTGCGTGTTGCTTCTGCATGATTTACGTTTTCAGTGTGTGACGTTACACTGAGTCCGCATGTTCTTGAAATTTCGCGTATGTGTTCTGCGCATAGTGGGTAAAGACTATAGGAAACGTGATGCACGTTTCACCAAAGAAGGACTGATATTGTCTAAAAGAATTGTGTGGGCTAGTTGGTTCATACTTTCCACGAAACAGATTAACACAGCGCAACGGAACGAGGGAACGATTGAAGAAACACGAAACACAGGATGGGTGCTGTCCTGTATTTCGTGTTTCTTCTATCGTCTCCACGTTCCATTGCGCTGTGTTAATCTGTTTCGTAGGGACTGGTATTAATGCCAGAATAAAAAAACTCTCTGGGTGATTTCTTTCATTTTGTCGAACATATCCTTCTCTAGTGCCGCTGTAATGAAGTACAAATATATAGAAAAGGAATTTTATCGCTTTTAAACAAGATTTTGCTTGGTGTAACTTCTTATGCCTAGAGCAATTAAGGTTCTAGCCTAGCAGATAGCTTGAATTCTTTTAGATACTTTAGCATGACGAAACATTTAGCGCTTGCAAACGAGATGAACATGAATACGAAAATACATGCACTAGGGCCAGATTAACCAGAAATGAAGTTGATCAGAGTGGCTATTCGAGTGAGTTTTCATGTCATGGCGAAATTTCTAGCTCTTCCAAAGAAGCGCACGAGTTGTCTTTTTCATGTTCTCCCTCGTTTGCAAGCGTTAAAAGTTTCGTCATTACATACCAACTCGCCCGAACAGCTACTCTGATACGTTAGCAGTGTAGCGCAATTCGAAGCAGTGCGATAGATGAAATCGGCAGGAAGTGCACTAGACTTGTCTGTTAAGTATATATATATAAAAAACCTTCATAATTAGTGAACTTCGCCCTACTACTTTTTTCTTCGTCTACCTGAGTAGTCCTGGCGACGCACTACCTCCATTTCGCGTTTTTTACCGCTCAGTTAATAGATGGATTCCAATAAATGCAGCACGAACCGATGTGGCCACCGCAATTTAAATGATGAAGTGATTTGCTCGGTACATTATCGTCATCACCTTATCAAAGATTCACAAAATAGAGAACCAGGACATCTATTTCCTGTTGCTTGAATTACCCGTTTGCAGCTATGTGGACACTTCCCAAGTCTTAATATGTGCGATTGCAGTAAAATTGTTTTATATACCCTTTTTATATGCCGCCTAGCTTCTTTTCTTTCACTGCGGCGCTTACATTTAGTTAAAATCAAATCAGCGGCGAGCCCCTGCCAAATAAGCCAATGAAAGCTAGAATGCCCTTTAATCAGTGCACTATGATTCCGTCTTGTCCAGTTACATTACATGTGCGTCCTGACTAGCAGGGTTTAGGTATTGTAAGCCTATTCGTATACAACATCGCAGAAACCTTGTATATGAGGATCAGATGATTACTAGACGTGCTTCAAAAGAGGATCAAGGAATAACGCGTTGCCAAAATAGGCAGCGTTGCGAAGTGAAGGCAAGAAACCTAAAGCCAAGTCCAGGAAAGAATAGAAACAAACTTCTTTTTTCTTGCTAAACCACTGTGTGGTTCGCACTTATTCCTTTGGCGCTTAATAGCTAATGCTTTTATTTTTCACCATGGATACTTCTTGTCTTTCAATCCTAAATGTACAATTTCCGGCTCAGGATACTTCATGGTGTTCAGGCTTAAATACAACGCGTTATTAAGTAAACATAATAATTAAATACTCCAATAGTAAACAGAAATGCAAAACTCAAGGTAATTAACATTCGACTAGAATGTCATACAGGTCCTGCAGAAAGTAACAATTGCATATAATATAATAATTATCTCGCGAGGAAGTAACTGGTTTCCTGGAGCTTTCAATCGTCTTGATGGTTTGCTAACAGAAATTTCCCGAGTGGCGTACCAGGGCCAGAAGCTCCACGATGATAAGCTGAAAAGGATAGTAGCATGTGTTCAAGCTACGTCGACTTAAAATATATCATACTGATAGTTCAATATTGTGTGTGGCGCACGATGACTACAATTGCTTTTGGTCCATAAAACGAACACAACTTTATTGCATGGCTGAATATGTGCGTCAGGGAGTATAAACTTTCACACCTTTTACCCTCCAAGCGCAGTAACTTGATATGGCTTTATGAAACAGAGAAATGCTCTTAAATAGGTTTTTTTTCGCGCATGAAACAAAAATATTTTCATTGACCTTATATTACCCGACTATAACGCGCCCTGTGGACGTGCATTCATGTATTACGAACAGTTTACCATCCTACTGTGAATTTTGTAGTTGAATTTACACTAATGTAACAGGCTTTAAACGTTTGGTGTTTAAATAATAAAGGATTAATCAAAGTTAGACAAGACTGAAGAAATACTACATGTACACAAAGCAAACTCCAGAGGCAAGTTCCGACATATCGTACCGCACTGCCTCTGTGGCCCATCCTGTTCTCGCCACTCGATAGTTCCAAGAGAACGTTTTGTCCCCACCCTTCACACGCGTGCCTGGACGCGTCTTTGCCCATTTGCCCGCATCAGTGAGTCGCCAAGGTGTGCTTTTTGCAGCAGGCAATTCGGTGACAAACACGGCTGCTCCCTGCTGAGCCTCTCCTCGTTAAGAGAGCAGCGGTGCTGAAGTGCCGGTTTCTTGACTGTCTCATCTTATGTCATGCCTTTTACCTCAAAGTCTCATTGTGGCGTTTGCGCCCTCTTTTTTAATTTTTCGCAGCAATCGGAAGTAGTCTCAGCTGTTTCTGCGGACGCTACGCAAATGATCTCATTGCTTAAAGGCTTTGAACCCAATTGACATATACGTGTACTGCAGTGAAGGCAGGCCATATTCCACGCTAACCATTACATTAGCAAATGCCATTTGCATCACCTTATATGACTGGCATGTAGATGACAGGGGTGTATGGGCAGTATCTGTTGCTGTAGCACCGACTTCATTCTGTAGCAAAAGAGGAAAGCAGATATTTGTTAACGACGCACCATCGACACGTTTTCGGCGAAGACGAGTCTTTTTGCAGTTTTTCGGCTTTTTAACTAGTCATATTTTCACCTTCGGAAAAGAATTTATCTTTTGAGAACGTGGTCAACGCGTCACTTTGAAAAATAGGCCGGTGCTTGCACTTGGCTTGTTCTTGTAATCATTATTTTTTCAATTGTTTCTGGAGCCCAATAAATTTTCCTTCAAATTGCTCGGACGGAGGTAGTTGCTGCAACTCGCCTACTTTTTTTCTTTTAGACGGGAGGGGAGGGGTGAGGGTACTACTGGGGGTATCTCATGATTTGAACAGCGCGAACTACAAGGGACAAGAAAAGAAGGGAAACAGGACAAGCGCTGACTCGCAACTAAAAGGTTTATTCAATGAAACCTTCTTATATGAAGAAACAATCAAAGGGAAAAAGCAACACAAAAAACTAAAAACATGAAACGCAACATTCGTCAGGTGCTCCCGAGATAATTCATCTCCCTATCGCAAAGGAACACAGAAGGTTTGCTGACGCACTTCAGTTGATCCCCTGCGATGTGAAAAGCCTCGACAACTTCTCGTGTCGTCTGATCACTGTGGGTGTATAGCACACGGGTTTGATTGAATAATGCAGTGCATTTTTTCTTTTTCTTTTTCATGACTTTACATTCTAGACAATGTTTGACCAAATGCGAAAGGTCATCACCATTGTTTAAGTTGTTGCTGAAGCAACCGCTTGTCCGTCAACGGTCGGTCCACTCTTAAATGCAACATGTGAACTGGTTGCCTCCGCGCTTAGCGCAGCGCTACCTCCGAGGACATGCGGGAATTAACGGCACAAGGCGCATGTGAAATAAACCTGGCAGCTGGTCGTTTTGCGCATTCACCTGATGCTGCTCATTCTCGCCGCATCTAGGCAGTGCGGATTCGCGAAGCGCGGAGGTCACGCGATCGCATGCTCCCTTTAACACTGGACTGCTCTGTACATTACTGCTGCGACGAGCCTGTTCGTTAATAGTTAATAACTGATAATGATTAAGAATAATTATAATAATATTTAATAAAAGTTACAACTCGTCTGTGCCTGCATATGGCAGTAATTTTTCCAAGTTGGACATAGGAACTTGATCTGCTAGAGCACCAAATGCTTCAGTGGGCGTGGTTGCTGCGAAACGCGTATTCATTTAATCCTTTCTTTCGCAACTGTTTCTTTCAACTACATTCTGTCTGCGTGCGACTATGATAACAGATTCCCGTTTTCTAACGTTTTCTCGTAGTAGAGACGCACAGATGTACAGAAATCTGCCGCAAAAGACACTTTAACATGTATCTAATGAATGCAATCCTGCATTAATAAATTATATTGCAAATAACCAGGAAGGCCTCGAGGACTATTAATAAGTACGCTTGTCTTCGCTCATTAGGGGACATTTAAGTGCATTACATTCCTGCATAACACATGTCATCTATAAAATGCTTCTCCACAGGTCAGTGCGAATACCAAGGGAGCATGATTCCAGTTGGCCAGTCAGTTGATCTTGTAAACCCCTGCGAGCGGGCTTCATGCGATGGCCAGTCCAATCAGGTGCAAGTTGAGCGGTATGCAAATTCATATTTTTCATTATCTGACACTTAAGTTGCTGTTTATTTTGTCGCTGACTCCTTTCTAACTACATTTTAATAAGATAACAATATATATCATAGCATGCGATTTCGCAACCAGTCTCTATTGGTCGAGAGAGGACACATGACCTTTAGGCACTCTCACATCCTGCCAACCATGGTCATTGGCAATTGCATTAACACAAATAAGTTCAACGCAACCATTTCACCACCATGACACTGCAAATCGTGCGAATACGCGTCCTTCGTTAGCCAAAAATTTGGCTTATTGGCAGCCTCCGCGTTGAATTCTCAATGACGTGGTGAGCCCTTCCCTTGTTTTTCGATTTTCAATTTTCACGACATAGTGGACAGCTGGCAACTGAATCGAATTAGTTTGGATTATTATAAATGTCGTCAGGTACGGTGGGTAGGGGGCTCACAACGCTTTGAGCAGGCTCCCAACTTCCACGGTGGGGTGGTCGTGAGACACCACAAGGTCAGGTGACCTTCTGCCATCATACGCAGATAAAGATACAATGAAAGTGACAACGCTTCGTATGAGATGAAAGAACTCACACAAACAGATGAACAGGCAGCAGCAGCAAGGTTGCTTCTAATAATGAACCTTTCCTGCTCCCCTAAGGCACGCTCTAATAAAAGAGCATTAGAACTGAAATGGATGCTGCATTTTAGAAATCCTGCAGAGCTCTTGTGCTGCGGCAACACTATCTTTACAAACATTTTTTGAGGAATCATCGGCCAAAGTGCAATGATTAAGCGGGCAAATATCTAAAATACCTTAGTAATAACAACTTCTGCCTTACTCTAGCTGTAAAAGAGTGCAGGAGCTCTTTTTGCCTGAACCTAACTGTTTACCTTATCTTTTAGCAAAATTATGCACTGTGAGCGTAAAACGATGCAAAAAGAACCCTAAAGAGAGTGTATTACGAACAGAGAGAACAGTTTATAGAAGCTTGTGCTTAGGTCGTAGTGGGACGGAACCGAAAATACCACAAGTAGGCTTCTCTATAAAGGTTACTCCCACTGTATTTACCTCCCGACATGCAAGACAGTTTTCATCTACTGTCTGATTTTACGTAAAACGTGCTCGGGCTCCCTCCCTAAATCTAAAGGCGCCGGCATTTTTTAAAGAAGGTAAACGCGTTAGGACTTCCTACAGCTGTGTAATACTTCGGAGTGTCTGCAGCGCCTGGACACACCAATATCCTCTGTGGACGTGTAGCGTTTCATTTCCTCACATTCGAAATTTTGCCCATCTTAAAATGACTGAGTAGTTCATTAAGATATGCCGAAAACGTACCTTTTTCAATCTGCATAATTATGGCCTATGAACATCTCATTTTCAACTAAACAGCATTTACACTTTATTGGCTAAGCTCTGTCGCCCATTCATTTGAAAAGTTTTTTTCACAACTCTAAAGGCAGCGCACTTCTAGTCTCCATGAATAATGAACTAGTCATGTAATCCTGAGTTTTAAAATTGTTTGGCCTTATCTTGTGCAATTTTAAAGCACATAATAATGCGTACTAAACAATGTGCTTGATAAGGCATTTAAAAATGGCATTTAGAAACCTCTTGATGCGTCATGCTCATTAGATTTGCTCCGCTATTGTACAACAAACGTCTGCTGCTACTACCATTCTCAGAGCAGGAATGAAGAGCAGTACATACGTACTGATGACAGTTATTCATATAATTCAGCTAGTTGGTACTGCGCCTTACAGAAAACATTATAAAAATACAAGCGACGAAGAGACAACGGAAACCAAAAGTTCTTACTCGGAAATAAGGGTTTAATCAATAAACGCATCTAATACGACCCGAAATCTAGCTCTTTGGGAAAGCTGCCTTCTTCAAAAGTAGGGTAGCAATACAGTGAATGCCTACAGTGTGTGCCTTTTCTTCCTCAAATAACAGTTTTGTGAATGGCATCTTAATCAGTTGACGAGGGAGGTCTCGTATGTCTATTCTCTCTGTAAGAACTAGCACACATGTGTTAGTGACCCTTTAGCTCTTTGCATATGGCATAATTTATATCTAAGAATCCCTGACAGATTTTTTTCAATATTGCTGTTGTTTTGCGCGCAGTTTTTTGGTGTGTCTACTTACATATTCTCTGTTTTGCGTTTCAACACGCAATTGCGAGTCCGAGCATGTGGTGTACACTTTTTGCTGCTTGCTGCCTGCCTTAGTGCTCTTTAATTCTATGTACACGTGGGAAGTGTGTGGTTCCTCTAACACAATATTTGTCGATATAAAACGCATAATTACGCACCTTAGCACATTTAAGGGTATCAGCCACGGAAGGGAGCTTTAGTGAATGGCACTTGCACCAAATGCGAAAAATTTTGAAAAACATACTTTTACAAAAAAAGGGTATGAATCTCTTGTGCACTTGATGTATATGACACGTTTCCCAACAGGTGCGCTGGTGCTGAGGCAGGGGCCGGCTGTAGGCTGTTAAGCGGTACAGGACCATATCCAAGGTGCTGCCCAAAAATCGCCTGTGCCTGACGAGCCAACGAAATGAAGGCAAGCATAGGTGCTGCAATATTAGCTCTCTTCTGCTTGTAAGGTATGAACAAATGCAATCTTTTAAGTAAATAAATGTTTCAAATTCGAAGCTTACTCCTTTCCTTCAGACTTTTTTTTTTCCGCGCATGACGTCTCACCAGTGAAGTTTAATGGAGCGTAGAAACCTCACTTTATGTTACATGCTACGCTGAGCGTGTAAAGAAAAAATGGCATGTTGCCACGTGGTTAGGTAGAAGACTGACTGAAAAATGATCACTTACATTGTGAAGTGAACAATATATTCGTTCTGTCCCCCTGAACACTTGCCGGGGAGAAACACTCCGAAACAGCGCAGCGAACAAACGAACGGACGGACGGACGGACGGACGAGTTTTTACTTCCTGCGTTTATTGCCTCTTGTTTAAAGCTCTTCATTTCTATATCCTTGGGTCCTGCATACTGTCTGGTTCGTTTCGTGATCCTTTTTTTTGCCATTGAGAATCAACGCTTTTTCTGTATCTGTATTTAAGTACCTTAAATGCCCACCTGTTATCGTCGAAATCACTCAAGCGTGCTTCATATAATATTTTACTGTGAACTTCCCGTGCTTCGAACCATGCCGAGCCCATATCCGACATCACTGCCTCATTTGTAGTTTCGCCATGGGCACGTCAAGCCAATCTTCCAGCAGCCCTCTCATTCATTTCTAATCACGACTGAACTTGGGCCCTTAGGCACAAAACTGCATTCTCGAAAGCAAGCCCTGGCACCATTGTTCCTTTCCAAATTCTTCTGAGTACCTCACAATTATTGTGTCCCCACAATGACCTATATTTCATTATCCTGGCGCCTCTTCACCCTTTTGACCTAAGAGGCAGTTCGCGCCTTTCCGTGTGCATCTCTCTTTCGTTTAGTCACACCCCAATATAATTTTGTTCAGCCACTCAAGATTTTTTATGGCCTTGTTTGTGAGCACCTTATCAGTTGTGCGTTCATAATTATCGCATCTCGCTTAACTGCGCTAAAATAAAAACCTAGAGCATCTTCTTGGTCTCCACAACCATCGACCAGTCTTTGCAAATCTTCCTAGATACATGCTACTAACAAAATTTTGTCCCAATAGATTAAACCAGACAGCCGCTGCTCAACAACCTTTCGGCCTAATCTTTGCGACATTTCATAACCTTGATTACTTCCTTGTAGACTTTTTTCGTATTTATCTTAAAACGCTGGAACAAGAGCGGTGACAGAGGACGACCTTGCCTTAATCCTTTGGGTACCTCTGCAGTTATCCAGCTTGTCTTCCTTTCCCAAGTAACTTAAAATGCATTATCTCAGTACGTTTGCTGGAGGAAATCTCATTACCGGTACTCTCATCTTTAGTATGTTTCTGAAGAGATCTGGATGTTTCTAACTTTAACATGGTTTACATTATTAAACACGGGCGACGGTGCGATTAGTCAACACCCTTAGGACGCGCTTACGGCAATCTAAACAGTGACCTGCTATCGAAAATTTTGAAAAAGAAAGTGTGGTCTGAAATACAATGTCGTTCAAAAAGTTTACTAGGGCAGCAGCGGAGCTCGCAATTTAAAGGAAAAGGAAGACGTAGAAATAGGTGTTTATAAAGGGACATAGGGAAAAATGTCTTTTATCGTCAATTCGGTTACAATATTCATGAGGGGTATTGAACGAAAGATAGACACGAGGTGATTACGGTTGACTGTGCCGTGGCTTCAAAATGGCCAACTGGACACAACTGCCGATGACATAATTGTAGCATACGCTGCGAGGCGCCTGCAGGACTTGGAAAAGAATTTCGGAAAAGACGGGGAGGATTCAAGACTGATTTTGCGCGGAAAGATCGAAAATCATGGTTTATAATGATGAGTCTGCAGCGATCAAATTTCAAAGCTTAGATTTACGAATAGAAAATATTGGTATGTCGATGAATAAAGGCAGGGACATAATGCAATACCAAAGGGAGGAAATTATAAACAATGCAAAAAGAAACGCAGCTCTCATTAAGAATCGAATGGTCCAGGAGTGTAACCAAAAAATTAGGAGGACGCTTCGCTTCGCTTCAGGAGTACACGTGATAGCACCTTCTCCGTTTTTCCCGAAATGGCACTTATCAATTACCGCTCGTAAAGCGCACTTAATTACCTCGTACCAATCCCAATTCTAGATTGCAATCACAATGGGCGATCACATTGCCCATTACCAATCAATCACAATTATCGATTGCAACTATCAATCACTATCTAGGTTACACACACACACACACAAATATATATATATATATATATATATATATATATATATATATATATATATATATATATATATATATATATATATATATATAATATCCAACTTACGCAGCACTCAAGAATATGGCAAATTGAAGAAGGACCGCACAACAAGTACCCAAGCAAGGCTAAACAAAACATTGAAAGAAGTATTCCAAAAACACCCTAACTTCCGAAACGTCTACCTTCAGTCGATTCCCATAATTCGACGTGTTTTCTGAATGGCACAAGGGAACCTGTTTCAAACGTAAGGAGTCGGTACGTACTGTGAGGATAACAAGTAAGGTACACTCGAAAAAGATACGGACGACACCCACGCCACCGTTTGACATTACCTACATAGCACGCAAAATGTCTTGAAAAAAAAAACCGGGGAAAGATATTTAAACCAATATGAAAGATATATGAAAACTGTACTTACATCCGCATGTAGGGGCTTTACAGCACTAAACGTGGAGGCGGGCTGAAGGGGAAGAGCTGTCAAGTATGTGCCCTCTTATATCACGTGTACAAGTAGCCCTCCGAATGGGTAACGAATACCGTTAATAGCAGTGACGCACAGTTCTGGCGCCACCTTAGCGTCTCCAGGAATGCCTATGGACGGTGAAGTTTCTGCTAGTACCTTTACCCTCATTGCAACCGGCTGAAAATTACACATTTTCCAGATGTTGAAAAACTAGGAGGTAATTAATAATCGCTGTCAAGTTTCATAACACTGCGCACAATCAAAAGGAAAAATTAACCACCGTGTCTTAGCGACAGTGTGAGTCACGCTGAGCACGAGCGTTCGGTTCGAAGCACGTAAGCCGGTGGCCACATAAAGATGAAAGGAAAATGAGAAAAACTCTATTGAGACTGAAATGCGGGTTACCGCCTCTCGGAGGTTCTTATTAAGCACGGGCTTAATCAACAGGCCTCTTTTTCTATAGATCTCATGTAAGCATGGTACCATAAAATTTGCTCCTAATATGATGGCTTGAATGAAACAGCATCTGAAGGAGCCAAAACACGTACCGTTCAACTTCTTAGCGGGCAAGGTGACGTTATAGTACTCTTCACACATGCACAGGTATCGCAGAAGGATGACCATTAATAGAACGAGAACTTGGATGCTTAAAGAGGCTCTCATTGTGAGAGAGAGAGAGAGAGATGAAACATTTATTATTTCATTGAAGTGTTCTACGAGTCAGGTAGGCGGACTCCTCAGTTCAGCACTCCGGTGGCTTGGGCGGATGCCTGGACCAGTCTGATGATGCGACACTGGCCCTCCAGACCATTGGTGGTCAGGGCTGCCTCCCAGTTCTCGTATGATGTCTGTAATGTTTTTAGATGAGGTGGTTTTTGGGGACAATTCTACGAAATGTGAAACAGCGTAGGATTATCTCCGCACCATGGACAGAAGGGGTGGTATTTGGAAGGGTGAATGAAGCGGTACAAGTGCAGGTTAGGGAAGGTATTCGTTTGTATTCGCCCCCAAAATGTGGCTTCTTCTGACGTTTCTTCTTAGTTATCACTTCCCTGCTCTCCAACCATACCTAACTGCGAAGTTGCATCAGAGACGCCAAAACAGGCCTATGAGGTGCCCTAACCGACAGTCCGCTGCGAGATGCCCAAATTGGCCTGTGACCCGGCACTGCTATCCCGAACGGCGAAACGGTCCGCACAGTAGCAGAGTGAAAGTAGTTGTACCCAGGAAAATTGGTTTTGAGAATAATGAAACGTGCTGTTACTGTCTCACTTATTCGTGGACACCTCAACCGGGTAATGAGGGAAGAGAGGAAGGAGGTAGTGAAAGAATAAAGAAAGAGAGCCGCCAGGGGAGGGTGGTGGTGATGACGGTAATTTTATTGGTATTGTAAAGAAGAAGATGCATATTCGTGCTGAAGACGAAGATGAACCTGCGCTTCAGCCACATTGCCATCGCCGCATGTGTATGTGCTTGACGTGGCTAACCTCGGTTTGGTTTTTCCGCTTCTCCCGTCATCCCATTTCCTTTAAACAAAACCCTTTTGTTACATTTGGTGGACATACAGGGTTCAAGGGAGAGCTGACGAGCCACTTCTTCGCGAACAAAGTCTTTTATCTCTTGCGGCAGCAATGAGGTCTCAGCTGCAGGCATCAACCAAGCAAGCGACTCAACCTGCCTGGGGTGCTAACGAGTCAAGATCCGCTGCTAGCTCAGCGGATTAACCGAGCAGATCACTGCCAAGACTGCTCGACAAAGAAGGATGTCGCCTGTTTAAAGTGCTGCAAAGTGCTAATTAAAAGTCGCGACAAAACACAGTGTAAACATGCAGAAGCCCTCAATGTCAAGAAACGAGATGATTGCATTATTGTTGCGTCAGTGGTTCTTTACCGGAATGAAAGCGTTTTTCTTTATACGTATCAATGAAAACGTGAATATTAGCGGTCCGTGCCTTGGCACATGGGTAAAGAAGCTGCTATATAACCGCTCTTCGTTCCATAAAGCTTGATGAAAGCACAGCACTCGTCCCGTTCTCTTACTTAGTCCATGTTCGTATTTTTGTACAGCTATGCTTCTTCATGATTTAAAACTTATCTAATTATGCGTGTTACGTACACCCTCACAGGATGGGATAATCCTGAGTTCCCAGCACATACAGGTGAGCTGCGTCGCCTAAAATCTCATTGATAAGATCGGTGATCTTGAACTTAGCATTCTCTTTCGATTTGTTGCAAGTAGTTGAAGGGTTCACAAGAATAGAGTACCGCTCGAAATCGCTTCTTGACCTTTTTTTATGAGTGACAACACAAAAGAACAAAGTGTCAGATATTACCGGGGTTATATGATTATCAGGCAGCTCGACATATTTTGAGCGGCGTCGCCGTAAACAAGAGCAGCCATAATTTTATCATTCCGAATTTCTCTTTTGCGTGTGATGAGATTATGCATCAATTATTGAAATACTTTCATTTACTTTCGAAACTTTTCTCAGCACCACTGCTTATATCGCTAGCCAATGGGCCCATTTTAAAGGGACACTGAGGGGAACTCTATCAATTTAGCTTGTTAGCAAAATCTGAAAGTTTGGCATTTCATGGCTTTGTTGCCGCTTGTCCGGGAGCGAAAGATGCATTTATTTCAAAGAAATTTGGATTCGAAGTTAAACAAGTTTTTCCCGCCGCTTCGATTCAAACAAAAGAACTCTTATGACGTCATAGAGAAATCTTATGACGTCATAGGACAGAGTGACGTGAAACGTGACGCAAACGCAGACTCCGTGATTTCTGGGGGCTAGCGGTGCGGTCTAGCAGCTTGCGAAATGGAAGCTACCGCCGCCGCACGTTCAAGGCATCTACCGGGGGCCGCTACCGTCGTTTCGTTTACGTTTGCTCCGGCGTCTTGCCAGCGTTACGATGGATCCCGTTCCCGAACCCGACGACGTAGTTCTCGCAAAAACTCCGGCCTTCAATTCAGCGGCCTCAGCCTCACAGAGCGTGCGATGCTTTTGAGGGAGCGCGGTTAGGTCAGGCGCCAGCGGGTCGTTTCCCCCTTCCGCCGTGAGCAGCCGTTGCAAACTAAATATCATAACCCCAGTGCGGGGAGTCGCCAGGGGACAGGACAAGGTCGGGACGTTGCGCACATCGGAGGCTGGCCGGGGCTTTGGGGCCAACGGATTGTGATTCCTTGAACGGCGCGGTTGCACGGTGCAGCAGGCGGCGTAGAGGTCTGCCACGGTTGCAAGGGCCAAGTTATTTATTTATTTTTTTTCTACAAAAAACGGATGCGTGCTCAAGGGCGGTCGCGTTTAAAGTTGGCGGCTTGAAACTAAAGCCGACGCATGACACTTCAACGGCTTCTGCTAGATCCAACGGGTCCACTGGATCGGGCTCTCTCGCCTACTTGCATGTACCTTCAGATGTGTACTGTGAATGGATCAAATTAGCTCGAAAAGCACCGCTCCGCCCAACTGCCGAAGCTATTGAATTACGTCACAACGCGCACCTCGGCGCGGAGCCGAATCAGTCTGGCCGGGCCGACGGCGACTGGCGCACTCGGCGCGAAATAGAGACATGCTTCAAGTCTCCGCCAGTGCGGTCAGAGCGCGCCGAAGCCGCCGAAGGCGTCGGCGGTTAAGCGCAGTTGGAGTATAGAGGGTCTCGCTTTGGCCGACGTGACATCGCCTTGCAGCGCGCGAGTTACGCCGGAGCATGAACGCGCCTTAACAGAGTCTGCGCTTAACTGCTAGCCAATGTATTCGGTAGCGGCATCTATGAGAGGCACTGAAACCCCCCTCACACTCACTAAATAAAAAAAATCGCGTGACGAGGCTCGGCATCGAACCGGAGCCTTTGTGGTTTGAGGCGGAGACGCTGCCATTCCGCCACGACGGCTCGAGATGTAACCAACAATAAAGGCGCATCTAGTGAATGCACCCTTCCGATGCAGAAATTGCGCTTTCGCTACAAATATCCTGGCATAACAGAGCTAGGGCATCACCTATTTTTCTTAACTGGCTTGTACCTTGTCTCCCGTTCCTAATAAACGATTTCCGTTATGTAGTTTGAAGTCGACTGGCACAGCCGGGAATGTTTCGCTGGGCGAGCGTGCGAAGACACAATTGCTCTTTATACTGCGAACTGCCTTGTACGATCACCGACCATCGTGTATTATAATTTTTCATCGACCGTGGCGATCATGACAAGCCTTAACAGGGTCCTTCAAAGTTTAACCAGCACTTGAAGCGGCACTTGGTTCGGTGCTTGTATATCGAGGCGCGTCAAAAACGAAACCACGGGGCACGCAAAGCTCATAGAAGCTAAGCGCCATAAAAAATCGAAACTCTCCTGGCCGCCTGTGGCGCCGCCAAGCATCGGTTTTCTTTGCTTCCAACATTCAGGTTGTCTAGTCTGCCTTCCTTGTGTGATAAAAGTGCACTATCGGTTTGAAAGCAAAACTTACTTCCATATTGAACCGCGCAACCTTCCTTTGTCAGCCTCAGAGATTCGCGACGCAATGTAGGAGGAAAAATTCCTCCAAGGTGGCGTCTCTTGTCCTGAGACGTCGCCACGCTTGTACTTGCGAGATTGGCCTGTGGCGGCGTTACCTGTATTTTGGTTCTTGATTTTTTCTACCTTACATGAGCTTTGTTTTCAGGAAGAGTGGCGTTTTTGTGTTGAGGAGCTGGTATTCTATCGACACAAGCCAACTTCAATCTCTCCTCAGCGTCCCTTTACGAGTATTCTGTATAAACGTATTACCCTTTTCTACCGACGGTTGTTAAAAAAAAAAAACTCGCGTCAACCTTCAGATAAGTCGGTCTACAATGCGGCTCAAAAATAAAGTAAAGCGGTTAAAGAGAAAAATCATTGTGATGCCGCTGACATCATTGCATACAAAATTTCTCCTATAACCGCAGATCTAAAAACGCAATAACGCTAGATAAGGAAAACATTGTGGCGCCTCAGTTACTAATTACAGTTCTACGTCTCCAGAATACTTTTGCTGCTGGATTTCCCTTGTTGCGATGAACTGATTAATTTCTGGTTGATAATACACTGTAATCGATGCCGAACAGGCAGCGAATGCATTCAGTCTCTACTCCAAATAGCTTTTCACTGATGATAATGCATGTTACCAAATTTTACCTCTGATTTACCGCCTATACCACAAGTTGTATTTAACGAGCAAGTAATTTTTCATCAAATTCTCATCGCTTTTCTGAAAAGGTTTGCAGACTAGTCAGATCATTATCTACAAGTGTTGTTTTCAAAATCACTGCATGAGAGGCAAATTCCAAGGAACTCAAGGACCGCTACAGTCAAACAGCTGCATCAGAATGGAAAGAAAAATCCTAATATTTATTACCGTCCTATTCCACTAACCTCTGCTTTTCGTAAAATTCTCAAGCATAATGCAAATAAACACATTTCAGAACAGTTAGACAAGCACAATGTATCGACTAAATTTCAACCCTATTCAGGAAAGTCTATTCAACATACGCTCAATTATTCAAAGCAATGCACGATTCTGCTACATCAGTAAATAACGGTATGCAAACAGACTCTATTTTAATGAATTTTTCAAAATCATTTGTTAAGGTTTCTCACAGAAGAGTGTTTTTTAACTTGGATAAAATATACAAAAAATTCTCCCAATAAACTAGATCTCAAACTACTTTCACGATCGCCATCAATTTATTGTATTCAATAACGAAACCCCTAATGCACAGTTCTCAGCTGTTCGTTGCTCAGTCCCCTTTCTTTTATATTTTATGCTAATGATGTCGTGCATAACATTTCTGATAATATTAAATTGTAAGCAAACAACAGCGCCTATTTTATTTGGGAACATGCAGATACAGATTACAATGTGTTATAAATCTTTAAGAAACATATTTGAAACGCGCGTTTGGTTACAGAGAAGTAGAGACTAAAAATGACAATGGAAAAGAACTTACCAAGCGGAAAAAAAGAATGCTATTAACAATAAAAAATTGTTAACAGGGTTTACATCAGTAAACCGAATTTCCACGAAAAAATAAACGATAAGCACTAAGTTCTTCAAATATATATTGCTCTCGCACGAACAGGTTAGAAAAGTATCGGAAGGAAATATCAAACGGAAGTTGTGCACCTAAAAGTGCTACTGACGAAATATTTTAAATAATGCATTCGTTGAAGTAATCGCTTGAACTGACACCTGTGAAAATGATTGTAAATATTAAAATGCTGTTTATAAAAAACAAACCGAAAAAGCTCCCTATGAATTTTCAGTACTCCTTCAACCAATACTTTTTAAGTCAAATGTCAAATTAAACATATTTCGGGCTTTCTACAACGAATAATCTTAACTGGAATAAACAAGTAGATTATATGATAAATGTTTACAATAATTCGTATTGCTTCCAAGGGCTCTCGGACTGTCCACTCCTACGTTCGTGTGCCTGCATATGACTCCATCATATAAGATTCTGCTCCTATTAAAAGATCATGCTACCGTCAATTTCCACCCGTACACAAAAACTAAAATCAATGAAATTGAAAGTGTGCAAAAGAGCACCACATAATTTATGTACAATGCTTCCCGTAAAATATCTGTAACCCTCTCACAAGCTAAAGTAAATTTCGTTTCATTAGTTGAAATAAATCTTGTCGCGTGTCTGAAATTATTGATGTCTGGTATTTAACGGAGATTACAAGATCATATTTTTCCCGTTTGGTATGGCACAAGACAGCCTCATAGTGACAATAACCTCGCTTCGGACAAAAATAATAACACCTTTAAGTGCCCATGTTGCCAAGAATGGTTGCTGATGTAGGTATGCTCACAAATAATCAAAAATTGCCTTCACCCACGCAATTCTCTCAGTGTAATTTGCAGGTTTCTGTTTAGTATTGTTCCTGTTTTTTTCTACCTTATACCTGCTTGTAATTTTTTGCCTTGATGTGCTGTAGTGCGCTTGTTGCTTTTTTTCTCTGTATTCATTGAAGTTGAAACTTGCCGTAATTTTCATTTACTCTGCCGTTTCAAGGAAAACAGAAAAAAGCCAGAGAAAAAAAAGGAGAGTTGCGTCCTCAGAGCAATAAAACCATACCTTCAGGGCTAAATGGAAAAGCGACGCAGCCAGGTGACGGTTGTGCAAGTGTGCATCTAAAGCGCACACCGACACTTGCCGCGACGTCTCCGGAAGGTTAAGCGCTAACGTCGCGTCGTCGCAGCGTGGAAGGCGTGCGCGCAGCAGTAATAATGTTCTCAACGTGCACTAAACGTCTTCGCCTTGCTTTGACTAAGCGTTTTACCTTGGCCAACAAAACGACATGCGAGAACGTTTGACACAGACAACTCACGTTGCGCGCAAAAGCTTGTAAAAATCAACACGTCAACAACGCTTCACCATTTCCGCTTTCTCGTCACACAGAGTTTGTCTCACGCACTAATTCGACAAGTCTATAAGACCGAGGTGGGGGCTATAAACAATGTAGAATATTACAACCACAAAGATATACTAGACGCGTCCTTTTTGTAAGCAAGAAAAAATTAATTGGTTTTAGTCTTGCGCATGATCAATACACTATTATATGTTTAATATTCTTCACTAACAGCAAATATTTACAGGCTAGATTAGCGATCCTTCCAGTCGCAGCGTATAAGCTGCTGCAAGTAACAAGAGATATGGTCAAATGTTTAGGGGAGTCCCCCAAAGTGGAGTAGATTCTTCAACTCCGAAGTTTCTGAGAAAAGTGTATAGCTTTCCTTTGCAGCCATATGGCTGCGCTTGGGTGGATACCAATGAGTAATTACTACCTGATAACAAGAGGCACTTTAACGCGTTTGGTTCTATCTAACGCGATAACGCACATGCAGAAGCAATATGAATGGGAACACGGGAGTGCGTGGCCTCCGCACTTCGTGGACAACTGAAGCCGAAAGGAGGCGAGAATTGGCGGCTAAAGAGGATGTCCAGTCGGTACATGACCGGCTGCTCTTTGCGCGCATGCCCCTGGTGCCGCCTACTATCGTCTTCTGTCAGCAACAGTACTTTACGAAGCGAGGAGGCCACGCGCTCCCGTGTTAACTCTCATATTGCTTCTACCCTTAGTACATGGACATCGGATTACGTCGAAAGCTAAAGAATCGGAAGGAAGCGCAACGCGATGCCCTGTTGTTGACAGCCTGAAGGTACGAATCAGGCGATGTTTTACCAAGCCGCGGATGAGACCGCTGTAATATCAACGAATTCGGGCCCCGACAGTGCGCTGTAATGTCTTTTTTTTTAATTTCGTGGAATTTTGTTTTTATCGCCTAAAAATGCCTACACTCAGTCTACTTCTTCGGAAGCACCAGGGCCGGAGGATTTGTACGGTGCTAGACAGGTTTCTGTGGCGCTCGGCAAAGGGGCACAATTTCATAATCAGTAAAGTTTCAATCTTGACTCAGAGCTGATGAGAGCAAGAAACCGGGTACTAAATATTATGTTCCTTTATGTTCTTTGCAATTATGTTCTTTGCTACCGAGGGTTGAAAATTATTCCTCGACATCTACACATGGCTTTCTTGTCTGGCAGTTATTCTTTTAGCTAGCCAATCTTGGTCTCCTGGAAGCCACAGTCGTCATGGCTCAAAAAGGACAAGAAGTCGCTTAGAGCTTTAGTCACTTGACTCTCTCTTGCTGCGCCTATTAAATTGTTTAATTTTAACTACGGCACGAAATGGTTGATTCTGCTCAATCCGAGCCGCTTTCAGACACCCAACGCTATCCAGTACACTGCAAAAGAACTGTACATCACTTCCGGTGTCCTTTTTTTTTTCAGCCGCCGGAAGAAGTTAATTTAAGCTTACAGCAAAAATTTTCAACGCGGAGCTGTCAGGGTGCAGGAAGGGCGGCGTTCTAGCGATTGCGTTGCATGGACACCAGGCTTTGCAGATGCAAGCGACAGCTATGTGTGAAACGAAGGTTCCTGGGATTTTTTGTTCGGAACAGATGTGACCGCGCCGCCAAGCCGAGACTTCGGACAGGTGTTCACCTCTGAATTTTGTTTTTGCTGTTTCCATAGTTATTCGCCGCGCCTGGAGCCCCTCTGAATGTATATGGCATGTTTTGAATGATTCCGTGCCAGCAGCAGTGCTTTAGATCTGGCATAGCAACCCATAATATCTATATCATGATTTATTATTTGTTCATTTTTTATAAATAATATTTATCACATTTGCGAAATTGAAATTTTTGGCGAGTCCCTTGATTTTTGTATTTAGCACATTTGCGAAATTGAAATTTTTGGCGAGTCCCTTGATTTTTGCTACGCAATTGTATTTTTTCTCTATACTGTCACTTATCTTGTTTTTTCCTTATTTTGTGAAAAATAGAGCTCTAATTAGGTATAGTATAATGGTCTGCAGTACTGTGATGTGTTTATATTCACGTGTGAACAAATTTTTTGTGCACACCACTTTGTAATTGTCTGTTTTCCCGCTGTACGGAAAGAGCTAGGGCAGAAAAAGCGTCTATCGCCTAGGATCGCTTGAGGTTTATGCGTCTTTTTTTCCGCTCAGTACGAGCAGAGGAACTCATCGCTTTTGGCAACGACGAAACATAATTTCCTCCATAACAGGTGAAATAAATTGTAGCACGGTCATGACGACCACTTTCTGTGGGCATTCTCCAAAGTAACGTCCCCTTTGAAATATAACTTTTATCAGGATGATGTACGATGAACTTTGCTACTCAGTTCCTTCAAAGTTTGCCGCTTCAATGAACTTCGCATTGTTGGACCATGCATATGTCCCAAGCAACGGCCATTTAAAATAACAAAACAGTTAAACAAGCCTCCTTAGAATTTTTTTTAAGGTTGGGCGCTTTTTTTGTTCTGTCAAACAGCTACCCTAAGTGCGTCACACAAATAGATATACTGGTAACAATCTCTGCAGAATCTTGGAAAAAGACCCACATTTCACCGCAGATATGTCGGACGGCAATGAAACACGCACTAGGTTTACGTTGAAGCAGCGTTTTTAACTCTCAGGAATGGACCCACCGGTCGCTACGCTCGACATCTTCACAGATATCGACATAAGGAGTTAGGAATTTGTAAAATATGAAGTTATGAATTTGGGCACGGTGGCTTCTTGAAACAACTTATCGAAAACAGCTCGAAGGTCGAGACACCCGTGAAATTTATTTATTCTGCAGCGACTTCTTTCGCATAGTTTGTTTCTCGTGCTAAATACTTGCAAACCAACTACAGTGCGTGCCTTGTACATCTTTCTTTCGTGCCTTCGTTTCCGCTGTTTTCAAGCTGGTAGCGTACTGCGAATGTGGTTTCCAGTCACCTAAGTGTGGCTGCAAACTGACGCAATCAGGAGGGGTAACGTAAAGATAATCGTAGGCATAAAAGTGTATAACTGTACAAACACGAGTTATGAGCATGCTGCAGTAGGAGAAATCAAAATGTGCACGGCATTTAGTGCAGAACGGAGACACAATCGACGCCTAATATCGGTGCGGTCTCTTGTGTGCTTTGGCTTTCATCGGTCCGCTTCAAGGTCACCGATACCGCGGCGCGGAATTACAGTGAGAGAGAATGCACAAACGCCTCCTTTGCTGCCCAATTTCTATACACGTAAATGAACCTTACGTGGTCCAAATTACCCAGGAGCCTTGATCCACGGCGTTGCTCATAGCTCATGCATATTTTCGGGACGTGCACATGCTCACCTGCCGCAAGCCTACATAATTGATGGTCCATGAGGTTTGTGGTGCATATTGCGACAGAACCTACGTCTTGGTGGTGAGGGCAAACTGTCAGATAAGCAGATGAGATCAGGAAGTTGGGAATTATAGTATCCTCGCAGCTTTCTCTAGAGAGAGTTAATTGCAGATCCGTGAAAACGGCCTCTCTACTGCAATTAAATAAGGTGGTCGGTGACGATGAAAGTTCAAGGAAAGTGACCTGTTTATTTTCGCATACATGAGCGCGCAAGGTAATTCAAATACTTTTTTAGTCAATGTGGTAAAGTAAAAGCATGAAGGAACTAATTTTCCGTTCGAACTTCTGTCCCTGGAACAGGCATTTCGTAAAAGGAAGCTGTGGACAAAGTCTGCAAGGGGGCCGCTACAATTTTATTTCTTTCTATGTCGGACGCTCATTGGCAACAACTGGAAAATATGGATTTGAGAAGACCAACGTAGATCAATTTCGCCACAAAAATTAAACTTACACGCTTATTAAAACACAAGCTTCGGTAGAAAATTAACTGAAAGAGCACCAGATGCAAGTTCTAGAAACCAAGAAAAATGTCATGTATTGAAGAAAATAGAAATGCCACTTCAAATAAAGCCATGGTCAGCGATATCTAAAATGCAACAGGAGATCTCTTTAAAGGACTCCACCTTTCCTCATTGTGAAAGACACGAAGTGACCTCGACGATCGAACAAGCCCTAATTACAAAGATTGATCAAACACAGGTGCCGGTTAGCATATTTATGACGACGGCAATGTAGGACGCCGCAGACTTCCTGGAATGGCCTACAGAAGTCGATGAAGAGATGAGTAACCAAGCAGTGGTGCTTTCGCTAGCAATTTTACTCACGTTTGCAGAAGCCAATGCTATCTCCTTCGAGGATGCGGTCAACAGTTACTGTTGTAAGTAGTCTTTGCCCACAACACGTCTTTATTATCATGCCTAAGCATTTCTTACTAGTTAAAGAAACCTTTTCAATATTTCTGATATATTAGTTGTCCGCTTCTAGAAAGTATCAACCGAATGCCAGTTCTTAAGCCTCTAAGCGGATTAAAAATGTGCGCTTGACACTAGAATGAATGTCAAACATTCTGTCTAAGCAATGCTGCACTAGTGACTAGTTATTTTTTTCATCTTTAAGGTGTATGCGTGCTGTACTTAATCACAAGGGCTTACAACAAAGAACAGTAAGACGAGACACTTAACGTGGGCTAACGTGCAAGCAACGGTCGCGCACGTTACCTGTATCGTCTTCCTGTTCTTTGTTGTAAACCCCTGTGTTTAAGTACAGTGCGCCTACACCTTAAAGATGTTTTGCCTAATTAGTACTAATAAACACAATAACTGCGTAGTATTTATTAATATTCGAGGATCCGCACTCGACAGCAAAGAATATATCATTATTTTTTCCCAGCTCTGCTGTATCTCATTTATCAAAGGCGGGGCCAACTTTAACGCGCTCCTTGAATCCTTAAGGATGTATTAAGGGCAGGATGCCTTCGTGCCGTCCATTCTTAAATACGCCTTAGTAAGGAGCCCTAAGCAGGCCCCCTTGGAGCCCCCTTTTATTGAATTAGGCACACAGCAACCGCCATGCATCCATTCCTACTATTGCACTTGGACGCGTACTCACCACTCGCTCTGGGCTTGTGGAGTAGGGCGACTCAGGTGGACGCGGCGACGACGATTTCATATCGGCGGCTTCTTCCACAGCCTGCAAGTTCTATACGACGCCGCAAGCTTTGCGCCTGGTGATATGTGCACTTAGGCGTCGGCGACAGAGCTGCGCGAACATTAACTTCACCCGCTGCGCCATGGCTGCACCCTAAACAATTCGAAGCTGCCAGGCGAGCTGTGTTTTCCTGCCAAGCTATCTAGAGGTATAGAAACAATCCCCTTGTAGTACAAAGAGATCACACATAGGAATACCTCATAATAAATACAAAAATTCAGATGTATGTCCATTTCTTTCAAGTCTAGACAAAAATAATTGAATGATTTCAGGCATGTTGTAGACACCAGACGCCTATAGACATTGGCAATCTGAGTCTGGCCACATTGCTGTCTTCACTGCTTTTCGTACCTGGGGCTACCAACCATCCCTCCTGCGGTAGGGGCGCACAGCAGCTTATTAAGCAATAGGGGACGCCCAGGGGGCATTTGGTAGCGCCAGGTGAAAAGAGCAGTCCAGGGAGCAATATGGCCGCAGAAACGTTAGAAAGGTCTGTAAATGTTTGCTCCTCGTCATAAGCGCCTCCTACTCAAAAGTGCACTGAGGCTTTTTCTTTCGAACCTGCTAACTTACTCGGTTTCTGAAGTATACTCGTTGATTATCACGTCTGTTATTTTATTTTTTCGATTTTTGCTGAAACGTTGGCTCAATCACCAATTGATAGCACGATGAATAATAATAATTGGTTTTTGGTGGAATGGAAATGGCGCAGTATCTGTCTCATATATCTTTGGACACCTGAACCGCGCCGTAAGGCAAGGGATAAAGGAGGGAGTGAAAGAAGAAAGGAAGAATAGGTGCCGTAGTGGAGGGCTCCGGAATAATTTCGACCACCTGGGGATCTTTAACGTGCACTGACATCGCACAGCATACGGGCGCCTCAGCGTTTTTCCTCCATAAAAACGCAGCCGCCGTGGTGGGGTTCGAACCCGGGAACTCCGGATCAGTAGTCGAGCGCCCTAACCACTGAGCCACCGCGGCGGGTGATAGCACGATGTTCAAATCTCCCGCGTTACGCGAGAGCTCAGGGGAGGCGAACAACGAAGAAGGAAACCTCGTTCATGTTGGCCCACGGGGCGTCATGTTAAGAAGCCGGAGATGCTTCGAGCCACCCAAGCAAGCTTTTAGCGTTTATTGTTTTTCGCGTCAAGTGCATTGTTCCTCATATTGCGTGCGTTGTGAACATACTATCAGCGTAAATAAAATGCGAACAACGGAGCGTGTGGCCAACGGTCCATTTTACGCCGTCTGCCTGTCGTCGTCAGAGATTGGCGTGCTCATCTGGTTCGCGGCAGTTTTGCTCCTCTTTTTTTTTTGCTCGTTTCCTCGCTTTTGCCACTGCAGCGTCACATGCATCGTTTGCACCGATCGCAACTTGCGCAGCGCTCAATAGCTGACGGCCATGGTTGCGCACAGCATGGGTAAAGCGATCGCTCTTAGCTCCCTGGCCTGCAGCACTTCGATTTTACGTCCATCGTCAGCATGTTATCAACGTATGCTTACGTTGTGAACAAATAAAGTAGACTGGTTGCATGACCTCAGAATACTCAATCATTATGATGCCCATTGTGTTAAAGCAATCTTCCCTCCTGATGGCAGGGTCGACATGCACGCATGGCATTAAAGGCGCACCTGGGTTGCTGTCTCTCCAAGCTCTCTGACGCTGGTCCAAATGAATTGAAAACGTAGGCTCATTAGAGAACATCACACAGCGCCAGTTCTTCATAGTCCATGACGCATGGTCTTGTGCAAAGATTAGCCTTCCTTTTCTATTTGCTTCTGAGACCTTTGGCTTTTGCGACGGCGCACAGCTTGGCAGAATAGCCTCGTGTAGACGACGTCTAATGCTTGACGTGCTGGCACACAATTGAAAAGTGTCCTTTACCTCACAACCCGTAATGCTAGCTCTGCTTGCTGCAGCGGTTACAATAAGTAGGCCTTGATCTTCATCGGTAACACGCTGTCTGTGCCCACTGGGCATGTTTCCAAGGCATCCCGCACCACAGAACGCCTGGACAATTCTGGTAATTGCAGACACCGGAATATCTTTTTTTCTTCGGAATAAC
This sequence comes from Amblyomma americanum, assembly GCF_052857255.1. Lineage (NCBI taxonomy): Eukaryota > Metazoa > Arthropoda > Arachnida > Ixodida > Ixodidae > Amblyomma > Amblyomma americanum. The sequence goes on along the minus strand of NC_135503.1, from coordinate 72,053,537 downwards.
ACATTCCTGCACATTGTGACGGTGAAGACACTTTTCACACTCTCTTTTCGGGCTGCGCGCACACGCCAGAACGTTGTATTCCAGTGTATTGCACTGTACGCAGAAACAAGCCAGTCAGAAACTGCCGCGTTGGACACCTGCCACAATCCGATCGGTCTTTTCACTGCTCGCATCGGAACAAGACGCTGATAACACGGCGTGGATGGCAGCAAAATCAGAGCGCTGCTGGCCAGGGCGCTAAGAACGCTTGCTTCACCTACGCGACACAGCCGGTGCAACCAGCGAAACCACCATGTGGCGCTTCAGTGGCGAAGCGATAGAACGAACGTTAAAGAAGACAGAAGCAAAACAAAGGCAAACCGGATGAGCGCGCCTATCTCTGATGACGACAGGCAGACATAGTAAACTGGACCCTCGGCCACTCGCTTCGCTGTTCGATTTGATTTGACGCCGATAGTACAGAACGGTTCAGCCGAGTGTTGAGCACCACGCTCAACAAGATCGGTACTGCTCTGCATTCGGGGGCACGTACAACTACGGCCGCAACTGTGTCGTCTTGCCCTGTCCCCGCAAAATAAAAGGCTTCCAGCTCAGATGGACGCTGCAGTGAAGACGGAGAAGTTCAAGCCGAGCAAAGCAAGCGTACTCTCCTCGAAACATTTTCGTCACAGCTGCTGCATGCAGAGCAAATGCGATCTGAAGAGCTTTCTGTCAAAATGGCACCGATGAACCACGACACGATTCCTTTGATTCTCTCGCGTGTAAAAGGCTTGTCACCATTGCCAAAAAGCGCCTCTGCTAAAAGAAGACACACGAGGTTCAATTCTAATTTCATTAGTTTGCGATATACAGGACTCTTTCCGTGTGAAGTTTTGTGAAGCGTTGCAGCGGTCACTGAAACGAGTGACCCCGTGAAGGGAAGGAGAGACAGCTTGAGCTTATGGCAGCATTTGGGTGCCTCCTTTGCTCACTCAAGGAGACACGCTAGAGAGCTCTGTGCTAATCATCGTTTTAGCCATCAGCGCCGCGATTATTCGTGTGCAGACAGGTTGTTGAGAAGAACCCGCTGATGTGCCGGAGGTCGTGGTGGGTCTGAGATATGCTTTCCTGCGTGCCACTTGCCCGGCACGCTCACGGCAGACGCAGCCCCTCCAGAAGCTTTACAGAGGCTCAGGCATGTGTCGCCTTCCGCAGCACAGGCGCTGCCATACCTCTTGGGGCGTGGGAACCGCGCCCAAGCAAGCAAGCCTAGAAGAGGTTCCTATGCGGCACCTTTATTTTCCCATCCCTTGCTGCCTCGCTACTACTGATAGCTAAACCTTTTGGCAGGGGTCTGACTGGTTTCGGCTGAAACTTTATGTGAGAAGGAAATGCCAACCAAGTTCTTGTACGAAAACACGTTTCGATACCATACTTGGTTTCTTCGTAAAAGTTACTGCGGCCTAGTAGCAGCCTTGCTTTCAAACAAATAGAGTTCACCATCAGGTCACTAAATATAAACTGCGCATCTAGGAAGAGGGAAGGGTTAAGAGGGGCCGATTAATACCTCCCTGCGTCAACTGGAAGTGTAAAGACTGAAGCAGCAGTCATGTGCGCGGATTTCACTTGGCCTCCAACACAACAGTCCTGTCAAAGTTTATCCTATGTCTCGCAGTGCTTGGCCACTGCGCTTCGCTCACTTGGACGCCAGGTTTGTGCTGCGTAATTGTATACGTGAAATTCTTTGTTTCCGCGAAGTATAACAACACGCACTGTGAACATTTCGTATTTTGTACACAACGGCTTGAGCCTTTTCTTTAGGATGACGGTCTATCGAGTGGAGCAGCAGGCGTCTAATGGTGGTAATCGACTTGAGCGTTGTTAAGCCCCCTCTCTTTAAGAAAATGCGAGGCAAGGCTTCGCTGACGCCTTGTACGCGCGGAGTGGATACGTGTGTTTCTCCACGGCGTATGCTTGGGCTAGGAGTAGAGTAGTCTTGGTTACGTCTTGTTTGGTTTCAGGTGATACGTCGAAGTAACGACCAATGTTACTCTTCTTTGGGAGCACCAAAGTAGTCAGCATACTCGCTTTTACAACACCGCGTAAAACTGCTATGTGCAAGCAAAGCAGCGCCGGACCCATATCAGTAGCTTCTCCGGTCCTCAATGTGACTTCACCACCTTTTCACCAATCTCCAGCGGCGCCATGACGCAGACTGCATATTCCTGCTTAAAGTCACAACTTGCGCTTTTTCTACTAATTTCGGTTCCATATTCGAATACGCAGCACGAAAAACGCTAAGAAGCCTCTGCAAGCCTGATTTTCACGAAAAGTATTTCAATGTGCATTTACCCAAGGAATTGCTTAAGTAAATGTAATATTAGAGGCTGCCTTTCAATGCTTCCTTGAGTTAAGGAAACAAGGATTTCCCTTGATTTGAGGTTAGTAAATGCAGTTTGGTAAAGAGTATTTTAAAATTTGGCCCTCGATTTGATTTGTGGCACATTTAAGAATTGCCTATTCCTCATTGTGTATTAGAACAAGTAAAAAGTGCATACATTACCCCTTACGGGAGGTTCCTGAGGATGTGTGTCACTCTGCAGATGCTGATGAACAACCTATGACAGACTTCGTTTCCTGCGTAATTGAAAGATTTCCGGGAAAAGTACGTATTCAAATTTACTTTCTGTTGTTGTTCCCTTCTTTTTTTCTCAACTTTGGGTCTCCTTTTATCGCTGCATCAGGCATGGGAACAATTGCACTCCTGCCGTTTTAGCCACTCAGTACATATTAGAAGAAGGTTTGTCGAGAAACAGATATTACTGTAATAAGGAATGTCTGCCAAAACACTGCGTCGCGAACAAGAAGCGGTACAGTCCAGGTACAGACCAGAGGCAGCGGTCAGTCGTTGTTGTTGTTGTTAGCCTATCAAAGGATGGGCTAACAACAACAACAACGACTGACCGCTGCCTATGGTTTGAGGCGGGTCAGTCCAGAGCACGCACGAGGGATGGAGCGTTCGGCGCTTCTCGTCTTCTTCGTTAAGCGCCAGCCTCCGAAGATTCCAAAGCCGAAGGCCAGTCTTACAATATCCCCCGGGCGAAAAGGCGCCACCCTGGCGGCCTAGGGCGATGTGACGACGGCGGGGTCGTAGTATGGTTTGAGGCGGGTCGTGTGGGCAATAGCGCTTCCTTCGCGACGATGATCAGGGGATGGCGCAAGAGGTTCGTTGAGGTAATTAACGGGGGATGTCTGCTGAAGAATACGGTAGGGTCCCTCGTACTTGCTAACAAGTTTGGAGGAAAGGCCGGGACCTGAGGAGCGTATTCAGAGCCAGACCAAAGAGTCAGGAAGGTGAACGGAAGGAAGTGCAGGGGGATCACGGGTGCTTTACTGCTGCTGCTGGGCGTGAGAAGAGAAGGACCGGGCAAGCGGTCGGCACTCTTCGGCATAAGTTGCGGCTTGAGAAAGAGATGTAAATTCGGAAGCAACAGTGCGGTAAGGTAGAATGGTGCCAATTGTGCAAGAAGGCTCACGGCCGTACAGGAGAAAGTACGGAGAGAATGCGGTGGTGGCTTGAGCAGCAGAGTTAGCGTATGTGACAAAAGGGAAAACGCTGCACCAGTTACAATAGTCGGAAGCAACATACATGGCCAGCATGTCGCCGAGGATGCGGTTAAAACGCTCAACCATATTATTTGTCTGGAGATGGTAGGCGGAGCTAGTGCGGAGAACGATCCTGCATTCCTGAAGGAGAGCTTCTGCAAATTCAGAGAGGAAGGCCGGACCTCCATCACTGAACAGCTCTTTGGGCGCACCATGCGAAGAATGATGCGATGGAGAATGAAGGATGCAATGTCGTGGGCTGTAGCGGATGATAAAGGCGACGTTTCTGCGTAGCGTGTAAGGTGGTCGATGGCAACGGTGATCCAGCGGTTCCCGTTTGATGTGCTGGGAAGAGGGCCGTAGAGGTTAATGAAACACGCTCGAAGGGCTGCGCTGGGCAAGGCAGCGGCTGCATAGGAGCGGCGGGACGGCTAGGTGGATATTTTCGGCACTGGCATGCGGTGCAGAACTGAACGAACTGGCGGACATAACGGGCCATCCAACGCCGGTAGTACCGCTGTCGTAGACGAATAAAGGTCTTCAAGAATCCGGCATGGACACACTGGGGATCATCGTTGTAGGAAGAGCAAATGAAGGAGCGCAGATATGTCGGAATGACGAGAAGCCACTTGCGACCATCCGGCAGGTGGTTGCGGCGGTAAAGAAGCTCGTCTCGGATGAAGAAATGGTGGGACCGACGACGGAAAGCACGGGAAAGAGGTCAAAGCGATTGGCCAGATAAGAGCTCTAAGAGGCAAGTGACCCATGTGTCGTTGTGTTGCTCGGAAGCCATGTCAGCGGACTCAAACGTCAAAGAAGGCAGGGCAGATATACAAGGCACTGCCTTAGATGGCACAGGGGAACGTGAGATGGCATCAGCATCGGCATGTTTGCGGCCGGAACGATAGATAACGCGAATGTCGTACTCTTGGATTCGCAGAACCCAGCGCGCCAGTCGACCAGAGGGATCTTTCAAAAAGGACAACCAGCAGAGGGCGCGGTGATTGGTGACAACGTCAAAAGGACGCCCGTGCAGGTAGTGGCGAAATTTGACGATCGTCCAAAAGATGGCTAAACACTCCTTCTCGGTGACAGAATAGTTGGCTTCAGCTCTTGTGAGTGTGCGGCTAGCGTAAGCGACAACGTATTCGTCAAAACCTTGCTTGCGCTGAGCGAGTGCTACAGAGAGGGCGACGCCGCTGGCATCGGTGTGGAGTTCCGTCGGAGAACGAGGGTCGAAGTGACGCAGAATTGGTGGAGTGGTCAGGAGGCGACGGAGTGTCGTAAACGCTTCACCATAGGCTGGCGACCAGGCCGAAAGGTCGTGGCCGGAAAGGAGCTTGGTCAGGGGTCAATTTCGACAAAGCTGGCAAAGCGGCGGAAGTAGGAGCAGAGGCCGACGAAGCTGCAGAGGTATTTTACAGAAATGGGCTTCGTAAATTCGGCCACAGCCCGCAACTTGTGCGGGTCCGGAAGAATGCCATCCTTCGACACGACATGTCTGAGAATGGTGAGCTGCCGAGCTCCGAAGCGGCACTTTTTCAAATTGAGTTGGAGTCCAGTATCGGCCAGGCAGCGAAGAACAGTCTCAAGGTGCTGGCAGTGAGACGAAAAGTCCGAGGAAAAGATCACAACGTCGTCTAGGTAACAAAGGCATGTGTGTCATTTGAGCCCTCGGAGTGTGGTGTTTATCAAGTTCTCGAATGTGGCGTGTGCATTGTTGAGGCATGACATTAAATTCATAAAGCCCGTCGGGTGTGACGAATGCAGTTTTTTGGGCGATCGGCCTCTGCCATGGGTACCTGCCAGTAACCGGAGCGCAAGTCCAATGAAGAAAAGAACTCAGCGCTTTGTAGGCAACCGAGGGCGTCGTCGATACGGGGGAGAGGGTAAACGTCCTTGCGTGTAATCTTGTTTAGACGACGGTAGTAGACGCAGAACCGGATTGAGCCATCTTTTTTTTACCAGGACCACCGGCGGTGCCCAGGGGCTGTGCGACGCCTGTATCACGTGGCGCTTGAGCATGTCGGTCACCTGCTCGTGAAAGATGCGGCGCTCAGCAGCTGACACGCGGTACGGACATTGGCGCAAAGAGGCATGGGTGTCAGTGTCAATACAGTGGGTAAGCTCCAGGGTGAGGGGATCGTTGGCACCTCCATCACTTGTAGTAAGGAATGTCTGGCAAAGCACTGCGTCGCGAACAACCAGCGGTACAGTCCAGGTACAGACAAGAGGCAGCGGTCGGTCCAGAGCACGCACGAGGGACGGAGCGTACGGCGCTTCTCGTCGTCTTCTTCGTTAAGCGCCAGCCTCTGAAGATTCCAAAGCCGAAGGCCAGTCTTACACTACCATTAGGATGGATGCAATTATGAAGAGATATTATAGAGTCTCTATGCGCTGAGTTATTGTCCCTGTGATTTAAGTTTGTGACATCATTTTCTTTCATTCTTGCATGCGTCTGAGCATAGGCATGTCTCACATCAGTGAAGAGAACAGGAACACTGCAATAGAGCGTTATTTAAATATTATTGCTGATCGCGTAACATAGGGTTACACCAAAGCGGCTCATTATAAAATTTTTGTCCGCCGTCTTTCAGATCCGCCTGTGTGTCCAGTTCTGTTTATATTGCATATCAAAGGGGAGTAGACAAGCAGGCAAATCAAACGATGTAGTTTGCGGTAGAAAAGTATTATCCGGATAGTTTCAGCTCGTTTAATGTCTGATATCCGACACCGCCAGTTGTCTAACGACTTAAGAAAATTTACCTTAACAACCTGCGTTTTCCGCAAGTCAAGTTACACGTGCTATAAATTTGTTGGCATACTGCTACCAAAAAATTGCACCATAACTTCAAGGTGTAGCCGCATTCTTGCTAAGGGAGGACAAAATTAGCTCTTTTGAACTTAAAAATAAAATATCAGGTCACGTTGAAAAAGAAGCAGTCAAAACTGTTATGACTAAAGCTTGGAAATTGAAAAGTTTCCGTCATCACGCATCTGAAGATGAAGAAATTGGTATGATCTGGACTGGACTTCCTCAAAAAGTTTAACTTAAGCCTCGTGTTTCTCATCTTCCTTCAGGTCAAACACGTAACATTGAAGGTTATGCGGCCGATTTCCTTCCTGAGAGTACGGGCGTTGCAAGGACCGGACATGAAAACTGTGCCCAGGTCACAATGTGACAGAAGGCCCCTCCTTGAACGCTGAAAGAGTCCAGCTGTCATTGCTCACAATTTCAAGTTACAGCGCCATAGCGCAGCGATCTTTATAAAATGCAAAATTACGCTCTTAAATGCATGTTCTACATAAGAAAAGATGTCTACAACTCTCGACAATGGATCAACAGCGAATCTGTCACCTGCAGAATATCCTTTCTAAAGGAAATAAAGTAGTGATAGTGTTTATGAGCAAGCGCAATATTCAGCATAGTTTTCCAATAAACGTGGACGCTATGAGAAAGCTGAAGTTCGCATTCGAAAGCTCATATTTCTGAGACGAAATTTCCTGCGAGGATTCATTGTTGTAAAGAAGTGTAGGCCGCGTTTTTGACAAAAACGTTAATGCCTAAACGTACGCTTCAAACGCATTCATGTTTTTATCAATAACGCTGTCTACAACTTTGGAAATTTACAGCGTCCACGAGCAGAGCTGCATGAGTGAATTTCGTGAACGTATTCCTGAGCCCACAGTTCCACACGGTTATCTCAATCTGGGTTCTCCGCACCCAGCGGTTAAAACGAAGGATACGATAGTTTTATTTTGGGTATCATTTTGCGTCACGCCTAGCGTCGGGTATTTTGTGCGAGCTTTTTTAAGCATGTAAAAAATTTGTCCAGCTAGATATAGCCGTTTGGCGTTTTTTTATCATTTTATTGGATTTTTCATTCCGTATAACAAGTTGTTTTAAGTGTAAGATATTTCTGCGCAACAAGAAGCAACTAAAGCAAAATATTTGTCACTTAACCAACCCGAATTAGAACTTCTCCCTCTCTTTCTTGTCTTTGCCTCGTTAGTCGCTCGCTGATTCGCTAGAATCAAGTAATATGTGGCCGGCTACTTTTTGTTGATTTGGAACGTGACGACTTCAGACCTATCCGACGGCGTGCTCTGTGCCCGGTCATGTAGGTCAAGCACGTTTATAAGCTACCTTATATTTCTTCCCACAAAATGTTAATTGCACTCTCGTAAGATGCAGCAATCTTACCTTACCTGTACCTAAATGGAGCGACCGAATCAAATAGAGAGGCAGAAGCTTCGAAATATTCCTTTATAGATTGGCCTTGAGGTCGCTTAAAAGTGAAAAAATTGCATTCCATGTGGAGAGACAGTCCTGTAATAATGTTCGACATTGTGCTGATGATATCCTCGATTTTTTTCTCGGATTTGAGATAGGATATTAGCGACGTAAATTCTTGGTGGTTGTAAACCAATATTTTAACGCATTCAGCTTAAGAACAAAGCAGTGAGCATTTTGTAGAATTGAAAGCAATTTGTTCATACCTACCAGCGAGTTTAAGTGCACTGTGCCATTTTGTGCGCAGGCAGGCCAGCGGGTTAAGGAGCTTATGGAACTTTTCGGTGGTATGTCATTTTTTGACGCCGTGCAACTAATGTGCAAAGCATCCTTGGACTCCTCAGCAGCAATGGTAAGACCAATAGCGTGTACCGCATTCACCGCTGCTTACGCTTCATCTTAACGTTAACATTTAAATACGTGTACCTTTTGTTCCTTATTTGATAGTGAAGTGGTTTTAACGCCTGCGTTTAGGTGGCAAATTTTTTTATATGAATCTGTTCAGTGCCAGGGGCGGATTTACCCATCAGACTTGAAGGGGACGGTTAGGCGGGGCGCCGTATTTGAACTTTGTGTTTGTACGACTGTTGTTTTTTTTTCAAGAAAGTGGCGCGAAGCATGTTTTACAGTGTAAAGTTTCTCGCTTACAGGAAAGGGGTGTGGGATCAAAGGGCGACCGCCCTTCCCCGCCCTTCCTCCGGTTACACCGCCCTTGACTAGTGTGAAGCAATGTGCGTTATTATAGTCCAAAACAGATGCAAAAACGGTTGCATGCATTTGAAAAGAGTTTACTGGCCGAATTCGCACCTTCAAATAGAACGCAGTTCGGTAGTTTCGATAGCAGCAACTTTGCTAATCGATTGCCTAAGTCAGGAGCGGCCGTTCTCATCCCATATTAAATATGTAGTGATGACAACCTTTCGAGATAAGCCGCGTAAATCACCTCCAACTTTATTGAACATCGTGGAAACAGTCGCGCATGGTTGAAATTACTCAAGACATATATCGTCGCTGCTAGCGGGGCAAAGTAATGGGTCTGGTGGCAGCGGCTTCGATCAAACAACAGCAATCAACAAACGTTATAAAGTTTTGCAAGATTAGCTTGTACGGGTATTAAAGAATTCCTTGTAGTCTGGCCCTGCTTTTCGTTATAAAGACGCTAAAGATCGGTAATAGCGGAAACCATAGAAATGCAAAGTAGAACGCGTGACTAATTATTTACAGATGATTTTAACATCACATGTATCCCCACTGGCAAGTGGTTCCTGGTGTAGTTTCATCAAACTGGGCGCAGCGTCGGTGATCATTTGGGAAGACATAATTACAGGCCTGATGTTTATCTCCTCACGTCTCCACTGCGCCACGGCATGCGGCATCTAAACGTTAAAAAAACTATTGGTGATGATATATTCTAGGCCACGAAAATATCCTAAATTATACAAACTGTGCAGAGTCTAGGGCCATTGTGTTCTGATCACACTGCTCACAGGATGTGATTGTATGCTTGAAGAAATTGTGAGGTACATTTTTTCCAGTACGTAGCAGTTCAATGGGCGCCAACAGAAGTGTTGCACAAAGTGTTTTCTCAGGAACACTCAGGAAAGAGTCTCAGTTTAGACTTGGGCGACACAAATCGCCACCTTCAAGAAAAAGCTCGTATCACTATGATTTTGATTTCATGCTAGCCCGAATTGCCTAAATAAGAGGCCTTAATTATATATATGTATAACTTTTCTGATGATACAGTAAGAAATGGAATGTTTGCTGTAAAAAAATGTTGAACTTAATCTTTTTTTTGTAATTTTGACGGATGGCGATGTCATGCTGCGAACGAACAAGCAACACTGTTCGCTGAACCGTTTTGTTCCAGTTTGAAGATTTTGTCACAGTGAACTCGGTAAGTCTAATTTCAAAGAATTTTTCTGTAAATCCGAAAAACAGTGTTCTTTAAGGGTCTGCGACAGAAACGACAGTTCAGGATAGGAGCCAAGCATTAAAGTGATAAGAGAACGCTGCTCCCTGGGCCAGGAAGTGGTAGTAAGTGCGGATCGCGGCAACGCAATATCTAGAAGAAAAAACTCATTGCACGATTACGATACCCGATAATTCGATTTTTAGCGCAAATGTTGATGTCTTTTTTTAGATAAATTATGGTAATGATCTAACATGGCCGTGCATATGTGCACACTTTCCGCTTTTTCTTCCACACAGCCTTCTTCATTTCCATAAAGAAAGCCTCGTTATCTCAGAAGTGGCAAGACATGTGCTCGAAGTTTGGGACCACAGATTGATTGTGAAATACAAGGTCTATGCATGTGTTTAGGTAGGCCGTATCAGCAGTGGCAGGAGTTACCTGTGAGAGGAGCAATACCACTGGATCCTGGCACCGGCTCTGCTCAGCGGCTGGTCGAGCGGAGCGCTAAGCATCCACGACATAGCATCTACATCGGGCCTTGCGCTGGAACTATTTATGCTATTTTGCAATACCCGATGCCGTTCGAGCCACAGCGCAGAGCCCGATGCACACAGCTTTCCCGTCACCGTCCTTGATTAAGTGGCTGGGCATTCACGCCATGCATGCCGACTGGCGGGCTCCATACTTTCCACCCATAGCTGTAACCCATATCTGCTCCAACGTTGAAGGTAACCACCTGCAACACGCTTTAGTGCTCCTTAACGGTCTTCAAACTAAGGAACAGGCACGTACCGTTGAACTCTAATATTAGTGGGGCAGACGGCATTTGGCCTGTAATCTTAGGTCATGAATGGCTGCGCGCCAATATCCCTCACGAATAAAATATAGAACAGCTTTACCATGCCAGTAATAATCTATGCGTGAGATGGATTGACGGTAACGTAATGGCTTGGAATTGAGAGTGCAGTCAACTATTGAAGGGAAAGTGATTAGTGCAACTAGTACAGACAGAAAGAAGACAGAATGTATGGTAAGTGTAGAAACGCAAGTAAATTAAATACCAGATTAAATCTGCAAGAAAAGAGCATGATCTGAGAACGAAGTGCGAAGAGGAAATTACCGATGGTCACCTAACGTAACAGACTCCGAGAGTAGCAGAGCAGAAGAGTTGATAGCTGATCTATTTGTCAGGTGTTTTTTGAAGGAACCAGTCCAAAAAAGACGGAGCACCACCAGACAGGCGCCTCGAGAATGGATTGACACAATTGTCCGCCCTATCTCGTGGTGTGTGTGTTTCCTTGTTCTCCATGATTTTTTTTCACTGGTTCCTTTTCACATGAAAGGTGAACTGAGCAGAGGGTGATAAAGAGTCAGCGTGGAGCAGGAGATAAGATAACCTGCACCAGCCAGAATAGAATGGGTGCAGGAGGAGCAGGACAGGTTTCATTGGAGGTCAATTAAGGAGACTTTATCTTTCAATTCAAGTATTTAGCGTTATGGTGATCGTGATAGTGTGTGTAAAAACTTGCAAGGAAATTAAACGGTAAAGAAACCTCCTTTGATTCTTACCCCCCACTTGACGATCGCATGAACTTTCCGTCCTCATAAAAATAATTCAAGCAAAGTTTTTCACTTTCTCTTTATTTTTCTTGAAACGCGTACCTCATAGAATGAGTCGCTCTCGGACGCTAAACCCCTGTAAAGTCCAGTCCTACTGAAAATTTCACTTTCGTCTGTCTCAGATATATCCACCGCAATAGTTCGTTGGCAATATAACTCGGCTGTGCAACCCAATATCATGGGTTTAAATTTTAGCGTCACCACCGCATTTTCATGAAGGCTAACTGCAAAACTGCTCGATTGCGCAGATCCTAGTTCCTGCTTAATAGCCCTGTACATTACAAATAACTGTGCAGGCTTGCGCTACGGCAAGGCTCACAGGCAATACAGCACACGAGCAATCGTTAAAATATAATTCGTGACACCAATCTTTTTCTCTAAGTCCACTGCGATCACTGGAGGCATAGTAATTATGATCATACTGCTTCTGTTGTTGCCAGGCCGAACGAACGTGTCTGCTTAATTGTTTCATGCTAGCAGGCTATAGAACGTCCTAATAACCTCACGCTTTTGGCATCCACCGTTAAAAAGATATATTTCGGGATGAAACAAAAGCAAAAATTACAGTTGCTCAAGTTCCGGATTCAAGTTTCAGGTTTGCATACTTTGAGCAACAGATTCATAAAAGAAGACAATAAAAACTTCAGGCGCGGAACGCTAAAACAAATTAAGACTATTTCAAACACTTTTCTTGTTCTTTCTGAATAATTTTCTTCGAACTAACGTACTTTTCTCGCTCTCTCTGAATAACTATCTTGGAACAAACTCTATTAGAACATGCATAAAATGGTATCTGCCTGGTCGATGCCAATGAAACAATATGAAGGTCATTTGTCAAATTGAGTAGAAGTTTTATCTGGGGCGCCCCACGGTACAGTTCCAGCACCTCTTGTCTTCCTGTCATTCATAAACAATATATCACATAGCACAGATGCCACAGCTGGCATGTTTGCAGATGACTGCGTTATTTATAAAGACACTGAGGACCGTAACCACCATATCATTCTTAAGAACGGATTGAGAACATAGCAGACTGGTGCCAAGACTGCAAAATGACTGCCAATTTAGAGAAATCAGTGCCTATGTCAGTGAGGTGCAAGAAAAAACAGCTTGTATTCCTTTTTAGGATTAAACTAACAGTAATAAAACTGCTGAAAGAATTTAAATATCTCGGTGGTGCTCTTTCTTCCGAGCTTAAATAGATCAAGCAGGCTTTTCACACAACGAATAAAGGTCTTAGGGTGTTTCTTTCTCTGAGAAACTCAATCCCGCCTTCATCCCAGCTACTAAGCTGCTGGCCATCCCATCCTTGGTTCGTCATATACTTGAATGTAGCATTGTCTCCGGGTTCCTTTGCACAAAGACAGTAATATCAAAACTAGAGGGCGTCCACAGGAGGGCAGTTCAGTTCATTTATAATAAGCATCAAAGACGCAAATCTCTCAGCGATCTCTCAAGTCAAGCATATCTACCCACTCTGAGTAGCCAAGCACATTTCTTGTGCCGTAAGTTACTTTTGGTACTTTTGAATGGAGCCCTGATAATTGGCATAGACCAGTACTTGTCGCCAAACAAGAAGCAAGCGCAAAAAACGCAGTAAACATTCAGAACTGAGATTTTATTTTGAAACATTTAGTTATACTTTCCTTGCTGAAGAAGCGAGGGCATGACACGCATTAACAAATTACATGGTAAGCTGCCCGTAACCTTAGATTTCCATAAAATCTATGTCCTGCTCATCCCTCTTCATTGCTGCCATGTATCGCTTCTTTTAGCGTCTTCTTTACTCTAATTCTGGATTGTTTGACTGTTTTCCACAAACAATTCTTTGTTTTTTATACTTATTGTGTATTTATGATAATGCACTGTTCCCACTTTAACCAAACGCTTCCTAGAATGTACCGTCACCCTTGTACTAAGTATACTGACATGTTTCGCCGCGGAAATGGCTTTATTTTGTTTTAGTTGATTTAAGTTTCTGTGCCTGCTTTTATATGCCAGTGTATGTTTTGCTCTTCAATTAAGTCCTTTCCTGCGACTGTCTCTCATATACTAACAGTCTTAAGTAAAAATATAACCATGTGCTTGCTGAGAAAGTAATGCGTGCAGAAATCATGTTGTAGTGCTTATGCTACAGGCTTCGTTTAGATCCCATGCTCTGTGCCCACAAATCTCTTCCTGTTTGTGGTGTCATTTGAATTTTCAGAATAAAAGAGAAAGTGCGGAACTAGTGCGAAATTATGCTTTCAGGAGAACTTTCGTCTTGTGCATGTTGCTCATGAAACAAAATAAAAGCAGGCTCCCAAAAGAAAACAGTTTTTTCTGCTGGTTTCTTTCTAGTAATTACTTTTCTCTCCACTACTGTTCCCGTAAACCAGCCTGTGCTAGAAACAGCTGGTTCTTGTTGTGTATCTCAGGTGATAAATTATTAGTGGCAATAACCGCAAAACATAAACTCAACGGCGAACCTCGTGACTAACTTTTTTCAATAGGTCTAAAAATTACTTTTTTGCTATTAGGTCCTTACAGAATTGTGCTATAGGCTTCAAGTTAACCAGTGTTGATATGATAGATATGTAAATGGTCGCTTTGAAGTGGTCACTTATTTCGAACGCACACCTACCAGCAAGCCTGAGTCAGCAACATGCATTTAAGTTAACCTGAGGAGTGCTCACCGTTTCGCGTATTGTTCCTATGGCACAACCTTAAAAAACCTGAGGTTTTGGAAATTATTTCAAAGCCTTTTGTTCCGGAGTGTCTCATAAGTTGTAAGCTTGCTCGTCAAACGGCGGGTGGACAGCTCTGTTTTTTTATTTTATCTGCAGAAGTTAGCAGAAAACGGCACTAATAAAAAGTTGCGAAAATGGCTGTTTCGAACAACCGAATGTCCGACACATGCTTTTTCCTCCAGCTCCAAGACACTTTGCATATATTACTGGCCTCCACTGCGTGGAAATGGCCGACCAGAGAGAGCATGAATTTTTGATTCCAAAAAAGGCAGTAGTTGAATCCCGAGAAACATATAGCTACTCAATACCTATGATTAGGAGATTACGACGGCTCCAATTTAAGATATCAGTGTGCATCGAACTTACTATCATTTGTATCAAGGTCACGTATGACAATTTCCATCAAATTTACGCTTGTCTTTTAAACACATTACTACTCAAGAACGAATGTAATGTTGCAAAGTGCTTTCTGCTAGTGGAAAAATCACCGATTGTCATTCCCTCTGCAGGAAGGACCTGATCATGCCGAGAAAATAAAAGAGAAATTGTTGGAATGCCACGAGGAAATATTCAAAGATCACAGATGAAGTTTCTGAATGCCTTTGTTGCAAATGGAAGCAGCAAGCGGGGCAACCAGAAACAGTGAGAAATAAATTGCTCAGGAAAAAAGCTGGTCTTCTCTACTTTCGCATGATGCTGCGACAGAGCCTGCATCTCAGGATGTCTCACCAGATGTTATAACAATGATCCAACATATATGATGGTGACGCCCAAAACGAATTTTCAAGGGCAGCAATCTATTAAAATTTACACAATTAATGTGCCGTTAAACTTAGATCATAAGGTTACTTCTGTAAAGAAGACTGGTAGTTCCAGCTCCGACATTGATTTGTAACACTGGCCGCATACAGGTTCTTCAGAAGCACGGGCTTTGAAAGACTGGTGGGAAGGCGTAACCAGCATGTGATTAATAATGCAAACAATTCAAGCACTCATCTCATATCTGCTGTCCCACAGCGAGCCGTGCTTGGCCGCCGGCTATTGTTGACATGTCGCATCGACGTTGTCGCTGTGATTAAAGAACCTGTGGTGTTTCGTACGTATGCTGGTAACTCTATTCTCTTAATTGAATACCGGTCAATTGATGAAGAAGCAGTACCTAAAACATCCCTTAACAAAATATTTTTTTACGTGAACAAGTAGGTTGGATGTGATATAAAACTCTGAAAATACAGTTAAGCTTCATGTTACGTAAGAACTAAATCCTTTTATGTTTTTCCTCCTTCGTCCTCACCAAATCACCGAAGTAAAGTCGTACAATTTCTCGGCGATGGTATTACCAAGGCAATAAGGCTGGAACACGCACTTTCTAACACTCGTCCTTCGTCCTTACGCAAACTTTCTTACTGCACCATAAGCTAAGAGCTGCACCGGCAGGTTAAAGAAGTAAGATATGAAACTCCTATAATGCAGAACTGCGAATGCGGTTTTGTTGGCTGAGACCCGCAGACGTTACCCGCATAAACGCACCCAATAACGTAAAAACCCAGCGTGCTTTGTCTTCCCCGAATACAGTCAACCTGTTTTAGAAACTTTCTTGAATAGAAATTTGCCCTCATAGCATTCTAGAGCTCCAAAGCAGACTGGGAGTTATTACGCCACCTTTCCTTAACAATGTCAGGCATATGACACACCAGAAACTCTAATACTCTTTTATTCCATGCTTTGCCATAGCCAGAAATATTTATTCCAGTGCTCGTTTTTTTTTTTTGCAGAGTAGTAGTGACTAAAAAATCTCGAAAAGCATTAGCGATAGTTATTCCATGACTCATTACCACACCGCAAAAAGCTTTATGCTAGTTTCTTTAGGCAGAAGATATCGGCAACTAAAAACGGCTTCCCTCCTAAGCCCCCTCAACTCATACACGCCTACGCGCCAGAAAGAACAATGAAGGAAACAGGTCGGGACTTCAACCCTCCGAACGCTAGTCCCATTCTGACCAAGTTGACTCGGCACGGCCAATGAGAAGGCTCGCCCAGACTGCCCACTAACCTGATCGGGTAGGGCCCGCTAAGAATGCGCGGTGACGTGTCGCCCTAGTCAGTAGCGAGCTATTGCGGTTAACGTTATTTTAAAGGCAATTGATAGCTATAGGATTCCTGCAGAGCTTGTAAATTTGAATCGTCTACTCGGTAAGACCACGTCTACCGAGCTGTGTCACTATAATGTGACCATCAGTATCATTTCCGGGTCCCTTTATTCCACAGCCGAGCAGCAACGGGCAGCGCTTTATCGAGCAGTGGCGAAAAACAAGAACAAGCTAGCAGCCACACTCGCCTAATGCCGACCAGTAGACAGCGCCTTCACCCTTTCCGCCAATTGCTTCTCCTACTCTCCCGCTATTTCTTTCCCTCAACTTCTTTTGCTCGTTCACCTTCTCACACGCAGTGCAGACGTAACTGCTGTACTAAGCGATCTAGAAAGTTTAGACCGCAGTGGCTCTGTGGATAGCGCGCTCGGCTACTGAGCCGGAGGAGCCTGATTATATTCCGGCCTCTGTGGCCGTGTTTGGTGCAGGCGAAACGAAAAAGAAGCCAATGGGCTGTGCAGTGTCAGGACACTTATATAATCCCACGCGGTCGAAATTTATTAATGCGTACGAACGATGTTTCAAAAGCTTTCCTTCCTGGGGCTGCAATTTCTGGTGTCTGGCCGAACACAAACAGCACATTAGTATCACACGCCGTGACCAAACGTTACCGTATACGATCGGGCAGCGCCTAAAAGGCTGAACATTGAATAAAGTAATCCTCTATCTGTATTTCTTGCTGTGTTACTTTTTCTTACTATGTCACCGTTTAGTGCATCATCGTGACAAAAACAGCGCACACTATGACCAAAAACAAAACAAGGAAGGCGCCACCATCGCTGATGTCTCAGTTGCATAAATTATGCATCAATGAGGCATCAGTTTCCGACATCGTGGACTTGTATTGTACCACTGTAGGCTGCAGAGATAAGGAAAAGAGGTCGTGTAGTCAGGCCTGCAAACCGCTTAACAGCGGATGGCTTGAAACTGTGTGTCAAAGAAGGCGTGTGGGGCTATGACGCCTGCATGACACGCGTTCGGATGTGCGTGGATCTGCACGCGTACTATGAGAATGACTTTGAAGAAGAGAAACGATCCGCGGATTCCATGCTCTTTCCAGCAGGCACACTCTGGCTGCAGCAGAAAGGCAAGACAACGGCTACTTTGTTTTCTATAGATATCTGGTTGGATGCAGACACGTGTAGGGGTCCGCAAAGACAGCGATGAAATAATAACGCAAAACTAGATGTAAAAGCCCCAACAACTGCTTATGCTATTGAACACACAATGTAATTAAATGTACCTGAAAATATTTTTTTCTCCTGCTGATTCGGCCCGGTTACGTAGAACAGTAAACGTTTTCATGGGAATCTCTATTGGACATTTTTAAAGGGCAACTGATGCTGCTTCAGTATTCGATGAGCTGAAACGAGTCGCATGAGCTGAACTGCCAGGTATTGCATAGAAAGTATTTTTAAGGTCGCATTTGAAATAACATGTAAACGGCGATTTTTATAGAACTTGCAATGGCTTCTAGCTTCTCCCAATAGCACAGCACCAATGGGATTCCGTCATCTGCAGTGCTGTTACATTTAGAACGCAGGAACGCGTGCTTTAAACGAAGAAAACAAATGCCGGCCTAGGCAAACACAGCGATGTATTGCTTGTCGTCATCTGAAGGAGCACGTCATGATGTGGACGAAGTCAGCGCAACTCTAAGCGACCGTGTCTTCACCCAGTTTCTCCGCACTTCGGCAGCGCGTTGGGGTGAAGTATGACGCTTGTTCGTCGTTTACTGTTTCATTTCATGTGCTGGCGCAAAAACAAACGATACGCTTTACTTACATGTTATAGATATTTTAATCTTTTCAATATTGTTAAATTCTGAAAAAGTCATTCAGCTCCACTGTAACGTACTGTCGTGTACAAATGCGGTGTACATTATTCTAACCTTCGTTGAGACCGCATGACCGCACTACTTAACGCACCACTAGCTGTGAAGACATTCAAACCTGTCGCCGTTTTGGTAACGAATATCAATTTACTGCTTTCGATCTGTGAAGCTAAAGCTCTGAAAAGTACAGTCATTTGCAAAGCCAGCAAGCTAAGAACAGTGCGTGGAATATAGGAGGCTTTCTTCCCGACAGTACAGTGGATGTGCTGCCTGTTGTGAACCGCATCCAATATTTGCTTGCCATTTTCGCGGCACGAGGGATAGATGTGCTTATTGTTTAAGGAATGAATGTTTAGGACTTGTAAAAGGTTCTTTATTTTTCATCAAATCTATGGCAAAATTTAAAAAATTACTATTCTCAAGCCAGCTTCCAAATATGAAATGCATAAAAGTATAACTTACACTGAAAATGTTATCTGAGTACTACAGCCAGCTTCCCGGGCATAAAACGTTCACGAAGTTTCAGACGTTTCGGGCACTTTATAGTGCCTGTAGTAGAGCTACTTAGGCACGATGCTGCAGGAGACATAGACATATAGGCGTCGTCAAGTTTACAATTTTTAAAGCCATGCAGTCATTCCACTGGCATTTCGAAATTTCCTGCCACTTATTTACAGCTTTTTTTTACAGAACGTTTTTGCTCGACAGGAAACATTCAGTTTTGCGTATAAAGCAGTTGATTCTACTAGCCGAACTCTTAGCGCTTAACAACATAACAGAGAATCAGTATAATAAGGGAGTGATTTCTCACTGGCATCTATCCAAGCGCAGCCACATGGCTACAGAAGAAAACTATACAGCTTTCTCAGAAACTTCGTAGTTAAAGAAAGAAAATGCTGGTGGTTTAGCTCTGGCTAAACATGGTCGAAAGCGAAAAGCTGCATCTATCTCCCTGGCTACGTTCATGGTCGAGCGACTGGCGGTTTCCATAGACGTGATTCGGGTGTCGACCGAGATATGTTACACAAGGCGTATTTTCCTTTCCCCTTAAAACCAACTTTCATCCACTTTCTTTCCCTTACGGCGCGGTTCGGGTGTCGACCCAGATATGTGAGACAGCTAGCCGTAATTTCCTGTCCTTAAAACCAACTTTATTTTTATTTTCCTTCTCTTACGGGCGCGGTTCGGGTGTCGGTCTCCGCGGCAGGCGTCGCATCGATCACACCTAGCGTTCCGCTGCACGCATCCAAGTGCACCGGCATTTATACACAACCCTTTTCATGACCTGCGCATGCGATGCCGGCAGATGCTTTCCCGCTTGACCGGAGGTTAAGGTCAAGGTCAAAGGACAGAGGTCAAAGTTCAAGGTCAAAGTTGAGATGGATGGTGTAACAGCCGCTGGTGTAGCTGCTGTAGCCGACGTCGTGTGTCGAACCTGACTGCCACCAGTTATGCTCATGGTTTGACTTCTGCCTATATTCCAGGTGAAACTTCCGGCCACCGCAACCTCTGGCTACATTCCAGGTCAAACTTGCGGCCCCGCTGACGGCTTGAAAAGCTGGCGTAGTGAAGCTTTTCGCTTCAAAATTTATCCTGGTCTGGGGTCTGAACCTGGGCCCACAGCTTCACCGAAGCAGTAGCTCTACCAACTGTGCTAGCCAGGACGCAAGCTTATTGCCAGGCGGGAGCTAATTCATCAATAACTCGAAGTGAGAACAGCGTTGCTCAATATCTTGGCGAGATTTATGTACATAGCCAAGTAATTAATATCTAATTTTTTTTTGTTCATCAAGAGATCAGTAATTACCTTTTTGAAACAGGGTTCTTATTAGCAGGTGGATAGTAAATGCTCGTGTATATTCATTTCTCCTACAAATTTCTGCCTAGTCCTTCGACCTGTTAAGAGCACGCGATTTTATTCCCAAGTATATCACGCTGGAAGAAATAGTTGATGCATAATCACAGAGTGATAGATGTTATAAAAATGCAATATAATGCAGCGGATTGCCCGAATCTCAGTGTGTTGGGAACTCTGGCTGGCTGGGACCAAAGAAAAAAAATCATGTCAAGCGCAATTCGCACATGTTAAAATGAGCGGGCTGTCAAACACAGACGAACGGTAGTTTATAATTTGAGTGAGTTTCAATGTGACATCGTGCTCGCGTGGTGACGCGGTCATGCGTGGCGCCAGTCTGTTCTAGACGCACATACTTTTTGAGCATCCCTGTTTGCGCTCTCTGCTTCTCATTTTCATAGTCACGAGAGTTCAGCAACATCAGGGTAATTATTGAGGATAGCAACTACAAGATCTTAAAACCCGCACAACAAGATGAGTTAATAGCTATTTTAATAAGAACTCGAACATGCGCGATACTACATCCCTGACAATCAGGCTCAGACCATCAACATGTTTAAAATTTTTTATCGTTTCGATGTATCTAATTTATGTAAGACAGCCAATTGTTTTTGTGCTTTTTAGGGCCAATAGCTAATACAAGATTTCAAGGACCGGAGCGCATGTTTACATTTGTACATTTATTATATTTTCTCCCTGGAAGCAATTGTTCCATATTTTCTTTCATTGTTCTGCAATATTAACTGCATGATTCCTAAATTAACCTCTCAGGCTAAGACGAGAAAAAGACGAGCTTAAGCAACAGTAATTTCCGCAAGGGTACCTGATGGGGACATGGAGTGGAACCAAAGGGTCAATGCATCGCCCATTAAGGGGTATTTGCCGGTATAACGAAACTACTCTAGTGGGACACATGAACGTTTATTGTCCGTAACGCGTCATTCACGGAAAGGACTTTTAAACAGGCCGTGTACGCAAAACAAGTTTCTGGCAGTTCTGAGTGGTAATGCCTGTTGAATTACCAAACGCCCTAATGGCTCACCCTTAGCCTCGGTCTACTAAGGCTGCTGCCTCTTTTTTCTAGTTTCTGGCGCTTATTTTAAAGCTGGAACCATACCATGAATTACAATTTACAGGAAACTATTTTAATCATTTTACATATGTTCTTAGCTTGCTCCTTCCAATAGAGCTAACAATAAATGTCAATGTCCCGGTCAAACTATTCACTCTATTAAGACTTGGTTGACAAGTAAGCGAAGATTGGGCTTTCTGTTATCAGCGCATTGTGAATTTGCAGGATTTTGTCATATTTTGGTTGATTTTGTATCCGTATCGGTTCGTGAAACGTGGTATTTAAAAAAAAGTAAATATCTTTTTTCTTCCTCAGCATATTATCCTTTTAGAAAGGAGATAGACGTATTTCCTCACAAATACCTCGGAATTTCCAAAAATTGTTTACCGCCAAAAAACAGAAACGATCCAAATATTGTTTTCGCCATTAAACAGCGAGCATCAAGACGCGAATGCAGTTGTGCTGCAGTTAGTTTTGCAGCGCTGCGCGCAAAACTGCAAAGTTAGATTTTGGTTCTATTTTCACCTTGATTCCAGAGCGTGCTTGATTGTGTTGCGGTAACTAGGTAACTAAAGGAGGAAAATTACCTGCTCACGA
Source organism: Amblyomma americanum (assembly GCF_052857255.1). NCBI lineage: Eukaryota > Metazoa > Arthropoda > Arachnida > Ixodida > Ixodidae > Amblyomma > Amblyomma americanum. Next base: position 72,031,886 of record NC_135503.1, on the reverse strand, counting down.
CTTGTGGAAAAGGCCGCTGCTTCCTCTACTGAAGAGAAGGCTAATTTTATACAAATAATACTGCGCCCCCGTCTGGCGATATATTCGATGCCTCCAAACAGTTACGGCACTTGCCACTCATATTTAGTCTAATGCTAAATCTTTTGTGTTCCTTGACCCCGCAACACTTCTCGCATTTCCATTTTTTCTCCTCCTTACTGCTGTGCGAAACTACTTCACGCTTCTAGGCACCTAACAAAATACTTAACTATAACAAGTTACGTGCAGGTTTGCTTGATGGCGACATAATCACGATTTGCCAAAACAATCAATGCGTCCTGGCACACTTTCAGCAATTCAGCTGATCAAATAAGTTTAAGCTGTCCTCTAAAAAAGATGAAGAAAAACCGCGGTGTTATTTTGACAGTTGCATTGGTAGGATAAGCGAAAGGAATTATTTATTTTCCTGCCCGTGCCATCATGTTAACGAGAGTCAAATATTTAACAGAAAACGCAAATTTCGGAGAGGATTAGCATGTTAGTTCTCATGGTAGGCTGCCTCAGGCACATAAGTGCGGTCACAGATGTCACCTTGGGAGACCACGCAGATTACCGGCTGAAAATACGTTCTGGATTGCTCGACATCGTTTTGCTAGGTAACGATATGCTCACAGCTGCTCCTTAAATTGACATGAAGAGAGTAATGGAGTGCTGTTGTTTTCCACCGAGTAAAACACCAAGCTGTTGTTTTCTATCAAATGCGGCTCGGTGACCTTTTGCAACGGCCCAACAGAATTTGAGCCGCCTGATCGGTGCCCTGGTGGGCAATGTGTCTAGATACCAGAACTGCATGCTCTCGGCAATGACAATATCGGTTTGAAGGATGTCACTTTGGAGAATAAAGCTAGACTTAGAACCTTTCTTAGGGCCGCAGCGCATCTAAAGTTTTTCTATACGGAGCAAGATATTGAAGTTTTTTTTTTGCACTTTACTTCCCACGTTTAAAATAAAACATGACTTCCACCCGTTCAATGAGAAAGCAGTGAAGTTAGAATAATTGTTGGGGGGGCTAGTTGGTGCATGTTTCCAGAAAAGGGTTGTAGCGCCGAAAAGGGCAACACATAGCAGGCGAGCGTTGCGCCTGTCCCGTCTCGCTTGCTATTTGTCGCCCTTTTCGGCGCTACAACCCTTTTCATAGAAGTAGTCGCGACCACCACATTTTAAATGTTCGAGACAATTTTGGAGACAAAATCCGCTGATATATTGACAGACCGCGTGATTTTGTGACGGCGTCACGAGCTGCCAACCATAGCAGATGGCAACCCGGCCACCGGATTGTCCAACGTGGCTAGTGGGAAATAAATTATTCACTGGACGAGAGAGTCCACGTGATCTTTTGACGACGTCATCACAACCTGTATACCTAGCTGTCAGCAGCCTAATTTCTAGACAGCCGCCAAGATAGAGAATCGAAAGAAAAAACTATAAGAAAGTTTCTGACATTCTCTAATACTAAATTTGAGCGCAGCTATGTGGGTGTCATAGGCTCTGTAGGTTCATATTTTTTGTTTTGCTTGGACTTCGGCATGTCTGGCGGCGATAGTGGTTCATTAGTAGTATTACGGCAACATGGAAACGTTATGCAGTGCACAGGCAGCTTAAATGTGTATCTTAGTTCAAAAGCAGCAATAGTAGAACAAGGCGATCATGTGCAGCGCATAGCGCGAGAGTGTTGCAATTTAAACAACGCATGATTGTCTTCGGCGATAACTTATCCCTCTCAGTCTCAGTAGGCTCACTGTTTTCTTTGCAGGGTCATCGGCATGTCAGGCAACTATATTAGTTTGATAATAGTATTAGTTTTTGAAAACATCACTGTGCAATGCACAGCGCTCGAAAATGTGTATATTAGACCGATAGCATTATTAGTGTAAGAATACGACGGTGTGCAATGCACAGCTCAAATATTGTGTTGCAGTTTAACACGAGGCGTTGTCGGCTGCGCCAATAGCCTGTACTCTCATGCAGTAGCAGTGAAGCTGATCTCCTATTGCCGCCACGGGTTCGAATCTCAGTCTCGGCAATGTTTATTATTATGTAATTATTTATTTGTGGTTTGGCTGCAGGGAAGAGGAATTAGGGGACTAAAAGGAGGAAGAGAGAAGGGGAAAAGGCATAACACACACACACATGCACAACGCTGTCACAATTTGTCTAGTCAATCCAGTCGCACTCAAGTAGGCAAAGAGTGCCTTGTATGCCTTGAGGGCAGTTGACTGCTGTGGCCACGGACCAAGGATCTTTTGCTTTGTTAATGGGCGAGGATCCAGGCGGTCCATGGCACAAAACAGTCTATGTCTTGCACTCGCAAATGCAGGGTACTCACAGAGAAGATGAGCGATGGTATCCTCACAACCACAGCTTTCACAGGCAGGGCTGTCGGCCATCCCCATCCGGAAAGCATAGTGGTTGGTAAAAGCAACACCGATCCATAAACGGCATAACAATGTTGCTTCGCGACGTGCTAAGTTACGTGGAAGACGAAGGCGCAGTCCAGGGTCCAGTGCCTTGAGGCGGAGGTTGCAAAAATCTTCCGTGTTCCACGCTGAAAGTGTGAGCTCCAGCGTTAAACCGCGAAGCCCACGCGCTGCGTCAGGTCTTGATATTGGGATCTTCACTGGAAGTCCGTCGTTGTGAGCAGAACGCGCAGCCGCATCGGCCTGGTGATTACCGTTAATACCACAGTGTCCTGGCAGCCACTGAAAAATGATGTCATGACCTTTGGATACGGTTCTGTGGTACAGTAGACGAATCTCAGCAACAAGTTGTTCCTGCGACCCGCGGCGTAGCGCAGCTTATAGGGCTTGAAGGGCTGCTTTAGAGACGGTGAAAATCGTCCAGGGATGTGGAGGTTCTTGACTGATGGGCTGCGAGTTCCGCACCAGCTGAAGATGTTGGATAGGTCGTCTTCACTTTCATGAAGATGGATCTGGCCGGTATCACCACCCACCCCGCAGAACTGGTCTAGTGAACTGATACATCTGTGTAAACATGTATGCGGTTACTGTGGTAAGAATGAAGGTGATTCAATGTCAGTTGTTTGAGAGTGGGCAGTGATACACCAGTTTTATTCGTAATGCCAGGAATATAGAGGTGAACCCGAGGTTCATGAAGACCCCATAAGGGTGAGCACGGTCTTGACGCAGGGGTCACTCCGATGCAAGATATGTGCGATGGGCTTCAATGACTTTGGCGAATGCAGTACGCGGCCTAATTGTTAGGAGTGTTGCGAGGTGATGGCAGGGAACCCGTGTGAGGTGCCGAATATGTGTTCTCATGGTGTCAACAGCAATGTACGTAGTAACAAGATGTTCCCGGGCAACAAGAACAGTTGCTGCTGTTGATGCACATTTAGGCAGTCCAAGGCAGATACGGAGAGCTTGAGCTTGCACACTTAGAAGAGTCTTGAGATTTGTCTTTCCAATGGAACTGAATATCGGAAGACTGTACCACATATAGCCCAGAAATAGGGAACGGTACAGCGCACTGATGCACTCCGGGACTTTCCCCCAAGGAAGGAAAGGACGTAGACAATTGCAGTTAGTCTCTTTCTCATGTGGTAGATATGTGGACTCCACGAGAGGTTCCTGTCGATGACAACACCAAGGAAGCTGTGGCTTCTCTCATAGGGAATGGCTTCGCCATTGATGCGAATGGTGTAATGTGACATTATTTTGCGTGTGAACGCCACAAGTGAACACTTTTCGGTTGAAATGTTCAGGCCCTGCAAGCGAAGATAAGATGTCAATATCGATGCCACCTTTTGAAGTCATGCACGAACTTGAGGAAGGGTCACCCCCTGATGCCCAAGTACAGACATCATCTGCATATATAGAGATCTGAGCAGATTGTGGCAATACGTCGGCCAGGTTGATGAGAGCAAGGTTGAAGAGAAATGGGCTCAGCACTCCACCCTGAGGGACTCCGCGCGAATTTCGGTGTAAGGACGTTGGTCCGTCCACAGTCAGGACAAAAAACGACCTCTCTGATAAATAGCTGCGTATCCAGCTCAACGTGCAGCCTCCGATCTTAGCAGCTTCCATTGCGTCCAAAATGGCCTGATGCGTTACGTTGTCATACGCGCCCTTGATATCCAAAGACAATGCCACGGTTAATCTTTTCAAACTTTTGCTGTGTTGCACCGACGTTACAAGTTCAACCACGTTGTCGGTAGAAGAGCGGCCCCGTGGGAACCCAGACATGTAGGTTGGACAAATCTGATATCGCTCCAAGTACCATTCCACGCCTGTGAGCAGCATTCTTTCCATGACTTTGCCGACGCAGCTGGCGAGTGCAATTGGACGGTATGATGGAAGTTCGAGCGGTGATTTCCCCGAATTAAGAAGTGGTACCATACGACTGGACTTCCAATCTTGAGGAACTATGCCAGCAGTCCATGACTTGTTATAAGTGTCCAAAACAGCCTGTCGAGCTTCTTGGCCAAGGTTGGCAAGTGCGGAGTACGTCACACCATCGGGCCCTGGTGGTGATGACCTTCTCAAACAAGCCAGCACAGCATCAAGTTTTTCCATGGAGAATAGTACATCTATCCGAGGACCCCTTGAGGGTGGAACATTGTTACAGTTCAGCGTTGCGCCTGGATTCGGACGGCCTGTTATTCTTGCGCAGAAATCTTCGGCTACCTCAACCACACTGCGCCTTTGGTGGAGCGCGACGGATTTGAACGAGCAGCGCTGTTGAGGGGACGTGCGAAGACCCCGAATTACACTCCAAACGCGTGACAGAGGCTTCCGTGGATCAAGTGGTTGGCAAAATGTTCCCTAGCGTTGTGTTTTCAGTGCCTGAATTCTGCGGTGAATCTTCTTCTGTATGCGCCTAGCATCTCTTAGGTTTAGGCGCGAATTTGTGCGTCGGTATCTGCGCTCTGCCCTGCGCCGTTGTGATCGCAGTCGCTGCAATTCGAAGTTAAAATCGGTGTATTTAGCGACAGGGTTAAATGGGTAAGTGGCGTGCTCCATGGCCTCCTTAATTATTTGTTCAAGACCGGTAGAGAAGCCCTCTGTGCAAGCAGCCTCCATAAGTAATTTAAAAACTGTCCAGTCAATGCGCTCCCTACACGTGGCTGGCGAAAATATGGAATGGCCGGTAATAATCAGATAGGTTGGGATATGGTCACTGCCATGAGTTTCTACAACCGAAAACCACCGGACAGTGTTGGTAAGGAACTGTGAAAAGAAAGTCAAGTCCAAGCAGCTGCTATAAGTCACCCCTCGAATATAGGTCGGGCTTCCGTCATTAAGGCACTGGAGGTGATGGTCAGAGGCGAAGGACACAAGCTGTCTTCCCCTAACGTCCATCCTAACGCCTCCCCACATGATGTGATGAGCATTGAAGCCACCCATAAATACCCACGGAGAAGGTGTAGGTGCCATCAAACCACTCAACCTTCTGGCGTCGAAACGACTTGATGGCGCCAAGTACACCGCCAGTAGCGTAAACGTCAGTTCTCGGCTCTTCACTGTCAGGCAAACGTACTGATTGTCTTCGCTCGGAGGAACTGAATGCTGCACATATGTAAGTTCACGTCGAATGTAGACGATGACTTTGCTGGATCTGTTTCGCGTGAGTGATGCAAATGCCTCGTAACCGGATATTCGCAAAACTGCCGGGATCTTCGGTTCACAAATCACAAGAATGGGGAAGTGATTCTCCTAGACGTAGTGCCGTTAATCGGAAATCCGGGACTGGAGTCCACGAGCATTCCATTGGAAAATTAAAGCTTGCTTGACTTTACTTTGACAAGACAGGTCCGAGGAGCCATGATGCCTTCTACTGTAGAGCCGCAAGAACTGGATGTAGCGCGTCCAGCACTTGAAGTGCGCTATTTGCTGCTGGCGTGCGTAGGCTGCAAAAAAGAGCACGCATGGTATTCATTAGTGACGTCAGCATTGCAATCACCTGCATATCTGGGTCATAGCCTTGATCGTGCCTGTTGGCTGGATCAGTCGTAGGTGCTGCACACTGCCCTGAGCGCGCCAAGATCCCTGACACAGTAAGCGTAGAAGGCTTTGGCAGTGGTGGCCAAGTTGCATCTGAGGCAGCAGATCCATCCTCACCAAGCGCCGCGCTCCCTTGATTTAGTACGGTTTTTGGTGGAGGCGGACAAGGTGCAGTTGCGTTTGGGGCATTATTGTCAAATGTGACTGCTTTATTTGACGACCTTCGGCGGCGCGAACGACGTCGTCGTACCTTTGCGGCGGCTTCTTTGTGCGTAGAATGGTCTCGCACCATTTGCTTCAGTACCGCCCGCTCGGTCTTTAGACCTATGAGCTTCGAAGAACGTAGGGGCCTAAGAGCTTCAATCTAAAATCTGAAAAAATCTGACATATACAAATGGCTGCACTATCACAGCGTAGCGGATTCCTTCTTCCGTAGCCAGCAATCCGAATTGGGTGGTTGGTGCACCAACAATTGCAAATAAAATGATGTAAACATACATAGATGTGTTGAACATAACCAGAGACAAATCAGAATTCTAATGTTGTCGCATTGCGCACTGGAGGTAAATTCAGCGCCCCTTATTTATATATTTACAGAATACCTGCGTCGTCCATGCGAATACTCGCAGGAGAGACAGTTTCAGAAAGATGTAATTTTCACAGTAATTTTCAAGAAAGCACAAAAACGAACAAAACGTACAGGAAGAGTCAGCATCAAGGTAAAACAAAACAATAAACACAAAACAAATTACACACATTACACTCATATATACAGCCGAGTATAAAAATCAGTTATCGATGACTGAAACACAATCTTCTGGAAGCAAGTTCCACACTCACTGTTTTCGAAAAAAGTGAGTTTGCAATAGTGATCGTTGCGCAGTCATGTTCGCGCAACTTTTTGCAGTGGTCGGGCTGAGTCGAGGTGTAGGTTGGCTCCGAGAGATAGTTGCGCTTGTCAATACGTGTTTTATTATAGAAGATAGTGTGGTAAAATTTTAGTCTTAAATTTTTTCTTCTGGCGCTTTACTTTTCCCAACCGAGCACGTTCTTTATATCAGTGATACTTTGAAAATTGGTATAAATATTGTAGACGAAGCGTACAGCCTGATTTTGCAACTTTTCTCTGAAATGGATCAAATAGTCGTGATATGGGCCCCAAATAATGCATGCAGAATTGAGGATAGACCTGAATGTGTAAAAAAAATAATCTTTCTTTAACATCCTTGGACGCTGATTTGAAATGTCTAGGAATAAAATCAACATCTTACTTACATTAAAAATTGAATGCTGAATGTGTTTTAAGTTTCTGGGTAAAATAAAAGCTAAACAATTTGCATTCTGACACTGTTTTTATTATTATGTTTTCAACTTTGAATTGTGTTTGAGGTTAAGCTTTTTAATGAAAAAACGTGCATGACTGCAATTGTTTTTATTTTTCTTGCACCAATCGCTTTTGTTTCTTTATGATAACAACTAGCAAATGCAAGTTTAACTCTTGTTTTTGCACTATTTGTCTTGTGACCTGTCGACGAAACTTACTTCAAGCCTCCAAGTTCGTCAACCATTTAAGCATAACTTGCTGTATTGTAACCATCCTGGATCCACATAGCGAAAAAAAAACTTGTAGGGCCTTCTTCAGTACATTCTTGAAGAAGAAAATGTACTCTTTTTGAGATTGCCTGCAATGCTGTCGACGGTGTCTAACGATCTCTCTGATTGGAACCCGATCAATTGTCCTTGTATGATATGCATGAATCACCTCTAGAACGCTAAAGTGCCTTTTATTCGATTATCATATGGCATTAATTTAATCATCCCCACTAATCCACCGTACTCCGGCCACTTATCTCCCCTAATCCAATCAATTAATTTTCTGCTGTGGGCCTGCTTGCAAATATTTCGAGGTCCTTTCGAATTTTTCTGGGTGAGCCAAACAGCGAATTTTGAAGGTCCTCAAAGTAAGTTTTAAATTTTTCAGTAAACTCTGATTGGTCCACAGGTGGTCACGTGTTGTTGATGACGTCAGGAACCCCTTAATTGCATTCAGAGAACGTGGGGTGATTTATACCGCTACTGGCGCACTGGTGCCGCGCTTAAGCGATGTGTCAATGTCTCGACAGCAGGCGGCTGTTTCAAACGTAGCCACTAAAAGTGCTTGTGAAATGAAGGTTCCTCTGCCAGAGCTGCCGTAGGCTCATGCACAGGGCCATAGTGGGCAGGTATCAACTGCGGTAAATTTGGCAACGGTGGGCAGTTTGCTCATAATCCGCTGGGCAGGTTGCCACTTGCCACGGTGAGCAGGTTGTGACGACGGAACGACGTCATGTGACCTCTCTTCCCCAATCAGATAATTTCGCAGCAGAGAAGATAGTATTTTTTTTGCGAGACGACAACCTAAATGGTAGTTGGACAAGGTGATAAGTTGGGCTGGTTGGTGCATGACATTGTGGCTATATCATATCGTATTAATAATGCTGCCTTGTTGAAAAATACGACGGCAGTGAGAAACCACGACTGCGCCCGCATCTACGAGCGTGCAAAGATTTCAGTCCTTCGGCGGACGTACCAGCGGCCACAAGCGAGGCTGTTTTGGTTGCTTCAAAACACTTTCCACGGGAGCCGTGCATTCAAAGTGCGCCTCTAAATAATGCTATCATAGAAACACGGCAAAAGGCCATTGCTTAGAGGTGTTCTGCACGGCTGTAAACAGCAATTGTGAAGTAATAAAGAAGTTGCCACGAATCATCTGCATTAAAGCTGCACTTGAATCCTACCTAGCAAACGTCTTTCAATCCTGTAGGGAGCAAAAAACTCATTGGCTGTTCTCTCCAAGAGTTCCTCTATAAGAAAATCGAGTTTCTCTAAAACCGGGTTTCAAGCTTGGAAATACTCTTTCAAAATGGCATAGTTCGTATTGCGTGGCCATGCAGCCGTTATTACAAAGCATTTGTAACTTTTGTTGAGCATAGTGAGCGTGAATGGGTTCATCATATGCGAGGGTGAGTTTTCTGTTTTAGCCCGTAGCACTTATACTGACCATTCCCCGCATTTTACAGTTGCTGTCTGTGTGTCTCTCTGCCTGCCTGCCTGCCTGCCTGCCTGCCTGCCTGCCTGCCTGCCTGCCTGCCTGCCTGCTGTCTGTCTGTCTGTCTGTCTGTCTGTCTGTCTGTCTGTCTGTCTGTCTGTCTGTCTGTCTGTCTGTCCCTCCGTCCGTCTGTCTGTCCCTCCGTCCGTCTGTCTGTCCCTCCGTCCATTTGTCTGTCTGCCTGTCTGTCTGTCTGTCCCTCCGCCCATTTGTCTGTCCCTCCGCCCGTCTGTCTGTCTGTCCCTCCGTCCGTCTGTCTGTCTGTCCCTCCGTCCGTCTGTCTGTCTGTCCCTCCGTCCGTCTGTCTGTCCGTCCCTCCGTCCGTCTGTCCGTCCGTCCGTCCGTCCGTCCGTCCGTCCGTCCGTCTGTCTGTCTGTCTGTCTGTCTGTCTGTCTGTCTGTCTGTCTGTCTGTCTGTCCATCCGTCCGTCCGTCCGTCCGTCCGTCCGTCCGTCCGTCCGTCCGTCCGTCTGTCTGTCCGTCTGTCTGTCTGTCTGTCTGTCTGTCTGTCGTCGGTCGGTCGGTCGGTCGGTCGGTCGGTCGGTCGGTCGGTCGGTCGGTCGGTCGGTCGGTCGTTCGGTCGGTCGGTCGGTCGGTCGGTCGGTCGGTCGGTCGGTCGGTCGGTCCGCCCGTCCGCCCGTCCGCCCGTCCGCCCGTCCGCCCGTCCGTCCGTCCGTCCGTCCGTCCGTCCGTCCGTCTGTGTTACTCTGATGCCGGTTTTGTAGCAGGCGCATTTTTTTTTTTCGTGGGCAGGTAAGCAGCATCGTGTAAGGTGGCACCTCAATTAATCGTGAAAGGTTGCTCGGGAAGAGCAACCTGGGTCTCAACCCAATCCAACCTTGCCAGTGGCGCACCACTCGACCGTTGCACCACTGCGCCAGGAGTAGCGGGAAGACTCCCAGAAATGTATGAGCCCCGAGATTGGCCAATTACGCATATATGGATATTTACCCATTGTCGTCATACGAAAAAATTCCTTCCGTGAACACCTAATCTCAACACCGGAACCGAAGGGAAAACCGAATAGCTACCGCACCTATTCGCATTTTTCTTTACTACGCAAATGGACCATTTTTCAATTCTGCTATCAATACTTTTTTTCAAATTGAAACAGATTGTTTCAATAATCGCTTGTAGCAGTACCTGCCGTACAAAACCTAGTGCTGACCCTTCGCGCCGTGTGGCGTGGATTTTACTCCAGCAGCAAGCCTTCGACGTGATTATTATTATTTTTTGCAGAGGGCCAAATGAACATATAACGTAATTATCGCCATCTTATCTGCATGGCGTCTAGTGAGATATTCTTGCTCTATGCTAAGTGCTTCCACTTCAATTGTGTTTCTATGTTATCTGCTGCTATTTTTCGTAAAATGGTGTTGCAATAACCTTGTCCCTATCTGAAATTACAAGATTGGTTTAGGGGTGTTTAACGCCCCAAAGCGACTCAGGCTATGAGGAACGCCGTAGTGAAGGGCTCTGGAAATTTCGACAACCTGGAGTTCTTTAACGTCCACTCACATCGCACAGCACACGGCCCTCTAGAATTTCGCCTCAATAGAAATTCAGCCGCCGCTGCCGGGATCGAACCCGCGTCTTTCGGGTCAGCAGCCGAGCGCCATAACCACTCAACCACCGCGGCGGCGTTCCAAATTACAAGAGGAATTGGAATTATCCAAGTAATATATTTATTTCCCCTTTCATCGACTGTAAGGGCTGTGTGTATCTCAACTCCCGAAAATTTGGTCGTGTAGGTTGGCGCTATGTTCTGCGGTAAGGAGGAAAACAGAGGATAAATGAGGGCGGAGAACTCGCCCAAAGGACCGAAGAGCATGAAACGTTATGGCTCATGTGCGGTGAGGGAACCAAGCGGGGCTACGTCGCCTGCGCTGCGGGTGGTCGAATGCTTGCTTCTGTGGCACCCTCTTGCGACACTGGATTCCGAGATGAAAAGAATGCCGCCCAGACTTTGTCTCTTCCTGTAAGCAAGTTATTGCAGCAGCAATGCTAGGTGACGGGCATGCCAGCAGTCAAACCTGCAGCGCAGCGCACGTTCGCATGTGCTCATCTAAGCGAGCGCGGCCGCCCTCTCAATTTTTTGGCAACAGCACACCTCGACACCAACAGAGCCTCAACTTAGCGGCCGCATACTGGTGTAGAAGTGTGCCGGATTATCGGCTGCCTTCCGCTGACGCAGTGGCAGCCACACGGCTTGGTGGAGCGCGTACCTGGCACTGCGTATCTACTACAGGCATACGGCACGCCTCCCCTAAGCTGAAACTATGCCATTCTCACGCGCAGAATTCAACGCGACATCATCGGCTAGACTTCCCGTGATGACCCTGTCTAATATGAGAAAACATCATAAGGGGCCACTTTAGGTGAAGAAGTTCAAGCGCAGATTCAACGCATTTTCGTGGACGGCCGTTGTGATAAGCCTTGCCACCCACTGTTCACCAGTATCCACGTAGGCAGAGTAGCCATTAGGAGGCGTCGCTGAAATTCGCGTTCGAGTGAGGAAACAAAGCTTCAAGTTCTTTTTGTTATATTACTTCGGAAGATGCTAAATCATTTTGAACGTTTGGAATTTCTTTTCTATAGTAGGAGAGATTTCGATGTTGTCTACACCACCCGTTCTTTACTTGCCGTAGAGATGCACATCGCAATCCCTTGCTAGAAGACATGCGGTGGCGGTTGACGTTAGCGATCGCTCACTGCACAGTCGACAATTTTGCCGCGATCGGGGTATGTACCGATACATTCTTCTTTCATACGTAGCCGCCGTTGTTTATTTCCCGTACAGACGCACATCTCAATCCCTTGCTAGAAGACTTGCGGTGGCTGTTGACGTAAGCGATCGCTCACTGCACAGCCGACTATTTTGCTGCAAACGGAGTATGTACCAATACATTCTTCTTTCATACGTAGCCGCCGTTGTTTATTTCCCGTACAGATGCACATCTCAATCCCTTGCTAGAAGACTTGCGGTGGCTGTTGACGTAAGCGATCGCTCACTGCACAGCCGACTATTTTGCCGCGATCGGGGTATGTACACATCCGTTCTTCTTGCATACGCAGCCGCCGCTGTTAATTTCCCGTAGAGATGCACATCGCAATCCCTTGCTAGAAGACTTGCGGTGGCTGTTGACGTTAGCGATCGCTCACTGCACAGCCGACTATTTTGCCGCGATCAGAGTATGTACCGATCCATTCTTCTTTCATACGTAGCCGCCGTTTTTTATTTACCATACAGATGCACATCGCAATCCCTTGCTAGAAGACTTGCGGTGGCTGTTGACGTTAGCGATCGCTCACTGCACAGCCGACCTTTTTGCCGCAGTCGAGGTATGCACCCATCTATTCTTCTTTCATACTGACAGGTCACAAAACGACTGATCGTGACGCATCAGAGCTTGAAGGTTGAAGGTCGTCCTAGATGAAATGCGTCATCAAATGTTTACGCATTTGCCGGGAATCGCAAGGTGCATCGCAGCAGAAAATCATAAAATTTGAAGCCTCTCAAAGAAAATTATGAAAGATGAACCGCAAACTTGTGGCGTTAAACTTCTGCATGACGCAGAGGGGACCGAGCGTAAATACGTTTTAATGTCACTTTAACCTCTAAGCAAGTGAAGAATATTGTTTGTGAACAAAGCTCCTGTAAAAAGCAAGTCATGTAGCTCAAAGCGTCTGTTCTCCATTTAGCCACTGTGTGTTATTATGAGAGTTTTATGGAAGGGATGGACATACTGAGGAACTATTGAAAGTAAAATAAAAAGAACGCACTCTGGCTTATCTTGAGCGTTTTCAGTCTCAAAATGCTTACTAGAGGTTAAAAAAGCTTGTGCCAAAAAAGAACTAGTTCTTAAAGCGGAATACTACTCTCTAGCAACAAACTTTCATTGTTTAAAGCCGAAACTGGGTTCATTTCTTGTGAAGCGCTGGTAAATAGCAAGCACAGAGCTTTTCCTCTGGAAGGTTTTCTAAGTTTTCCCAATTGTTCAAATGCTCCGGAAAGAAAGGGGATTTGTCACACGCTACTTATAGCTATACAGAAATATGTCTATAGCCTAGGAGAACACCTGTAGGCAATGTCATTCTCAGAGCTCCTTATGCCGATATCGCGCAGAAGAAATCCCGAAGCATCGCTGCTGCTGACCGCGCACTGCTCGAGACAAAATAGCACTGTGTGCCACCTAAAGCCAACAGATGGGTCAAAATTTCCAGAAGGATTGATACGAAGTTATACAGAATTGAAAAGCGTACGCCAGCCCTCAGACTGATTCTTGCAGACGGCTGTGAGCCATTAAACTGAAAATATTTAACAGTGGCTATTTCGAGTCGCAGCGTCGCGCAGTTTCCAGAAACGCACACTAAAAGTTTTAGAAGCGAAGTTCGCGGGCAAGATGTTAGAATCTTGCGGAAAGGGTACAGGCGCACCGGATCACCCCCCGGAATCACGTGCGAGCTTTTGCGCAGAGCTAGAGAGCCGCAATATGAGCTGTTTAATTTTTTGGGCCGACGGAGCTCAGGCGCCACCCTTGTGCTACGGCCACTCTATTGAATTCCACTAGTATGACTATTGGAAGTGGGGCTGACTTGTATTTTGTATTTCTTTTTTTTCTTGCACCTACAATGCTCGATATTTCTGGAGAAAGTGCGAGAAGACCAGCGATTAGTTAGTATCGAGATTTTAGCGCGAAAAAGAAAACATGCGGGCGCGCACGAGGGAGAAGGCAGTTGGTTGGTGGCGGCAGTAGGAGATAGTCTTATCGCGAGTCGCACTGAGGCGACGCTGATGGGGGTCTCCCCTGTGCAGACTCTGGCCTATAGTGCAGCAGGAGGCAGACTCCTCGTTCGGTGCGGGCTCTGGCTTGAATCTGTTAGCCTACGACCGCTGAACTCCTAGCCACCTATTGAATGCTTTTTTTTTATGATGCCGGACGCATCTAACTGTTTGAATAGTTGGATGCTCATTGATGTGGACACACGCAGTTTCCCGCTTTCGGGTAATTTTTGTTGGCGGTAGCATTACTTATTTCTTAAGTCCCGTCATTTTTGCACAAGAATTGTGGGTGCAATTATTCTCAACACGTATGTTGCACATATGGGTTTGGAACAAGCGTCGCTGACTAATAATAACAACCCTGCAGTTCTAGAGCAATCAAGCTCGCGTATTCCCGTTATCATGATAGAAGCCTTTGAGCTAAAAACGTGGAAGTGGCATTTTCCGGTTATCGGGATGAAAACCTAAGTAGGCGCTGTCATTATATTCATTAGCATAGAAGTTTAGATCTGTTGTGTCCTGAAATAAAATTTTTTTGGGCCAGAATGAAGCTGATAGCGAAGAAGGGTAAGTTTTTTGCGAAAATGATGGTTTTCCGACAGCGGTTTCCGTTAGCCCAACTTGTGCGGCTGCTATAGACAGAACGCTGTTCACGCAGCTATTTTTCGATTGCAGCGTGAGAACGGTCAGAAAGAGATAGAAAACAACAACAGCGAGGGGGTGTTGTTGATTCTTTGACACAAAACAACTCTATTCATCCATTGCTTCCTCTATAATCTCCTTAATGCAGCATTGAGCAGTTTATTTCGAAAATAAAAAGTGGCCGTGTGTGGTTTCCGGAATGTTTTTTAAGCTTGCAATTTGCTTTGTTTCCAAAGGTGACATCAGTGACCACTTGTATCTACTACAAGTAACGGCCATTGATGGGTAACGGCCATTCACGATGCGTCCGTGCTGGACACGTGCCAAGCCGGCTTCAAAGGGTGGTGAAACTCCAAACTTCACATTTTTAAAGTGACAGCGTTGGGGTCTCGTTGTGCAGAAAATGCGGCGTCGTCGGCGTCGTCCTCGGTGCGGTGCTCGGCAATTAGTGTGGTGTAGGGTGGCCCAGGCGGCCATCCCCAAAGAAGCAACGTAGTTGGGCTACCTAGGTCACATGACCTTGTGCAGCCATCGCAACCTGCCCACCGGATTATCACCAAAGTAACCACACTGGCAGTTGGCAGTAAATTAATGATTTCTCGGGAATGTTACTTGGGAAGAGCAACTTGGATCGCATGTTGCTTGGAAAGAGCAATTTGTATCGCATGTTGCTTGGAAAGAGCAACTTGGATCGCATGTTGCTTGGAAGGAGCAACTTGGATCGCATGTTGCTTGGAAAGAGCAACTTGGATCGCATGTTGCTTGGAAAAAGCAACTTGGATCGCATGTTGCTTGGAAAGAGCAACTTGGATCGCATGTTGCTTGGAAAGAGCAACTTGGATCGTGTGTTGCTTGGAAAGAGCAACTTGGATCGCATGTTGCTTGGAAAGAGCAACTTTGATCGCATGTTGTTTGGGAAGAGCAACTTGGATCGCACAAGACCCACCGGTCTCTGTGCTTGTTAGTGTAGGGTAATGGCAAATATCTTAACCGCTGCACCGTTGCACAAAGAGCGGCATGAGGTCTACCACGTACTTATGAATGTGAAGTTGACCAATTGCGCATATATAATAACTCATTATCGAAAAAAAAGGATCCGCGTTTTGATAGAATTGCAAATCCAGTCCTGGGTTGCGGCCTGATCTCGGTGACCAGACCCCACAACGCACTCCCTCAACAGAGCAGGATTTTTAACAGAGGTGCAGTACTTGGCCACAACCCTCAATGAATAAATCAATTAACCCTCGGCCTTCGGTCACCAGCGCCTGCGGAGCACCGACCAAGGCAGCGGTCAGACCTGTAACGCAGCGGAGGGTGCTAAGGATATCTAGCTCCGGGAAGACCGCCATTCGAGTCTATACATGACAATGTTTAACACTGGAACCTTATCCAGTGAGGTTAGCCTAGCAGTGCTGTTCGAGGAATTAGCGGGAATTAAATGGGATGTCATATGGCTTAGTAAATTTACGACGACAGGTGAGGCGTGTACAGAACTAAAGGGTGGGTGCATACTGAGCTATCGCGGATTAGGGGATATACGAGAGCTAGGTGTGGGATTCCTCATCAATCAGGATATAGCTGGTAACATAGAGGAGTTCTATAGTATTTAGGAGAGGGTGGCACCTATCGTAATTAAGCTCAATAGGAAATACAAGCTGAAGGTGGTGCCGCCCTATTCGCCTACATGAAGCCATGATGACCAGATCGTTGAAAACTTCTATGAAGACGTGGAATCGCCAACTAGTAAACTAATATCACAGTATATTTTACTCATGGGCGACATCAATGCGAATGCGGGAAAGAAGCAGGCTAGTGACCAGGTGGTAGTCGACTATGGGCTAGGTTCCAGAAATATCAGGGGAGAGCTATAAGCGGAGTTCGCAGGTAGGAATAATTTACGGATCATGAATACCTTCTTCCGCAAACGAGAGAACAGGAGTGGACCTAGTCCATCCCCAATGGTGAGACTTAAAATGAAATGCACTTTATACTATGCGCTCACCCTGGCACTGTGCCGGATGTGGAGGTCGTCGGAAGGGTGCGGTGTAGCGACCACAAAATCGATGGGTCTCGAATTAGCCTAGGTTTGATGAAGGAACGGAAGCAAGAAGTGAAGCGGAAGCCTACTAACGAGCAAAGTAGAGGAATTCAAGATTTCGCTGCAGAAGAGATATTCGGCGTTAACTGAGGACGACGATCTTAATGTGCAAACAATGAATGATAATCTTACTGCTATCATTCCGGAGTGCGCCGTTGAAGTAGAGGTAGGAGGGTTCGACAGGATACCGGCAAGCTATCGCAGGAGACAAAAGATCTGATTCAGAAACGCCAAAGCATAAAGGCGTCTAGGCCTCGAGACAAAATAGAACTAGCAGAGCTACCGAAGTTAATAAATAAGCGCAAGAAAGCCGGCATAGTGAAGTTAAATATGGATAGAATCGAGCAGGCTCTAAAGAACGGAGGTCGCCTAAAAGCGGTGAAGAAGAAACTAGGCGTAGGTAAAAACGAGATTCATGCGTTAAAAGACTAGGAGGGCAATGTCATTAGCAATATGGAGAGATAGTCAAAGTAGCCGAAGAGTTCTACACAAATTTATACAGTAGCCAATGTAATCAGAACGTTAATTAGAGAGGCACTAGTGAACAGCAATGCGTCATCCCGTCAGTAGCGAAACAAGAAATAAAGAAAGCCTTAGGAGCAATGCAAAGGGAAAGAGCATCTGGTGAGGATCAGGTAACAACAGATCTGTTGAAGGGTGACAGGGGGATTGTGCAAGACAATTTAGCTACCCTGTACCCGCAATGCCTTATGACCTCGACCGTACCAGAAGCTTGGAAGAACGCTAACATTATCTTAATTCATAAGAAAGGAGACACCAAGGACTTGAAAAATTACAGGCCATTCAGCTTACTGTCCTTTGCCTACAAGGTATTTACTAAGGTAATCGCTAACAGAGTATGCGCAACTTTAGGCTTCAGTCACACAAATGATCAGGCAGGCATTCGTAAAGGATATTCCACAATAGATCATATTCACACTATATATCAGGTAATAGCGAAATGCGCAGAATATAACCAACCCCAATATATAGCCATTATTAATTACAAGAAAGCATTTCACTCAGTGGAAACCTTAGAAATCCTGCAGGCATTGCGGAATCAGGGTGCAGAATAGCCTTACGTGAAAATACTGGAAGATGTCTACAACAACCGCACAGCTACCACAGTCCTCTATTAAATAAGAAATAAAACTCCAATAAGGAAGGGCGTCAGGCAGAGAGACATGATCTCGCCAATGATATACACCGCCAGTTTATAGGACGTATTCAGAGGCCTGAATTGCAAGCAGCTGGACATGAAAGTTAATGGCGGATACCTGAATAATCTGCGATTCGCTGATAACATTGCCTTGCTCAGTCACTCAGGAGATGAACTACAAAGTATAATCAGTGAGTTAGACAGGCTGAGCAGAACAGTGCGTCTAAAAATTAACATGCCGAAAACCAATTAATGTTCAACGCTCAAGATACGGACCAGCAGTTCACAATTGGTAGCGATATGCTGGAAGTGGTAAGGAAGTAGGTCTACTCAGGGCAGGTAGTGACCACGGATCCGGATCATGAGAGGGAAATAACTGGAAGAATAAGAATGGGGTGCAGCGCATATGGCAGGTTCTCTCAGATCATGAATGGCAGTTTATCAATATCCCTGAAGAGAGAAGTGTCAAACAGCTGTGTCTTACCGGTACCCGTCAATGCAGCAGGAACCTGGCGGCTAACGAAAAGGGTTCAGTTTAAGTACAACGCATCGGCCTTTGGAAAGAAAAATGGTATGTGTAACGTTAAAAGACCGGAATCTGGCAGAGTGGGCGAGAGAACAATCGCGTGTTAATCACATCCTCTTCGAAATCAAGAGGAAGAAATGGACTTGGGTAGGACGTGTATTGCGAAGACAAGATATCCGCTCATCCATAAGGGTAACGAAGTAAATTCCAAGAAAAAGCAAGCGAAGCAGGGTGCGGCAGAAACTTAGGTGGACGGATGAGATTAACACGTTTGCCGGCATACGGTGGGCGCAGGTTGGAAAGGACTGGGTTAATTGCAGTGACAGGACAGAGGCCTTTGCCCTACAGTTGGCTTAGTCAGGGTAATGATGATGATGATGATTTCTGCAAACGCGTCATACTCTTAAGGCAGGCATAACTGTCCCCCTCCAACTTTTTTTTTCGTCCTGCATCTCCATCTTGTTACGAAAGGCGTGCCACCCAGCCGCTGCACTTTGTTTTCGGATTCCGAAGACCTTGCGGCCTCGCGGGGGCTTGCAATTGGACGAACCAAGCCTGGATTCTGCGAAACTTCTGTTTTGTCTGGAACGGGAAAAATTATGCGTGCTGGTAATCTGAGCCGACTGACAGTACGCCTCGAAAGTTGGGAATGTGAAAGCGAAAAATACCGAGTAATGGCTAGAAATCCTTGCGAAAATGCCACGTAGACCGAGCGCTAGTATGTGAAAGTGTCGTGATCACATTAGCGACGCTCCACCGAATGGAACCTAGTATTGCGTCATCTCTTAAGTTGAGCATTCCTCAAAGGGCGCCTCTTCCTGTGTAGGTCCGGGAGAAGGAAGCTGAAGACTCAAAAGTGACTACTAGCAGAAGAATAGGTTGTTCTCGGCATTTAGCAGTTCCACTTTTTATGCCGGGCCTGAACATTGGGAAAGGGTTCGCGCTTGACGTGAGAACAAGTACTGTCGGGCACAAAAGTTTGCGGGTCGAGAGTTCTAGGAAAAACGTTTATTGTATCTCCACCTCACTACCAAGTCGCCTGATATTGTATGATAACATTAAAGGCCTAAATGCTCCTTCCTCTGGTAGCCATGTCAGGCGACTAGGTTGCACGGTGGAGCTACAAAAGACGTTTTTGTAAGCACTGGCGTCCCGCAAACTTTTGTCCTCGACAGTACGTTAGAGCGGAAGTACCTTTGGGATAAGCAGAATACACTTTCCCAGTGGTCGAGGATGGTCGCGATGGTGGAACCTGGCTTGCGGAAGGGAAGCCGAGCTTGTTGCTCTTCTAGGGTTTCCCGTCTCGAGTTGTCCGGACCCCTGCGAATGTTTCCTGATATCGAAATACTCTTGGGGAACGAGGTCCGCTTATTTAGAATACTGCAAGTGCTCGCCTTCTACCCAGTCGTCGAAAGTAGCTCGACTAGGTCTGCGCTAAATTTGAAATCACACGCGGTCTCCAAACCAGACTCAAAATCCAACATCTCTTTCTCAACATTTCAAGTTCGTCCCCCTGCAACAAGTTATTTCTGGCTTCTTCCCAGGGCAGATTAGTAAAAAAAAAAGTGCTGTGTCCCCAGCAAGAAGTACCAACAAGCCCAACACCTATTTTCAAGCAGGTAAGCTTGAGTGCCAACTAGCGTAGCAATATTTATTTTGAGCACTCTTTTTAAGTTCTCATCTCTCTTTCCTTCTCTACCAATGTTCTTTGTGGTGTCTCTCTGTTGTGCCTGCTCGTTATCGGGCTGTGTGAGCGTAAGCACGAAGCACCGGCTAGCCCGAATTTTTTTTATGAGAATTGCGGAGTCTCCCCGGGTGTCTGTTCCTCGGCTGTAAAGTCGCTAAATTGTTTTTTTTTTTGCTTAATGTATTATTTTCCTACCATAAGCTATGTTCTTGTTTATCCGAAAGGGCACATTTATTAATAATGTTGCTGATTAAGCTTGTTATACCTTAGCGGTGCGGCGGGCCCGGGGCTAGCTATTTTCAGCCTTCTTAGTCAGGCACAAAAAAACTGTTCATGCAGTAATCCTTTTTTTATAACTAGTCGCCCGGGCTGAGGCAATGGTTTTATAATTCATTTTTACTACATCAATATACCAATCGACCAACATTTCATGGCCATTAGGCCTGCTCGCTCTGGCATTAACAATGAATCTTTAACGTTTTTATTGTTCCAGTTTCGTTCTTTTCAAGGTATTTTAGCGTCCTTGCTGGCATGTTTCTACCAATGAAAATCTAAAGCTTTTTGATCTGTAGCAATGCCGAACGAGTGCCAAGCCATATTCATTCTTTAGGTGAATATCGAGTGTGTCGTGATCATGGATTCCTATTTCTATCCTTAACTTATATGTGCACTTATGTACTTAGCTGTGCGGAAAATGTAAGCAGAAGTACTAAGGAATTTATTTTATTGAAGGTGACGCTACACATAACCGTGCTTTTTTTTTCGTATGATATTAGGCACCCCCCCCCCTTCCGCCCCTCTCTTTAACCGCGGATGCAGAGATCGTTAACCTAAGGCCCCGGCAGATAATGTTTCGCTTAACTTGCGCAACACGATTCAGGCTCTCTCTCCGAAGACGAAAGGAAAAAGCCTGAAATCTAATTGAGTGGTATTATGCACTGAACTGCATAAAAATGCCAGTTAATTTCATTCAAGTCCTGATGGTCTGATGTACATTACGTAAGCCATGCAAGAATATTTTCCAACCAATATAAAGGCAAACAACCACGAGAAGCTCTGACCCATTGTTTAAATTTTTAAGCAGCTTATTTTTCAATAACTTAATGGATCAGCGTATTAGGTTCTCTATTCTATGTGTTCACTTTGGTAAGAAATAGAAAAATATACAGTAAGATAGAAATAGTAAACTTACAAATCCATGCTACCAAACCAGTCCGAACAAAATATATGAGCGAAATGAGATAAACGGCTGCTAAATAATGCTAAAGGTGCCAATAACAGTAAAATGAAACCGCGCAGCTTGGCGCACTAAGTTTTCATAGAGTGGCCGGCGTAGCCAGGGAAACGATGCTCGATGTTTTCAGAATATAGCCTTGTTTGAGCACGGAAGTTCTAAGGGTGTGGTTATGGATTAAACAGTTTAAAGGAAAAAATTATTTCCATAGACTAATTTGGACTTGCGTGTAACCCAAACATCTAGAACAGCGCGGCAGCAGGAGCAGTAAATCAAAGCTCAAATAGAACCAAGAAAGCGGAAACAGATTGAGCAGCCCTTATGGCAAGAACTGCTATCGTCTGTATGCTTATATCTGCTAACAATAGACCTACGTGGAGGACGCGTTTAAAGGTCCCTCTGGCGACTGGCTTTCGTCACTCGCAATATCTACACACGCGTGTCACTACAGAATCAACCCTGTACCAATCAATGTCTTTTAATTGATCAGTTCATAACCCTTTGGGTAGCACTCTATATCCCTGGCACATAATCATGCCACCATTACTAACGAACCACGAATTTTCGTGATTTATACGTTATTGAAAGGAAAGTTTTAATGATTCCTTAGGATGAGAGAATATTTCGCAAGTCAGCTTGCTATGCTACGCAACCACCAAACGTTTTAACCAAAAGCTGCTTCTAAGGAGAATGGACGGAAGCCCAGATACAGCCATGGACTCTTGCCGTTGAAAGTTTACTAGCGTTCTTAGCACCCAAAAAAGTCGAAAGAATAATATATATTTGTAATTTGAAAAACGATATATTTACTACAACGAAAATTCGGATGTTTTTTGCCTTGTCATCAAGACAAAAATTTTGTATGTTTGATATCTTTTGGATTTATCAGCGAATTTTCTCTCATGTTGAAATTCAAACAGGATAGGAGCCATCATCAATATTTTCGTGTTGCTGCGATCAGAAGCCTATGGAAGGAAAAAGAACAAAGCATACGTACAAACATGAACAATCAAGTATGTGCATCAAGAACTGGCTGTGACCACGCCTTATCCTCGTGTACAATGACACCTTGGATGATGCAGTAAGTACACATGCCCTTTCTTCTTCACTAGACGTCGCACTCGCTTGCACAAGGTGTCCGCTATATGATTTATTTACTTTTTTCCCCAGAATTATTGGCATTCGTTTCTGCAACGCAGAACTAAAAGTGCAGAAGCTACGTCAAGTGTTCCAACGCGATGTTGTGTTACTGATATTTTTGTTTCCTCCCACATACAATATATTGAATTTATATACGTCTATTTACTTTCTGCTTCTGCATTTCTTCGTCCAAAAATCGAAAAATATCTCTCGCGCATTCTGATACGTCATAGACCTTTTCAGGAGTTTTATTGCGAAAATATTGTACAGCCCATCGGCAATGAAATCCGATGTCGGCGTTTACCAGCAGAAATTGTACCAAAAATCGCAGATGACGTCACCATGGTATAAAAGAAAAATAATATTCCTTCCGGAGATGCAGGGAATCGAGTCAAGGACTTATAGATTGGGAGGCGTGCGCAACCCATAGGTCGTAAGGCCGCTTTTCTCAAAACAAGGCACTTATTACTTTGAGATAATGTTATATTTACATGCACTTTAATACAACTTTGTAAAGAGGCCTTAAAACTGCGCTGATTGTTGGATAATAAAGGTGAAAATAGTATAAGCGTTTATGCACGGCTGTAGTAAAATGCTGTATGCTAAACCATGTAAATTCAGAGCACACAGTGACCAATTATTTGCAGACCATCTTAGCATCACTCGTCTTTTCCCTCAACACAGGCGTGTGGCTCCACCTTTAGTTGCATTAAACCAGACAGTGTCGGTTATCCCGTTAAATTACATAATTTCACGCATGAATTTTATCTCCTTGCGTCTGCACTGTGCCCAAACATGCCGCACCTAAACACAAAAGAATAAACGGCGATATATTTCAGACTCCCAAAATACCCTAAACTGTACAGATTGTGGTGTCCTTGCCTTCTGATCACACTGCTAAAGGGATGTCATTGTATGCTTGAAAAAATTATGGCGTGAACAATTTCCGCTCCGTAGCAGCTCAAGCAGTGCGACTGGAAGTGTCGCACAAGGTGTCCTTACACAATAATCTCGGTTTAGATTCAGGCAAGACAGAATTTTCCACCTTGATGAAAATGCTCATATCAGTATAATTTAGTTTTCTTGCCGCCGTGTCTTCCTCAAACAAGAAGAGTTAATTTTTATAAAAAATTCCTTTAACCACACAGTACGAAACAGGATGCTTCCCGTGAAAATATATGCTCACAGCCAATCTCTCTTGGCGATTTTGACGGATGCCGATAACAGGGTGCGAACATGCTAACAACATTGTTTTCTAAACTCTTTCGTTCAAGTTTGAAGAATTTGTAACAGTGAACAGGGTAAGTCTGTTTCAAAGCTTGCTTCTGTACGTGAAAATACACACTCCGGCTACACCTCGACTTGCGATCAAACTATATACTATTTTGGGAATACCGGCTGCCGTTCAAGCCACAGCAAAAAGCCCGATGCACACCGCTTCCCCGTCGCCGTCTATAAGTGGATGAACATCCATGCCATGCATGAAGACTGGCCAGCCGCATACTTTCCTCCTAAGCAGTAACAACACATCTGCTCCAACATTGAAGGTAACCACCTGTGACACGCTCTGGTGGTTACCGGTGGTTAAAGTTAGCATTAGCAGAAAGGTTCAAACTAAGCAACAGGCACTTACCGCTGCACTGCAGTAATAATGGGGCAGAGTGCATCTGGCAGGTACGTTTAGGTCATGAATGACAGCGCGCCAATATCCGTTATGAAGAAAACATTAAACTGTTTTACCTTGCCTGTACTTACCTATGGAAGAGATAGACTGATGGTGATGTCAAGGCTTCAAATTGAGGAGAGTGCAGCGAACTATTGAAAGGAAAATGATAAATGCAACTATTACATACAAGAAGAAGGCAGAATGAGCCAGAGAAGAAACGTGAGTTAATGAAATACTAGAGGTCAAATAAAGAAGAAATGAGCATTGGCAGAGAATGAAATGCGAAGATCAAATGACAGACGGTCACTTACTCTACCGGGATATTCATAGGGTCGCACGGCAGAAGAGTTCATAGCTGATCTATTTTATTTATTTACCAGGTGTCTTATAAAGGAATCAGTCTAAAAAAGACGAAGGCCCACAAGGCAAGCGCACACCTCGAGAATGGACTGACACAAATGTCCGTCTTGTCTCGTGGTGTGTGCCTTCTTGTTGTTCTTTTTTTCCAACAGTTTCCTTTTCAAACCAAAAGTTGAATAGAGCAGGGGGTGATAAAGAGTCAGCGTGGTGCAGGACAAAAGCAAATCTGCACCTGCAAAAATAAGGTGGGCGCAGCAGGCGCAAGACAGGGTTCATTCGAGGTCAATTAAAGAGGTTTTGTCTTTCAATTAAAGTAGTTTAGGTTATGGTGATGGTCATAGTGTGTCTGAAACATTGCAAGAAAATTAAAAGGTAAAAAACCGCATTAGATTATTGCTCAGCGCCTTGAGCATTACATGAACTTTCCGTCCTCATTAAAATAATTTTCGCTAAATTTCTCACTTGTACAAATTGCGTCTCTTTAGTTCTATTGAAACGCATCCATCATAGAATAAGTCGCTTCGGGACGTTAAACCCTCATAAATCCAAGTTCTATTGAAAATTAAAATTTTGTCTCTCTCAGATATATCCGCCCGATGGTTTCTTGCCTATATAAACAGGCTGCTCAACTCAATGTGGCAGGTTTTATTTTTAGTGTCACCGCCGCATTGTTCAGTTGCGCAGATCCTAGTTCTCGCTTAATATCCCTGCACAATAAAAATGATAGTGCAGGCCAGAGTTATGGTGAGGTTCATAGGAAATTGAGCAGTCGAGCAATCGGTAAAATAGGTTTCGTTATACAGATCTTCTTCTGCAGACGTAGTTAGGATGATCGTACTGCTTCTTAGGTTGTAAGCCCGAACGAACGTGTCAGCTGGAGTTTTTGTGAATTAAGTTTCACCACATCTTTCACATATTTCAGCACGTCCAAATAACCTCACCCTTTTGGCCTCCACTTCAAAAGGATGCGTTATGGACTCAAGCAAAACAGAAATAACGGTTTCTCATGTTTGGGATTTTAGTTTCAGGTTCTCTACTTTGCGCAGATGATCCATATCAGAAAACAAATATTGCCTTCAAAGCTCGCAGACCAAGTAGTAGAAACAGGCAGCGCTATTATGGTGCCTTATTGCCAAGTTACATCGCATCAGCAACAGATAAACTTTGGAGAAGCATTAGCCCCATATCAAAGCAATGTGAGGTGTTTAATGTGAATGGCACGTTGACTCATGGCTGCAAAGAAATAGCAAATCTTTTTAATGCACATTTCAAGTCTGTATACACGCAAGATAATGGAAGTTTACCTTGCTACGATTTTACATACCTGCCTCCTATTCCTGATGTTCAGATCGCTCAAGAGGGCATTTTCAATACGGCTCTCAACCTTGACATTCGAAAATCTTCCAGCCCAGATGATATCCCGAATGGATTTCTTAAACTCCGCGGAATGGGTGTGAAAACATTTACATGCTTTGTAGGTACAATCCTTGCGCCTTGTTCAAGTGCCAAGCAACTGGAAAACATCCAGAGTCAAGCCACTACATAAAGAAGGGAATGAGCAGCACATTCGGAACTACCTACAAATTTCAATAACGTCAACCACTTTCAAAATCTTGGAGCACGTAATTCACAAGCATATTTCGGCATTTCTTGAGGAGCATCACTTTCTAACGAATCGCCAGCATGGTCTTAGAAAAGGCTACTCAAAACTATCTCAATTGGTTCAAACAATTACATGATTTCGCAACTGCTATAAACAACGGTAATCAAACAGACGCCATTTTTATGCATTCGTCTATAGCTTTAGACTAAGTCTCATTTATAAACTATATAAACTACTTCATAAATTACTGCATTATAAACTATAAACTACTGCATTATGAACTGCTGCTGAAATTGTTAAAAATCATCAACTCATTAACTGGACTTCAGAATGCCGTATTGCACGTTAGCAATTCGTTATAGTTTCAACCCGCAATGCTCAGAAAAACATCACGTTGACTCCAGCACTCCCCAGTGATCGGTTCTTGGGCCTCTTCTTTTCCTCCTCTATATCAGTGATGTTCAGTGTGTTCTTGTAAAAATAAGATTATATGCCAACGACTATGTCTTATACTCCGAAATTGAATGTGCCTCGAATCAAGTATTGTTGAATAATGCACTTCAGAAGGTTGTCGTCTGGTGTGAGGCTTGGCGGATGTCGGTAAATTTTGAGAAAACTGTTTTTATTTGTATTACTTACAAAAATATTAAGCCTCAATTCATTTACACAGCTAACAATATGTTTCATTCTGATGTAACAGAATAAGGAGTTCCCCAGGGAAGTGTGTTTGGACCATTGTTGTTTTTAATATATGTCAATGATTTAGTTGCGGTTGTTCCTGAAGATGTCTCTGTTAAGTTATTCGCAGACGACTGTGTTGTTTTTAAACAAATTTCATCCGAACATGACGACAGCTCTGTACAAAAAGCAGTTTTTGTGATTGAAGAATGATGTCTGAAATGGGTTATGAAACTTAATAGTGAAAAAACTGTTCTCCCAGAAAAAAAGTCTCCCAGTTTGCTTCCTTACCTTCTTCGCGGCAATACGATTTTGAAAGTTGTGAAATATAAATATTTAGGTGTAACACTTGACAATAAGTTAAAATGGTCGGCACACATTACTAATATTTCGACAGCTGTATTACGAAAGATATGTGTTTTACGAAGAAAGCTAAAAACTGCCCCACCACAAATAAAAAATTGGCTTACGAAACCTGTGTGCGGTCTTTACTTGAATATGCTGCAGTATTGTGGAACGCATACACGAAAACAGACAATAATCCTTGAAAAAGTCAATAGGAAAGGGGTTAGGTTTATATACAAAAAATACAAAAGAGAAGACTCTCCCTTGCAGTTAATGATCTCAAATAACATTCATACACTAGAAACACGCACAAAGATTAATAGATTGATATTCTTGTTTAATAGTTTAAAAGCAAAAAATAAACTCAAGCTTCCAGAGTGCATTAAGCGTCCTCTAGTGAGGAGGACTCGGGGCGTTCATGAGCATTCACTTGCGCCTCTTTTCGCCCGAACTAACAGTTTTAAATACAGTTTTTTCCCTAGAGAAGTGCAAGATTGGAATTCGTTACCGGCATCTGTTTTTTCCTCAGAAAATTTTTCTGATGCGTAACATCGTCTACTTACCTGCTAATATTGTGTATATGTATGTTGTGTATCCGTGTGCTGGCAATATTGTACAATTTTAATCTCTTGGTTTTATTCTTTTGTTTTATCTTTGGTTTATTCTTTTAGTGTCGGTGTGCTGCTAATATTGTATAATTTTATTCTTTTGGTTATGTGACAATGTAAATTCATTCCTGCTTGGGCCAAGCAGTGGCCTGCAGTATTCTGAAATAAATAAATAAATAAAATAAAATAATACAAATACAATGCCCTGTGGATAAATAGCAACCTGAAGTGAAATCTGCACATTGATTAAGTAGCCTGCCGTAATATATTTTTTTATTAAAAGAGCCTTTTAAACTTTCCATAATCAATATCCGTTTACTACAACACAACACAATTATACTTCCGGTGCTCGATTGCGCAGCAAATTATCTGGAACCCTTTTACACTAACATCAAAAAGCTTGAACATGTGCAGGAAAGGGCGGTTCGCTTTATGTACAATATTTTCTCCGTCGCGTTAGTCACAGAATTTTTAAAACGACCCAACTTTCCGCAACTAACCTAGCGTAATTGAAGTACCGACTAAAGTTTGTGTATCAGATTGTAAATAGACGCTACAATGTTAACATCTCTGCTGTAATTACATTTTCTTCCGAATATGCCACCACGCAGAGGCATGAACTATTTATGACAACATTCCCTGTAAGAAATAATTGTTTAAAATGTTCTTTATTTCGCCGGACGGTAACTGACTGGAATAACTTAAATATAAGTGAGTGGCTCAATCTCCTCGTTCTTTGTTTTCCGCCAGTCTGTGCTGACGGCGCAAAAGGTCAGATATGCTTTTTTCCTTTTTGTTACGGCGCACTTTTTGCTTATTTTTGCAGTGCATTGCGTTGAAAAATTAAGTTTGTTTTCGTGAACCGGAACTGTAATTTTTCCTTCATTTCGTTCAGTTACCTGCGATTATATTTGTGTTGTGTTATATACTCACCCTGATCAAATCCCGTGTGGATTGCAGTATCTGTAAATAAATAAAGAAATTTCAGCGGTCCAAGGCTTTAAAGAAAGCAGAAGTACTTCTAATACTTTTCTTTCTCTCTCTGAATAACTGTCTTTAAACTAACCCTGTTAATAAATGGATAAAAATCTCTGAGGGGTAGATGCTAATTTGTCTAATATGAAAGTAATTTGTCAAATCGAGTCAAAATTTTTCCTGGGCTACCGCAGGGTACTGCGCTACAACCTCTTCTTTTCCTGTTGTAGGTAAATGAGATATCACATAATGCAGATGTCACAGTTCTCATGTTTGCTCGTGGCTGCAATTTGTAACGAAATTAAGTGAGGTAACGACCATATTCTAATCAACGCAGTGACTGCTACAGTTGACTGGTGCCAAGAAAAGCAGAGTACATTTAACTTAAAAAGGGCAGTATGTTAGTGGTAAGGAATAAAAGCAACTTACATTCTCTTTTATTATTGATCGAGCACAAATAAGGTGGGTGGGCGAATTTAAATATCTTAGTGTAGCTCTTTCTACCGACATAAAGTGGGGCAAAGCAGATTTCACACAAAACAAATAAAACATTGCCACGTTTTTCTGCCTGAAACGCTCTAGCCGTGTGCATCCCCTGCTGCTAAGCTGCTGGCGTACCCATCCTTACATCGCCCCATACTTTAATCTGACGTTGTGAGCCGATTCCATCGCACACAGCAACTAATATCGAAACTATGCGTCCAGAAGAGTGCAGTTGGATTTTTTTATAATAAATATGAAAGGCACAACTCTCCCAGTGGTCTCGTTCAATCTTGTCTCCCCACTCTCGTCAGCAGAGCACATTTCTTACGCTTTAAGTTAATTTACCTGTTTTTGAGTGCAGCCCTGAAAATTGACATAGACCAGCACTGTCTCCCCAATCAAGTAGAAGCATGCGCAAAAAAACCTGTAAATATCACGGAGAATATGTATTTCATTATGACATATTTACGTGTTCTTTCCTCCCTGTTTGTATTCTAAAGGATTCGTATACATCCCACTGTCTGTGGCCATGAATGTCTTCCTGTTTTTGTGTACTTTGTATTTTAAGAGAAAAAGTTAATGTCCGCAACAAGTGCACAAATATGCTTTCAAGAGAATTTTTATATGCGCGTCACTCATGAAACAAAATCAAAGGCACACTATCAATAGCAGCAGTTCTTTCTTCTGCTGGTTTGTTCCAGTAATTAGTTTTCCGCCCACTGCTGTTCCCATAAGCGTGCCTGCGCTCGAAACTGCTGGTCTTTGTTGTCTACCTCACATATATAAATTATTATTGGCAACAACCTCAAAACAAACACTTAATGGTGCACCTCATGACTCACTTTTTCATTTGGATGAATTTACTACTAGATCCTTCCAAAATTGTGCGTGAGGCTAGAAGCTAACCAGAGTTGATATAATAGCAGTCATATAAATGGTCAAACCGAAGTAATCACTCATTGGGAACGAACACCTACTCGAAAGCGTGAATCAGCGACAAGCACTTCAGTTAACCTGAGCAGTCCTCACAATTTTGCGTGCTACTCTGGCGCATGCACGTTACAAAAACCTGAGATTGTGCAAATGATTTCAAAGCCTTTTGTACACAAACCTCTCGCAAGTTGCACCCGCCAAAAGTCACGTTGACTGATTTTTTTTTCATTTTTAGATTTTAGCAGCAAAAAAGGAAAAAATAAGAAGTTGCAAAAATGGCTGTTTAGAATAACCGAATGTCAGAAACATGCTTGTTCCGTAGGCTGAAATACATTTTGCATATATTACTGCCCTCCACTGCATGGAAATGAAAGACCAGAGGGAGCATGAAGTGTTGATTCCGAAAAAGGTAGTAGTTTAGTACCGAAAATCATGCAGCTACTCAATACTTATGATTATTAGTTTATGTCGGCGCCAGATGACAGTATCAGTGTGCGTCGAACAGACTATCATTTGTATCAAGGGCACATATGACAAGCTCCATCAAATTTACGCTTTTCTGTTGAACACAGCCATACGCAGGTCAGAGTTTAATGTTGCAAATTAAGTGCGTTCTGCTAGTCGGGAAACAAGCGATTGTCATTGTCTGTGCAGGATGGACCTGGGAATGCCGAGAAAATGAAAAACAAATTGTTGGAATGCCACGAGGAAATAATAAAAGATCACATATGAAGTTTCTGAACGCCCCTGTTGCAAATGGGAGCCGGAGGCATAGAATCCAGAAAAAGTGAGAAATAAATTGCCCAGAAAAAATGATGGAGTTCTTTACTTGCAAACAATGTTGCACCAGAGCCTGCATCTCCGTATGCCACTGCGAAAGTTATAGCAATAATCCGTAACATCTACAATGATAACGGCAAGAACAGAGCTTGCAGTGTGGTAATATATTTAGATTTACACAATCCGGGCGCCATTAAGTTTGGACAATACGCCAACTTCTGTAAATGTACGTTGGTAGGTCCACCTCCGATATTCGTTTTGTAAAACAACGCGCATAGAGGCTGTCCAGGGGCGTGAGCTTCCGCAGACAGGTGACAAGGCATAAGTGAAGTGTTACGAGCAGTGCAAAAAATTCTATCGCCGTTCTTCTCATATCAGCTATCCGTCAGCGCGTTGTGCTCGGGCATCAGCTATTCTTGATGTATCACAGCGACTTTGTCTGTGTGATTAATGAACGTACGGCACTTCGTATGTGTGTTGATTACTGTAATCTTTTTATCATTCCCGATGAACTGATGACCTGACAGCACTGTTAACTTCCCTTAACAAACTATTTTTGCGCGGAATACCAGTAGTAGGTAGGGTGTGATTTTAAACTCCGGAAACGCAGTGTTCATTCTCGTTACAAAAAAAATTTAATCCATATGGTTTTTCTCCTTCGGTCTCACCAAATCGCCTAACTAAAGGTGTTCAATTAATCGCGGAACACATTACCGAAAAAAATTAGGATGGAACAATACCCACTTTTCGAACACCCGTTCTTCGGCCTTACGCACACCTTCTTAGTACACCATAAAATAAAGGTTGCACCAGCAGGTGAAGTAGTAACATAAGAGATTCCTAAATGGCGGCCTGGGAATACGGTTGTGTTGTTTAGAATCCATACGTTAGCCCCATAACGCACCTATAATATAAAAACAAACTGTGTGCTTGGATTTTCCCGAATACAGTCAGCTTTTTTTAGTCTCAGCAGTAATGCTATCGAAATTAATCCCATCGCTAGAATTCACGACGAAACTTTCCCGAATAGAAACTTGTACGCATGGTATTCTATAGGTCGAATGCAAACAGCGACATTTTACTGCACCTCACCTATCAACCGGAACATGACACACTGCGCGTAACGATTTTTAAAAGGATATTGAAAACTATACGATCCACGCTCAGCTTTTAACTTTGACTCGAATACAAGCTAAGAACACTTCTGCAGATATGTTGCACTATAATGTGACCGCCCCTATCATTTTAGGGTCTTTTTATTTCACAGCCGGGTACCAATGGGCCACGCCTTTAACTTTATGGAGCAGCGGCAAAAAATAAGAACAAGCTCGCAACCACACACACCTTTTCGCAGACAAGTGAACAGCGCCTCACCCCCTTAGCAACTTGTTTACTCTGCCCGCCCGCGATTCCTTTTCCTCGCAACCTTTTGTTTGCTCCTTCACCTCATTACACGCAGTGCATGCGCAACTGCTCTACTAAGCGGTCTAAAAAGTTTAGACCGCCGTGGCTGAGTGGTCAGCACGTTCGGCTAATAAGCCGGAGGAGCCGGAATATATTCCGGCCGCTGTGGTCGTGTTTCGATGGAGGTGAAACGACAAAGGCGGCCGCGGGCTGCCTGGTTGCAGAACATTTAAAATTTATTACTGTGAACGAGCAATCTTTCAAAAGCTTTGCTTCGTGGGCTGCAATCTGTGGTGTCGAGCCGAACAGGAACAGGCCATTAGAAGTAAACGCCGTGACCAACCGTTAGTTTATAACATCTGGCAACGCCTAAAAGGCTGAACATTAAATAAAGTAATTTTTTATCTCTCTCTCTTGCAGTGTTATGTCTTTTACAGTGACAGGGTTTAGTGTATCAGTTGCCAAAATCATGGTCTTCTAGGCGCCGCTTTGGTTCGCAGAGACAAGGAAAAGAAGGCGTGGAGTCAGGCAGCAAACCGCTTAAAGGCGGCTAGCTTGATACCTCTCTCGAGGTATGTGCCAAGGAAAGCGTGCTGCAAAATGGCGCCTGCGTCACACGCGTTCGCATGTGCGCGGATGTGCATGCGTACTGCGACAATAGCTTTGAAGATGACAAACGATCCGCGGGTTTCATGCCTTTTCCACCAGGCAGACTCTGGCTGAGGCACAGGATCAAGGGAACGAGTACTTTGTTTTCTCTAAATATCTGGTTGTGTGCACACACATGTAAGAGTCTCCAAACACAGCGATGAAATAAAAACGCAAAACAGTATGTAAAAGCACCAACACCTTCTAGTATCATTGGAGTGTCAAAACAAATTTGATTAAATGCCGCTGTTAATATTTTTCTCCTGCCTATTCTACCCGGTTACGTAGGACAGTAAACGTTTTCATGGGAATCTCTATTCGGCATTTTTAAAGGACAGCTGATTCAGCTGCTTAAGAATTCGGCGAGCTGAAACGAGTCGCATGTGCTGAACAGGCAGGTGACGCACGCGAAGTATTTTCAGGCTACTGTTTGAAATGCACGCAATCGGCGATTAAAACTCGCAATGGCTTTCTGGATTCTCCCAATCGCACTACCGCGATGGGATTCCTTCATCTGCAGGGTTGTTACATTTCGAACGCAGGAACACGTGCTCTAAAAGAACGAACGCAAGAACGCGTGCTTCAAAAAAAGAAAACCAATGCCGGCATAGGCAAAGACCGCGGTATGTTGTTTGGCGTCATTTGATGGCGCACGTAATTATCAGGCGAAGGCAGCAGAAAGTTGAAATCTAAACATGTCTTTCTCCACCAAATACTGCGCACTCGACAGCGCTGCGGGATGAAGTCTGAGGTTTAATCGTCGATAGTATCTTCATCTCCCGTTCCACCGGAAAAAAAGAATGGTACGTTTTCCTTACACGCTATATAGACTTGGCTTTTTGAATATCGCTGAATCCTGGAAACGTAGTTCAGCTGCACTCTAATATTCTGTCGGGTGCAAGCGCGGTTCACATAATTCGAACCTTCTTCGTTACCGCATGACCGCGCTGCTTAACGCACCACTTGCTGTGAAGTCAGGCAAACGTGTGGCTGTTTTGAAGGCGATTATCATTTAAGTGCTCTCGATCTGTGACGGTACAGCTCTGAAGAGTACCGAAAATCATTTGCAAAGTCAGCAAGCCAAGAACAGTGCATGCAATAGAGCAGCTTTTCTTGCCAGCAGTACACTGGGTGCGTTGCCTGCTGCGAACCGAATAGATTAAATTTCTGGCTGTTTTTGGGACACGAAATCTGTACAGCCAAACTAATTTCTGACCTGTGTATTAGGAAAATATGTATTTATTATTTTAGTAATGGACGTTTAGGACTTATCAAAGATTTGTCATTTTTCTGCAAATGTGTTACAAAAATGAATAAAAATGACCATACTCAAGCCAGGCGCCGAATATGGAATTCATAAAGGTCTTGCTACACTGAAAATGTTATCTTAGTGCTACAGCCACCTTCCCGGGCACAGAACGTTCACGAAATTTCATACGTTTCGATACTTGAGAGTACCTGTAGCGAAGCCAACTAAGGCACGCTGCTGCAGTGGACATATACATATAGGCGCTATCAAATGGACAATCTTCAAAAGCATATGCACTCATTCCACCAGTATTCCAAATTTTTAAACCAGTTACTTCGAACTTTTTTTAAATAATGATTTTGCTCAAAAGGAAATATTCAGTGCTGCCATAGTCCTTCAATGGTTTGAAGTTCCATGGTGTTGCCTATGAGCCGGTTTATCCCACTAGTCGAACTCTTACCGCTTCACAAGATAACAGAGCATCAATATCTTCGTGAGTTTTATGAACTTTGTCATATAATTAAGCTTCAAAGTTTCATTCGATTTATCAGCAGACCACTAACTACCTTTTTGCAACAAACTTGTTTCTTCTAGGTGGATGGTAAATTTTCGTGTATTTTAATTTCTCTTACAAATATTCCGACTACACCATTCACCAGTTAAGAGCTTGCAATTAAATTTCTAAGTATAACACGCTGGTAGAAATACTTCACATGTAATATAAGTTATAAAAATGCAATATAGCCCAGAGATTTGCCCAAATCCGAGTGTGTTGCGAACTCTGCCTGGCTAGTTGGCTAGCTAGGACAATATAAAAATAAATCATGTCGAGCACACTTTGCGCCCATGCTAAAATGAGCGGGCTGTCAGGCAAAGAAGAAAGGTTCTTTACTCTTTGTGTGACGTTCAAAGTGACACTGTGCTCCAGGGGCGTGCGTGGCACCAGTCTGTTCTGGATGCATGTGCTTCTCGAGCATTCGTGTGTGTGTTTTCTGCTTCCCATTTTTATGGTGGTGTGAACGTAGCAACGGGGCGGCATTTATCGAGAATAGCGCCTATGAGATTTCAACTAGCTCATAACAAGAAGGTTCTTTAATGGATACTTTAATAATAACTCGAATATACGCGATTTCTGGCCCTGAAGATCAGGCAAAGAGCATCAATTTTCTCGAACATTTTGAGCGCTCCCCTGTATCTAAGTTTAATTAAGACCCCTTATACTTTTTGTCTATTTATATATAACATTAGAAAGCCTAAAGTTGAGGCAAGTCAAATATAAAACTCCAAAGATAAGAGCGCATGCTTATATACGTACTCTTTTTATTTTCCCATTGGAAGCAATCCTATATTTTTCTGGTTGATCTGCAACCTCAACGAGATAGTTCTTAAAATATTCTCTCAGGCAAATGCCGGACAATCCTGAGCTGCTTAATCGGTGGTAATTACCGAATTAGTACGTGTTTGGAACATTAAGTGGTACCAAAGAGTCAATGCATTGCGGATGAAGAGGCATCTCACGATATAAGATGACTACTCTAGTGGCGCTCATGAACGCTTTTTGCCAGTAACGCAAGTCATTTGCGGAAAAGACATTTAAAAAGGATGTCCACATAATGCAAAATTCTGGCAGTTCTCAACTGTAATGCCTGGCGATAATCCTAACGTCGTAATGACTCTACCTGAGATTGCTGGAGCTTATTAGAAATTTGCATCCGTGCCATGAACTATCTTTTAGTGCAAACCATTTTATTCCTTTTACATATGTTCTTAGCCTGCTTGCTCCTACAGGGCTAACAGTAAATATTGGTGCTCCGGCCACACACTTAACTCCGTAAAGACGGTGTTCGCTAGTAGCCGAAGGGTATATTGTCTGTTATCGGCACGTTTAGCATTGTCTGGCTGCATTCGATCATATTTATTTTGCTGTTATGCGTATTGGTTCGTAAAGCGTGATGTTTGGAAAAAAGGCACATGTCTTTTTTATTCTTCAGCCGAATATTCTTTTTGGAAAGAAGGTAAATGGATTTCTTGGTAAATACATTGGACTTTCCTATAATCGCATACCCCTAAAGAAGCGGAAACGATCCATACATTGCTTTCACGATTAATAAATGAGCATCAGGACTCGAATGCAGCTGTGGGGCCGTTAGTTCCGCAGTGCCGGGCATAAAACTGCTGAATTAGATATTGTATTTTGTTTTGACCTTGATTCCAGAGCGTGCCTGATTGTGTTTCGGTAACCAAAGGAGGCAATGTACCTGCCCGTGACTTGTTGAACATGCACCTACTTCCTCTACTGAAGAAAAGGCTAATTTCATAAAACTAAGAGTGCGCCCCCATCTAGCGATATATTCAACACCTGCAAACACTTACGGTGCTTGCAACTTATATTTTCATCAATGTTAAATCGTTTGTGTTCCTTGACCCGCTAGCATTTCCCGCCTTTTGCTTTTCTTCATCTCCTTACTACTGTGAGTAAACATTTCACGCTGCTGGGCACCTAACAACATACTTAACAAAGAAAAGTAGCGCGCAGGGTTCCGTGATGACGACATAATCACGATTTACGAAGAGAATGTGCCCTGAGATTCATTCGGCATTTCAACTGACCAAATACGTTTAATCTTTCCGGGAAAAGGCACGACAGAAAAGCATATAATTATTTTGGTAGTTGTGTTGGAGGGAGGGGCGAAAGAAATCAAATATGTATTTGTTCTGTCCGTGCCACCAGCAATAACAGGAGCGAAATGATTAGGAGGTAGCGCATTTTTCGGGGAGGTGTAGCATGTTGGTTCATATAGCAGGCTCCTTCAGGCGCATAAGTGCGGTCACGGATGTCCCCTTGGGAAGCCGAGCAGTTTGCCGGCTGAAAATACGCTCCAGATTACTCGTCAGCGGACTTTTTGCTAGCGAACGATATGCTCGCAGCTGCTTCATGAATTGATATGAAGAGAGTTATCGACTGCTGTTCTTTTCCGCCGAGGAAATCCTCCACAAGCTGTTGTTGTTTTCTATGAAATGTGACTCAGTGACTTTTCGCAACTGCATAACGGAAGTTGAGCTGCCTGATGGGCGTTGTGAAGCGGCAAATTATCTCGATACCAGAACCGCATGCTCCCAGTAAAGGCAACTTCAGTTTTAAGGATGTCATATTGGAGAATAAAGCTAGACTTAAAACCTTTCTTAGAGGCGGAGCGCGTCTAAAGTTCTGATATACTGAGCAAGATATATATGTTTCGCTGCTTGTTATACTTTACTTGTCGCATTGAAACTAAAAACGTGACTTGCGCCCTTTTAATGCGATATTATTGCAGTTGTCCTGACCGAACAATCTCTCCAATGTTCGAGGCGAAATTCTCCTATTGATCGAAAAAGACCGCTTCATATTTTGACGTTGTCACAAGCTGCTAACAGTGCCAGGTGGCCACCTGGCCGCCGGGTTCTCCAACATGGCTGGTGGCAAATGAATTAATGATTGGACATTTCTGAAAAAAACGCGAATGTAACACGTGGACATAGAAATAATACACGAGAACTGGCGCTAACTCGCAGTCAAAGTTTATACTAAAAAAGGAAGCGTATAAATAGAATCACTCAGCTATGCATTTCGACAAAGTTGTCCAACTTTCCTGTCTTCTAATCATTGGACGTGAGAGGCCACGTTTTCTTGTGGCCACATCAGCGCAACCTGCCCGACTAGTTGTCAGTGGCCTAATTTGTGTCGAGCAGCCTAAAAACAGAATATAAATAAAATTTCTGTGTATCATTACGATACCCCCCTGATGCGAAGTTTCATCGCAGCTGTGTATGTGTCACAGGTTCTATAGGCTCATTTCCTTGGCTTAGTCCTCGGCATGTCTGAGGGCAATATTATTAGTTCGTTAGTAGTATTATTTGGTGAGGATGATGATGCGCAATCCACAGGGCACGAGAATGTGTATATTAGTTCGATAGCAGTATTAGTTGAAGACGACGACATGCAATGCACAGCGTGAGAGTGTGCTGCAATTTAACACGAGGCGTCACCGGCTGTGGCGATAGCCTTGTGCTCTCGTGCAGTGCAGCGAAGCTGACATGTTCGCTCCCCCGCAGGTTCGAATCCCAGCCCCGGCGATGTTTGATTTGATTAATTTATGTATTTGTGGTTTGGCTCGGCTACAGCATTGGCGGCGACGCGGCGTAATTAACAAAATGAACCGTAAGAGCGGCGCTCTAAAATCAGAAGAGAACTGATATGTGCAACTGCCGGTGCCGTCACAGCATAGCGGATACTTCCTACAGCCGCTAGCAGCCCGAATGTGGTAGTTGATGGACCAATTATTGCAAATAAATTTACGCAAGGAAGCACACAAGTTTCGACAGAAGCAGAGATAAATGTCAAATATATTGCACTAGGGAGGTAACTTAAGTGGCCCCGATAGTTTACCCACAAGTTTTTCTTGTTGTTGCGCAACGCTTGTTTCTCACAAATGCAACGAAGAAATGCACGTTTAGTTGTTTTTTTTAATAATTGACTCGTGACCTGTCAACGAAACTTATTTAAAATCTCCAAGTTCGTTACCCATGTAGACATAATTCGCAATGGCGGCTGTACTGTAAGAATCGCAGACCCACAGAGCCAAAAACCTAGGAGGCTTTCTTTGCCCCACCCCTAATGAAGAAAATGCAATATTATTGTGGTTTCCTGCTATGCTGTCAGCAATCAGTGATTGATGTTCTGTCTTATTGGAAGCGGTCGGATTTCTGTATGATATGCATCAGTCATCACCTTTTACAACGTTCAAATGCCTTTCTTTCCATTATCATATAGAAGCATACTAATCAAACCCACTAATCGCCAGTACTCCACCTTCAATTCTCCTCACATCCACTTTTGCTGTGGTGAGCCTACTTTCGGGAAAACGGTGGGCAATTTCCTCACAATCCGGGGGGCAGGTTGACACTGTGAACAGCATAGCGATGATGCCAAAATATCACGTGACCTATCTTCACCAAACAAAGAATTTCGAGACAGAGAAACCGCAAATTTTAGACCACGACCTAAATGCTATCATATTAATAGTGCTGTCTTGTTGAAATATACGACGGCAGTAGGAAACTACGACTGTGACGGCGTCTATGAGCATGCAAAGATTTCAGCACTTCGGCGGACGTTCCAGCGGCTACAAGCGAGGCTCTTTTGACTCGTACAAGACACAGTCGGTGGAAGCCTGCATGGAGGGTTCGCCTCTATGTAACGCTATCATAGAAACACTAGAAAAGGCACTGTTTTCACGTGTCTTGAGTGGATAAAAATGGCAGTTGTGCAGCGATGAGGAACTTACGATGAAGCCGCTGCATTAAAGCTGCACTTGAATAATAGCAAACCCTGTAGGGAGCAAAGAAAGTTATTGGCTGTTCTCTCCAAGAGCTCCTTTATTAGACAGTTGAAATGCGTGCCTCTGAACCCGAAGATTAAAGGGACCATTCGCCGCATTTATCCGTTTCCGTCCGTCCGTCCGTCCGTCCGTCCGTCCGTCTGTCTGTCTGTCTGTCTGTCTGTCTGTCCGTCCGTCCGTCCGTCCGTCCGTCCGTCCGCCCGTCCGTCCGTCCGTCCGTCTGTCTGTCTGTCTGTCTGTCTGTCTGTCTGTCCGTCCGTCCGTCCGTCCGTCCGTCCGTCCGTCCGTCTGTCTGTCTGTCTGTCTGTCTGTCTGTCTGTCTGTCTGTCTGTCTGTCTGTCTGTCTGTCTGTCTGTCTGTCTGTCTGTCTGTCTGTCTGTCTGTCTGTCTGTCTGTCTGTCTGTCTGTCTGTCTGTCTGGCCGGCCGGCCGGCCGGTCGGCCACCTCGCTGTGCTACGCATGATCACATGATTGCGTCTGTGCCTTCATCTTGCGACAGTAGAGTCCGATATGAGAAGGCGATGCAGACAATATCCTCTTGCCA
Organism: Amblyomma americanum; assembly: GCF_052857255.1. NCBI lineage: Eukaryota > Metazoa > Arthropoda > Arachnida > Ixodida > Ixodidae > Amblyomma > Amblyomma americanum. Next base: position 71,991,877 of record NC_135503.1, on the reverse strand, counting down.
GCAAGTCCTGGCAGCAACAATGCTGCTTGAGGGACGCACCAGCGGTCAAATCGGCTGCGCAGCACAGCTGTTGTTTGCTTCCCGTACAGACGCACATCCCAATTCCTTCCTACAACACTTACGGTGGCTGTTGACGTTAGCGATCGCTCACTGCACTGCCAACTATTTTGCCGCAAGCGGAGTATGTACCCATCCATTTTTCTTTCATTTCTCAGCCACTGTTGTTTATTTCTCACACAGATGCACATCGCAATCCCTTGCTAGAAGACTTGCGGTGGCTGTTGACGTTAGCGATCGCTCACTGCACAGCCGACTATTTTGCCGTGATCGGGGTATGTACCGATCCATTCTTCTTTCATTTTTCAGCCGCCGTTGTTTATTTCTTGCACAGATGCGCATCCCAATCTCTTGCTAGAAGATATACGGTGGCTGTTGACGTTAGCGATCGCTCACTGCACAGCCGACCTTTTTGCCGCAGTCGAAGTATGCACCCATCTATTCTTCTTTCATACTGACCGAGCACAAAACTCCTTATCGTGATGCGTCAGAGCTTAAAGGTCGTCCTAGATGAAATGCTTCACCAAATGTTTACGCATTAGCGGGGACTGCAAGATGCATCGTAGCAGTAAATCATCAAAAATGAAGCCTTTCAAAGCAAGATATGAAAGGTGTACCGCAACTTGGTGGCGTTAAACTTATGCGTGACGCGGGAAGCAGAAAGCAAGAACGCCGATAGTCGAAAGGGCGCCTCCTAATGGCCTACTAGAAAACAACTTAAAAAATACATACAAAGTATCAGCTTTTTAAATTACTCGCATGCTTATCTTTACCAATCACCCAACATTACTGAGAAGAATGCTGCTTTTTATTGGCTGATTACTTCTAGTAAATTCTTAACTTCGGCTTACCTTCCGGCGGTGCACTCCAGTTTGATGGCATCATAACCGCTTGTTATGTTCACTATTACTAGCAACCATTAGGCATAAGGCAGGTCGTTGTACTCGACATAAGAAGCTTAACTAGGAATAAAGTCTAGTAATTGTGTTCTTGCGGATAAAGATTTTTCGGCATAGGTCAAGGTAGGAAATGTTATATTTCCGAAAAAGCTCTCCAGCAGGAGCACCCCGACGAGATTCGGTGAAAACAAATTGCTCATATAGTTGGTTTTTTATGCTTACATTGGCATAGCACCACAATGAACACGGACGAGGAGACACCACAAAGCGCTGTCGTTAACAAGGAAAGCATCCCAAAAATTAAAAATGAACTCGCTAAAAATAAATTCCTGGGTTTATAAATGAAGCCTGTCAAAGCAAAATATGCGAGTAGTGCCACTAATTGCACTGTCAAACTTAAGCGCGACGCAGAGAGGAGTGGGAATAATTCCGTTTTAAAGTCTCTTAAACCTCTGAGCAAATGAAGAATATCGTCTGGCGGCACAAAACTCCAGTAAAACGTACTTCATGTATCTCAGAGCATCTGTTCTGCATTTAACCGCGGTGTGTTATGAGAGTTTCATAGAATGGATGGACATACTGAAGAACTATTGAAAGTAGAATAGAAGAGACGCACTCCGGCTTACCTTGGACGTTTTCACGCTCAGGATGCTTATTAGAGGTTAGAAAAGTTCGTGGCAACAGAAGAACTAGTTAGCAAAGTGAAATAGTGCTTTCCAGCAAAGAATTTTCAATGTTTAAAGCCGGCGCAGGGAGCCGAAAGTAGCTTCACTTCTGGTGAAGCGCTGGAAAAAAGCAAGCAAGGTTTTTTCCTCTTGAAGGTTTTCTTAGTTTTCCATATTGATCAAATGTGGCCGAACTAAGATGATTTGTCACAGTCTACTCATCGCTGTACAGATAAACGTCTATAGCCCCGGAGAACTCCTTTCGGTAACGTCATTCTCAGGGGTCCTTATGCCAGTATCGCGCAGAAGTAGAAATCCCGAAGCATCGCTGCTGCTGACTGCGCACTGAACGAAACAAAATAACACTCCGTTGCATCTGAAGCCAACAGACGGGTAAAAATTTCCAGAAGGATTGATACAAAGATAGGCAAGACGGAAAAGCGTACGCGAGTGCTCAGAATGGCTCTTGGAGGCGGTTCTAGACCATTAAAGTGTAAATAATAAATTAGGTGCAAATAAGGAAATGGTGCAGTATCTGTCTCACATATCGGCGGACACCTGAACCGCGCCGTAAGGGAAGGGATAAATGAGGGAGTGAAAGAAGAAAGGAAGAAAGAGCTACTTAGTGGAGGTCTTCGGAATAATTTAGACCACCTGGGAATCTTTAACGTGCACTAACATCGCACAGCACACGGGCGACTTAGCGTTTCGCCTCCATAAAAACGCAGCCGCCGCGGTCGGGTTCGAACCCGGGTACTCCGGATCAGTAGCCGAGCGCCCCAACCACTGAGCCACCGCAATGCTTGATCTTCCTGGAAAAGTGCGAGAAGACCAGCGATTGGTTAGTATCAAGATTTTTGCGTGCGCAAAAATGAATACATGTTGGCATACACGAGAGGCAAAGCAGTTGGTGCATCCTCATCTTGTTACGATTGGCGTGCCACCAAGCCGCTGCACTTTGGTTTCTCATTCTGAAGAGCTTGAAACCTCGCGGGTGCTTCCGGTTGGACGAACCAAGCCTGGATTCTGCGGAAATTCCCTTTTGGCTGGAATGGGAAAAAATGGTGCGTACTAGTAATGAGAGCCGATGGCCAGTACGCCTCGAAAGTTGGGAACGTGAAGGCGACAAATATTGAGTAATGGCTAGTAAACCTTGCGGAAATCCCACGTGGACAAAACGGTAATAAATGAAAGCTTGGTTTATGGTTTCGTTTATCGGGATTTAACGTCTCAAAGCAACTCAGGCTATGAGAGACCCCGTAACGAAGGGGTCCGGAAATTAAGGCCACCTCGGGTTCATTAACGTGCACTGACACCACACAGCACACGGGCCTCTAGAAATTCGCCTCCATCGAAATTCCAACACCCGAGGGCGGGATCAAACCAGCTTCTTTCGAGCCAGCAGCCGAGCGCCATAAACCACCCAGCCACCGCGGCGGCTCTAGTGAGTGAAAGTGTCGTTAACGCATTAGTGACGCACCCCCGAATTGAGCCTAATATTGCGTCATCTCTTAAGTTACGCATTCCTCAAAGGACGCCTTCCCTGTGTAGGTCCTGGAGAGGAAACTCAGGACGCATAAGTGACTGCTAGCAAAAGAATAGGTTATTCTCGGCATTTGGCAGTTTCACTTTTTGTGCTGTGCCTGAACATTGGGAAAGGGTTCGCGCACGCCTCGAGAACAATTACTATCGGGGACAAAAGTTTGCGGGTCGAGAGTTCTAGGAAAAACGTTTATTGTATCTCCACCTCGCTACCAAGTCGCCTGATATTTTATGATGGCATTAAAGGCTAAATGCTCCTTCCTCTGGTAGCCATGTCAGGCGACTAGGTTGCGCGATGGAGCTACAATAATCGTTTATGCAAGAACTGGCGTCCCGATAACTTATGTCCTCGACAGTTCATTAGAGTGGAAGTACCTTTAGGATAAGCAGAATACACTTTCCTAGTGGTCGAGGATGGTGGCGATAGGAGAACCTGGCTTGCGGAAGGAAAGCCGAGCTTGTTGCCTCTTTTAGGGTTTCCCGTCTCGAGTTGTCCGGACCCCTGCGATCGTTTCGGGATATCGAAATACTCTTGGGGAACGAGGTCCGCTTATTTGAAATATTGCAAGTGCTCGCCTTCTACCCAGTCGCCGAAAGGAGTCCGACTAGGTCTGCGTAAATTTAAAATCGCACGCGGTCTTCAGACCAGACTGTACATCTTATAGCACTTTCTTAGCATTCCTTCCCCTGCAACAAGTTCTTTCCAGCTTCTTACCAGGGCAGATTCTTGAAAACCAAAAAGTGTTGTGTCCCCGTCAAGAAGTATTAACTAGCCCAACACCTAATTTCGAGCATGTTAGCCTGGAGTGCCAACTACCGGAGCAATATTATTTTTGAGCATTCATTTTTAGTTCTCATGGCTCCTTCCTTCTGAACCAAAGTGCTTTGCGGTGTCTCCCGTTGTCCCTGTTCATTTTCGGGCAGTGTGAGCGTAAGCATGAAGCACCGGCTACCCCAGAATTTCGTTATGAGAATAGCGGAGTCTCCCCGTGGGACTGTTCCTCGACTCTGCGGTCGCTAAACTTTTTTTTTCCAAAATATATTATTTTCCAACCCTAAGCTGTGTTCTTGATTATCCGCAATGACACATTCATTAATATTTTGGCTTATTAGGCTCGTTTCCTTAGCGGTGCGCCCCGTGCTATTTTAAAGCTTGTTAGTCAGGGAAAGAAAAAAGACAACTTTCCAGCATTCAGCCTTGTTGTATGATAAAAAGCAGTTCAAAAGGAACACCTACGAGTCACGGCCTCGGTATATAATGTTTCGCTTAACTTGCGCAACACGATTCAGACTCCCTCTCCGAAGACGAAAGGGAAAAGCCTGAAGTCTAATTGAGTGGTATTATGCACTGAACTGCATAAAAAGCTGCCAGTTAACTTCATTCAAGTCCTGGCTCTCCGATGTGCAGGACGTAAGCCATGCAAGAATCTTTTCCTGCCAATATTAAGGTAAACAACCACGAAAAGCTCTTACCCATTGTTTAAATTTCTAATCAGCGTTTTTTCAATAACTCTAAGCACCAGCGTATTAGATTCTCTATTTTATTTGTCCACTTTGGTAAGAAAGAGAAAAATATACTGTAATATAGAGATAGAAAACGTAGAAGTCTATGCTAAGGAACCAATTCGAACAAAATATATGACCGAAATGAGATAAACCGCCGCTAAATAATGCTAAAGGTGTCAATAAATGTAAAATGAAACCGCGAAGATTAGCGCACTGCGTTTTCAGAGAGTGAATGGCTTAGCCAGCGAAGCGATGCTCGATGTTTTCAGAACATAGCCTTCTTTGAACGTGGAAGTCCAAAGGGTGTGGTTAACGAATGAAACGGTATTCAGAAAAAAAATATATCCATACATTAATTCAGCCTCGCGAGGAGCTCAACCATCTATAACACGGTGGCAGCTGGCACAGTACAGCGAAGCTCAAATAGAACCTTGAAAGAGGGGACAGATTCAGCTGCCTTTACGGCAAGAACTGCAATCGTCTGTACGTTTATTTCTGCTAAAAAATAACCTACGTGGAGGACGCGTTTAAAGGTTCGTCTGGCGACTGGCTTCCGTCACTCGCAATATCTACACACGCGTGGCACTACACAAGCAACACTATAACAAGCAATGGCTCTTAATTGGTCCTGACCACTTTGGTAGCACACTATATCCCTGGCACATGGTCATGCCACCATTACTAGCGAACCACGAATTTTCGTCATTTATACGCCATTCAGGGGGAAGTTTTAATACTTGCTTAGAATGAGAGAATATTTCGCAAGTGAACCTGCGGTGCTACGCAACCAGCAAACGTTTCACCACAAGCTGCTTCTAAGGAGAACGGAAGAAAGACCAGATACAGTCATGGGCTCTTGCCATTCGTTGAAATTTTACTACCGTTCCTGGCACCCAAAAAAGTCGGAAGAATAAAGTATATTTGGTAATTTGAAAAACAATACATTTACTGCAACCAAAATTTTGATATTTTTTCTGTGATCATGGACAAAAAATTTTTATGTTTGATTTTTTTGCATTTATTTAACAACGAATTTTCCCTTGTGTTGAAACTGAAACACGATAGGAGCCACCATCTATATTTTCCTGTTACTGCGCTCAGAAGCCCATGAAAACAAAAAGCACAAAGCATACGTACTGACATGAACAATCAAGTATGTGCATCAAGAATTGACTTGGACAACGCCTTATCCTCGTGTACAATGTCACCTTGGATGACGCTTTCAGTATGCGTGCCCTTTCTTCTTTATTATGCGTCGCGCTCACATGTACAAGGCGTCCGCTATGTGATTTATTTACCTATTCTTCCAGAAATAATGGCATTCGTTTATGCTACGCAGAACTAAAAGTTCAGAAGCTACGTCAGGTGTTCCAACCCGCTGTTGTGATACCGATATTTTTCTTTCCTCCCACATACAATATATTAAATTTCTATACGTGCACGTACTTTCTGCTTCTGTATAAAGTATTTCTTCCTCCAAAATTGGGAAAAATATTTTTCGCAGATTCTGAACACGGTATAGGCCTATTCAGGAATTTTACTGCGAAAATATTATGTAGCCCATCGGTAACGAAACCCGACGTCGGCGTTGACAAGCAGAAATGGTACCAAAAATCGCAGATTACGTCACTTTGGTATTAAAGGAAAATAAAATTCCTTCAGGAGATGCAGGGAATCAAACCAAGGACTTATATATTGCGAAGCATGGCAACCCATGGACCGTAATGCCGCTTTTTTCGTAACAAGGCACTTATTACATTCCAATAATTTTCTTTTTAGATTAACTATAATAAAAACCCTGTGAAGAGGCCATAAAACTTCGCTGATATTTCGAGAATAGGCGGTGGAAATGGCTAGAAGCGTTTAATTACGGCTGTATGCTAATGCTCTATGTTGCAACACTATGTTGCAACACAAACTATGGAAAATCAGAACATACAGTGACCAATTAATAGCAAGCCATCTTAGCATCACTCGTCTTTTCCCTCAACACAGGCGTGTGGCTCCACCTTTAGTTGCATTAAACCAGACATTGTCGGTGATCCCGTTCAATGACATAATTTCACGCATGAATTTTATCTCCTTGCGTCTGCACTGTGCCCAAACATGCCGCACCTAAACACAAAAGAATAAACGGTGATATATTTCAGACTTACAAAATACCCTAAACTGTACAGATTGTGGTGCCCTTGACTTCTGATCACACTGTTAAAGGGATGTCATTGTATGCTTGAAAAATTTATGGCGTGAACAATTTCCGCTCCGTAGCAGCTCAAGCAGTGCGACTGGAAGTGTCGCACAAGGTGTCCTTACACAGCAATCTCGGTTTAGATTCAGGCAAGACAGAATTTTCCACCTTGATGAAAAAGCTCGTATCAGTATAATTTTGTTTTATTGCTGCTATGTCTTACTCAAATAAGAAGCGTTAATTTTTTTTAATAAATTTCCTTCATCACAGAGTAACAGACAGGATCACACAGTAAGAAATAGGCATTCGCCGAATATAAAATGCGGAGAGGAAATGACCGACGGTCACTTGCCTGACCAGAATATTCAGAAGGTCCACAGCAGAAGAGTTGATAGCTGATCAGTTTGGCAGGTGCTTGGCAGTCGAAAAAAGAAAAAGACCCACAAGGCAAGCGCCCACGTCGAGAATGGACTGACACGATTGTCCGTCCTCTCTCGTAGTGTGTTCCTCCTTCTTGTCCGTCATTTTTTTTTAACTGGTTCCTTTTCGAATGAAAGGTGAAAGGAGCAGGGGATGATAAAGAGTCAGCCTGGCGCAGGAGATAAGCAAATCCGCATCTGCGAGGATAAGATGGCTGCAGCAGGTGCAAGACAGGGTTCATTGGATGTCAATTGAAGAGGTTTTGTCTTTCAATTAAAGTAGTTTGCGTTATGGTGATGATGAAAGTGTGTTTAAAACCTTGCAAGGAAATTAATAGGTAAAAAACTAATTAAAGCTCACCGTCTTGAGCATTAGATGAACTTTCTGTCCACATTAAAATAACTAAAGCTAAAATTCTCACTTGAGTGCTAAAGGGGTTAGCCCCGACCCTGATAAGACAGCCGCCGTGGCTGCTTTTCCTGTGCCCACCGATAAGCGAAGCGTGCGCCGCTTTCTGGGCCTCTGCGCCTATTATCGGCGTTTTGTGCAGAACTCCCAAATCGCTGAACCCCTTACCCGCCTCAAGAAAGATTCCGAACCATATTTCTGGGGCCTGGAGCAACAGAAGGCCTTTGAAGACTTCCGAACTCGTCTCCAAAGTACGCCCATCCTTGGACACTTCGACGAGTCGGCCGCCACTGAACTGCACACAGACGCCAGCAACATCGGCCTCGGTGCGGTCTTTGTGCAGTGGCAGGATGGTCCCGAACGCGTAATCGCATACGCGAGCTGCACCTTGTCACGATCTGAGGCAAACTATTCCACCACCGAAAAATAATGCCGGGCTGTTGTGTGGGCAGTGACCAAATTCCGCCCGTACTTATATGGCCCCCCTTTCAGGGTCGTCAGCGACCACCACTCGCTCTGTTGGCTGGCAAACCTCCAAGATCCTTTGGGACGTCTTGCACGCTGGAGCCGTCGACTTCAGGAATTCGATGTCACCATCGTCTATAAGTCTGGTAGAAAGCACAGTGATGCCAACTGTTTGTCTCGTGCTCCTATCGATGACCTCCGAGCTAACCCCGACGACGATTCAGTTTTTCTTGGCGCCATCTCCACGTGCGTTCTGATTCCACACCAAAGAGACGACAGTGAGCTACGGCCCCTCATTGAGTATCTTGAAGGAAGTGCTCAGTCTCCCCCACGAATCTTCTCACGCGGACTGTCGTCGTTCTGTTTACGCGACGGCATCCTGTATAAGAAAAACTACAGCCAGACAGAAGCTGTGTATCTGCTCGTCGTGCCTACGGCTCTTCGCGACGAAGTCCTGCAGGCGTACCACGATGACCCATCTTCTGGTCACATGGGTTTTTGTCGAACTTTGGCACGAATACGGCAAAAGTACTACTGGCCCAGAGTTGCTGCAGTTGTGAAGCATTACGTAAGAACTTGCCGCGAGTGCCAGCGTCGCAAGACGCCGCCGACTACGCCAGCCGGCCTACTGCAGCCTATTGATCCGCCTCAGGTCCCCTTCCATCAAGTCCACTTACTCGGCCCATTACCGGTGTCCTCAATAACTAACCGCTACATTGCGGTCGCCACCGACTACCTCAGCCGATACTGTGAAACTAAACCTCTTCCCCGTGGTACCGCTGACGAAATTTCGAACTTTTTTATCCAAAACATTGTGCTTCGTCACGGTGCACCCACCATCGTTTTAACTGACAGGGGAACAGCGTTCACCTCGGCCCTTACACAGGAGGTTATGCGCCTGAGAGGCACCAGTCACCGCAAGACAACCGCTTACCACCCTCAAACCAACGGCCTCACCGAACGGCTCAACAAGACGATCGCCGACATGATTTCCATGTATGTCGATACGGACCACCGGAAATGGGACGCCATACTCCCTTACGTCAGATTTCTCTATAATACTGCAGTCCAGGAAACGACACGCTTCACTTCTTTTCGTTTAGTACATGGTCGCGAAGCCAAAACCATGCTGGATGCAGTGCTGCTTCCCGCTAGCACTACCTGCTCTGTTATGGGTGCTGCCCAATTCGTTCGTTACGCTGAAGCCGCCCGCCAACTAGCTAGAGAGCGCATCCGGCACCCGCAAGTTCTCGACGCTCGGCGCTATAACCTCCGCCACCGAAATGTGCGTTACCAGCCCGGCGAACAAGTTTGGGTGTGGAGCCCAATCCGCAAGCGTGGGCGCTCCGAAAAGCTTCTACGGCGATATTTTGTCCCCTATGAAGTGCTCCGCCAAGTCAGTGAGGTGAACTATGAAGTTCTTCCCCAGGGAACAGTTCGCTCCTCTAGACGGCCGACCCCCGAAGTCGTCCATGTCGCACGGATGAAGCCGTACCACGCCCACTAGCTCTTCAGGCATGTCTACACCAGCCACCGGAACATTCGCCGTCCTTTGCCTTCCTGCTTCTAGTTGTTGCGGCACCGAGTCGTTGCCCTTCAGAGAGGGAGAGTAATGCCACGGTACCAATGAATGAATCCAGTGGCGCCATACTGCGGCCGTACTGTTTTAGATAGGACTTCCCGTGCCTTGCGCATTCTAGGGGCTAGGGGTTTTTATCTTCTTCCTCGCTCGAGCTCCCGGCTGTTTTGCACGCCCAGCACGTTTAATTAAAACCTGGTCTGACTGCTTCGACCGTTTATCAGTGACAATATGCATACATTCGGTCCGCTATATATACTTCCACAACAAGGGGCACCCATCCGGGGACAGTTGTGTACCGAGTTCCGTAGGCAAATAAAACCCTATACATAGTGGTATAGAAATAAAACCATAATTAAATAATAGGTAAACATTGTATACATGCAGTTACTAATTGAAGAGTTACCATATCGCACAGCAAGCCGAATTCTAGGCCCACCTTGACCCCCGACACGAAGGAAATTCAGTTTGGGACGTATCTTGAGGGGGTGTAATTCGACAATGGGTAGACGTGCATTGTAATTTTTATGATAGATGGTGCTAGGCATCGATCGCTCCTCTGGGTGGAAGAGTTGCGTTAGTTTTCCGAACCGCTAGGTGTTTGTTCACTGGCCCCGCTGGATGAGGAAAGACTATCTTTTTACGCATGGCCAATAAAGCTAACGCTCGTTACATCAACGTCTTCCAGACCGGGGTGGCCTTTTTTTTTTCTGGAGACCGTTTCATGCCTTCTGCGCGTCCTCGGAGCTGCCGTGTTCAAAAAAGGTTAAGTGCAAAAAGAATTAAGCATTGCTTCTCTGGCTCCACCATTCAGACCAAAAAAATAGTGCGATAATCTGCGTGTATTTGTTTTTTTTCCCTTTTGACGGCACATTTAGCTTTATTTTGCAGCCACTTATTTCATTTCGCTCATATTTCATTCGTATTGTTTCGCTGAATATGACTTTTCGTGTCTTTACTATTTCACTTTTTCTGCGCATTTTTCTCCTTGTAACCACAGAAGGCACGTAAGACAGTGAACCTAATACGCTGATGTATAGAATTATTGGCAGATACACAGATTTAAAAATTAACGTTTGGCTCAGAGCTTCCTTGATTTGCTTATCTTCGTATTGGTTAGAAATCATTCGGGCATTGTTTACGTCATTCACAACTGAGCTTGGGGACACCAACGAAGTTTCTGGGCAGTTTGCTTTGCAGCCCAGCGCACGATACCAATCAATTAGACTTTAGGCTTTTCCTTTCTTCTTTCTTTTAAGTGTGCCTGTGAAGTGTTGTGCAAGTTAAAAGTAAAAAATTATCCGTCCACGCCTAAGGTTAACGCCCGTGCTTCTGCTGTTAAACAGAGAGGTACAGCCTAATATTCCACGAAAAATAGCGCACCTCGGTGTGGGAATATATTCGAGACCTGGAAACAATTCCGCGCTTGTGTGTCAATTCCTTAGTAGCTGTGCATACATGTTCCCTGCGGCTAAGCACATAAGTGCGCATATCATTTAAATATAGAGGAGAGAATTCTGTGATGAAGACGCACTCGACATTAACGTAAAGAACGTATATGGCTTGGGATTCTTTCAGTATTACAAGTGATCAAAACGGTTAATGCTTTCGGCACGAAAAGCGTGCCAGTAAAAACACTGCACCGTTTAGGCAATTGCTAAATTTTGACAGCTGAAAGAACTGAAGATTCAATGTCCTTCCCTTACCAGAAGGCGTAGAGAGCATCAAATGTTGGTTGCTTGTTATGGTGCAGTAATAAAATTGTATTAGCAAAGTCAGATTAGGCCTGTGTAGTTTGAGGCTAGCTAAGAACACTGGAAAATAGTCTCTGCCATGCCGCTTATACATACCATTATTAACCAGTCATAAAGATTAATAAATGTGTCCTTGCGGATGACCGAGTTTCGGCCCATCTGAGAGTAAGAAAATAATATCCTCAGAAAAATTCTATTTAACGACAGAAAAGATGCGTGAGAGGCCCCAGAGAAACTCCGCTAATTTCAAAACAAATTGCTGGGCTACTTGACGCTTCATGCTTGCATTCACACAGTGCGACGACGAAGACGGACAGAGATTAGTTTCGGTAGAAAAAATAATGAAAAATAAAGTGCCCTGCCCGCACCGCCAGTTGGCACAGTGGACTTAACGACGAACGCGAACAATAGAAAGACGCCACAAAACGCTGTCCTTGAGAAGAAAAGAGCCCTTAGAACTAAAACATAACTTGCTGAAAGCGAATTGCTGGGCTAGATGGTACTTCGTGCTAGGGGCACAGTGCTTTGTGCTGTCCCCTAATCCTGCCTGAAAGAAGCCGGAATGGATTGATTGTAGGAAAAGGGAACTTGAGTAATTAAAGAGAACTAATGTATTTTAGTAAGGGCTGGAGGCCACGTCAGATTTGTAATTTACACAGAGTGAGACGAGCTCCTTTGAGGACTGCGTAAAAGGATAGTACTCGCTGCTCTGCAAATAAGTGGCCCCCGTTCTCAAACTGAATTTCAATAATACAGAGCATTCGCAGAAGTCGCGACATCCTTAGAAGGAAAAACCTAACAGGGGTAACAAGCTGGGCTTCCCTACCTCAAGCCAGGTCCCCCTTGGCGACCTTCCTCGAATACTAAGACCTGTATTTTGGTCGCCTCAACAGTTGTTCGGCAATAAGGTACTTGATCTCATGCCATGTGGGAACCTTGTCTCGGTCTTCGGGCCCAACATATAATTTGGAACTGCCAAATGCTTTGAATAACCTGGACCTCTGATAGCAGTCACTTATGGCTCCTCAGTTTCCTGTCCCGGACCTGCTCAGGAATTGGTGCCGTAAGAGGAGTGCGCCACTTAGGAGATGACACAATTTTATTTACCATTCAGTAGTATGTCACTAATGGGATCACGACAAATTTACTACAAGCGCTTCATCCACGTGCCATTTTCACCTAGCTTACTAGCAATTACTCGGTATTTTACTTTTGCCTTTACCTAATTTCGAGGCGTATTTTTCGTCGAGTCTCATTAGTAGTACAATTCATTTTTTTACTGATTCCAGTCTAAACGGGAGTTATCCAATATCAAATCTTCGTTCACACAGCCGCAAGCCCCGCGTGACACCAAGCTTTTCGGAATGCGAAACCAAAATGAGGCTCCTGACTTGGACGTCGGTCTTAAGAAGAGGAAAATGATGCAGGAAGGAAACATTAAGTGTTTCAGGTTTAGCCACCTGTTGATACCGGTTTGGCATTAGCCCAGTCCTGACCCCTAAGGACTTGCCAAGCTTCCCCGGCAATGAACACTGGGAATCAACGACTCTAAGAAGGCCGCTGCGAACTCTTCTGGGTATTCGAATGGACCACTTCTCGAACACATTCTGATGGCCGGTGTTCCTACTGCTTGATGCGGATGGGCAGCCATAACATGCTCAACGTTTCCGGCAGCGAGTAGCGGGAGGAGATAGGAGCAGGTCGCAAGAATTGCTTGAGAGCGAGCGCAGTGCGAGGAAGATTAGCACTTGAGGTTTAGTGGTAGGCTGCAGCAGTTAACAGTGATCACGAATGTCGACTTAAAAACAAAGCAGATTGTCTCCTAAAAAAGCGTTGCGGGCTGCTCCCTGAGGACATTTTTATTTGCCTTGAAACAAACTGATCGCATCTGCTTCAAGGAGATTGAAGATGACAGCAAAGTCGAATGCTCTTGTTTTCTGTCATAAATATGGTCAACAGCCAGCTGTTGTTTTCAATCTGTTCATGAGCTTTCACAACGGTAATGAGTAAACAGAGCAGCATGAAAGGCGATCTATCGATAGCAGCACCACATGCTCCGGGCAATGACAATAGTTGTCGGAAAGCCTTCATTTTGTAGCATTTTGTAGACTTGATCCTTTCTTGGGGATTACCCGGAGTAAACTTCCGCGCTAAGCAGAATGTCGAGAGTGCCTGCTTATCGTTCAGCCCCGCAACACTTGACCAAAAAACGCCGCGTCCACTTTTTTCGGTCTTTACCTCCATTTTAAATGGTCACACCCGGCAAAAAATGCGTGTTTGATTATTATAGAACTGCTTATTTTGTAGCAATTGCAACATAACGCTAGCATTTCGAGCCTTCATCGTGGTCACCTTGTGGCCCGTGGCCACCCCGTGGAGGCGCCGTGGCTGGCCACGTGACTGGTCGCGTGGTGCGGAGCAGCTGCCAGCGGCGCGGCGTCCCGGCGAAACAGAGGGGTGGGGGGGAGGAGAGGAAGAGAGATAGTTAATCCATGTTCAGGCACGAAGATGAAGAAGGAACGCCCAGCAAAATGGACTGGCGAAAGACTGGCTTTGCAATTCGACTGAGCGAGTTCCACTCGGCCAGCTGTAGCTATGGCGTCACTCCAGGTTTAACCAGAGCTAAACCCCAGCCATTTTTTTAATCGGTAGTCTGCGAAAGTTCTTTCAAACTCAGACTTGCCGCATGCACGGTTATATTACATGATTCGACAACTCTAATGAAAAAGTGCGTGCGCCAAATAACAAACAAAGGCTGCCATAGCAAAAAATGGCCCGCAAGCGGAAAAAATAATAATAATTGGTTTTATGGGGAAAGGAAATGGCGCAGTATCTCTCTCATATATCGTTGGACACCTGAACCGCGCCGTAAGGGAAGGGATAAAGGAGGGAGTGAAAGAAGAAAGGAAGAAGAGGTGCCGTAGTGGAGGGCTCCGGAATAATTTCGACCACCTGGGGATCTTTAACGTGCACTGACATCGCACAGCACACCGGCGCCTTAGCGTTTTTCCTCCATAAAAACGCAGCCGCCGCGGTCGGGTTCGAACCCGGGAACTCCGGATCAGTAGTCGAGCGCCCTAACCACTGAGCCACCGCGGCGGGGCCAAGCGGGAAACTCCATGTGACATATAGGTACACAACACAACGCAACTTATAGACAGGGATGAAGAAAACAGGGTACACGACTGCGCTGACAACAGCTGGTACTTTATTTCAGGAACGGCATATTCTCCTTTTCACTCTTTACAGCTTACTTGAGCGCGCGTCCCTGTTGGACTGTTCTGTGCATGCGTAGTCGATGCCTGTACGACATCCTTCGAACAGAACGCCGCTTGTACAGCCCAGTGGAAATATGGCTGCGCCCAAAAAGGCAAATGTGAAAAGGTCTACTATATAGGCAAAATTCACGAGGAAGCACGTGAGCAACTGCTGAGTTTTCTTTGCAGCACACGGTAAAAAGTGCAACATTAAAAGACAGGGGATAACAACACAAATACTTCCAGCAAACGTGATGAAATGAAGCAGCCAGTAGATGCTGCTAGAATGCTGAATTCGCTACACCCGACGCGGCAACACTTGAAGCATGAAATGAAAGAAGATAAGTGTTCGATGACAGCATTAAAATGAGATGGAATGAGAGAATCAAAATGGTGGTTAAAAGGCTAAAAGGGCGTTAATGTATATGCCCACGTCAATAAGCATTCTATTATAGCAGCGGTCTGGTTAAAGATGAGGCAACGATGTTTGTTGTGTTAAGTTGTTGTTATTCAAAGTTGTTTTTACTTCATAGACAGGTTGTGATGACAGGAGAAAGTGCCACTTCCTTCAAACTGTATTACTTTATTTACACTTATTTACACAAAGTACGTAAGTGCGACAAACATAAAAAAACTCTGAACAGCTCCTGAGGCACTGGACGGTCGCAGGCTAGCGGAATCACGCCAGAGTCCGCAACAAGCGAGGCTCCTCTGCCGTCCGCTACATAGTCGGCCGGAGTCGTTACATAGCAAGACCCCCGTCAGCTTCTCCTCCGTACGACCCGCGCACAGGACTGTCTTCTGGCTCTGCCGCAAACCAACTCCTGGCTGGTTTATGCTCGCCTGCATGTTCTCATTTTCGTCCTAAAATCTAAGTTCTAACCTATCGCTGCTCTAACCGGCATTTCCCACAACGATCAAGCGTTGCGAGAACAAGACAAAGGAAGAAAATTACAAAATGCACCCAAGCACCACTTCCACCAGTCATTGATCACATCACCTTCCAGCAGCCTTGGCACAAGGCCTGCGCCTGAGCTCCATCAGCCGAAACCGAAGCAAACAACTCATTACAGCACTTGAACTCAATGCGAACTCTCGCACGTGCCCTCAGCGAGAGTTCCTGTCCGCCTGAAGCCTTCCTGAGTGATGCTAATATCGCTCCTGAAAGCTTGCCTTCTCAAACTTTCAGTTTGCGTTCCGAGAATCTGTGCGACAACGCTGCTAGGAGGAGGAGGAATGGCAGGGAGGTTAACGGAAAGAATAACCGGTTTGCTACCCTGCACGGGGGGAAAAGGGAAAAGGGATAAAAGATGAAGGAGAAAAGTAGCACGAAATTGAAGTAACTATGCAAAGTCACAGCGTTCGGTAAAATCACAGCCTATTGTGCAGGCCAGAAGTTCTCGAGAAGCACTGCAGCTAGAAACATATATAAAACTATGCCCCGACAGTGTGCTGGGGTACGCGACTTGCACGCAGAGTCCGCGGTGTGGGATGCCCTCAAGGTCCCTCACCGCCGTTTCAGATTTTCTCTTCAATGGCCTACAGCATCTGCAAGAAGCCTTTTGAGGGATATCGTGCTGCTCTCACCCTTCTCTAACTTAGCATGAACCTTTCTAGGGATCTTGACGGTTCTGTCGGATTCCGATGACACGCAATGCTATTATCTTGACTAATCCAGTACACGGCGTCAGCAGCATCGGTGCTTCGGAATATCGGTAATACTGGCTCAGGGACGCCTGAGAAAGGCGTTACTTACAGATGTTCTCAGGCGCTATAGACGTAATCTGTAGAGCTAGTGACATGATTTCAAACCGAGCTATGTTTCCCCGGACGAGCTTCTTTAGCTGCTCAGAGCTTCACGCAAATTTGAAGCGTAATTTTACCCACTCTATCTGCACAATTGTAATGAAATATTTGATTAATGGCGTGTTTCGCCCTAACTATTGTTTCTCTAGGAACGAACCATTACCTCAAATCTTTTAAGTGATCGCGGGCTCTCAATTACATAAATCGCACTTTATGAAACTAATAAAATATTCAACGGCAGATAAAATAATCGAGCGCCAATACTGCTGTCCATGAAAGCGCGAAACAATGAGAAGTACGTAAAACTTAAAAGCAAAGTACTCTTTATTATCTCTAGCCGTTGCAATCTTTGCTAGACAACATTTTATACCCGCAGTGAGCATAATGGGCGTGACTAGATTAGCCACACGCGAGAATGCGGTTTCTTTATTTACTTTTCCTATCAATGATTCTTTAGTAAGCACTATAAATTGTTTCTTCCGTTAACCTGTCATAATGATACTGGCTGTGCTAAAAGCTAGTGCCGACCGATGGGCTTTCGCGCGATAGGTTTTCGCCCAGCTGGAACTCTCCAGAAGCAATTGTTGTTGTTTTTTTTTTTGCAGGCAGGATCAAGTGACTGCATTGAGTAATTATCGCCATCCTGATGCACGCCATGTCAAGTGAAATAAGAAACATTCAGGCGGGCTAGTATTTCTAAGCACAAAATGGTATGCGAAAGCACAGTTCCTTGCAGGTGGACACTGCCGCCACGTACCTGAAAGAGTGATTTAGGTGTCCACTGACCCTGGGAGCAAGTTATGGGTGTCTTCACATTTTTCTTCCTCGATGCCAGTTTACCCAGTGTATGCCTGCGGCCTATGCTCAAGTGCCGCGTTTCTGCAACAATGTGATCAGCGCCAAAGCGTCTGCTCTAGTGCCGTGTTTCTGATGATGATGATGATGATGATGATGATGATGATGATGATGATGATGATGATGATGATGATGATATGATGATGATGATGCTGATGATGACTGTGGATTTTTATGGCGCAAGGGCAACCATCGTCAAAGAGCACGATGGCACGAGGTATTTTCGACTATTCAAGGTGAGGTCAACGACCCATTCTCCAAAAATTTCACCCTAAATAAGCTGAGCACCAGTGCAAAGGAAGGCTTGCAGCCATTGTGTCCCCGGTGGACACCCGGTGTCACTTTGTATCGAACCCCGCACCTCCTGCATGCGAGGTGCGGGGCAACTTGGCCACCGCTACCATGTTTCTGCCACATCGCTGTCCACGCCAGCGCATGCAGCGCGCATCTCTCTGTCACTGTCATCACATAGTTAATAGCGTTAATATTAGTTTTTGATGGTACTGTTAGTACATGAGGAATATAATGTGCAATACTATGCGGGAGAGCGTGTTCCTGTCTTACACGAGGTGTGTCCGGCTGCAGAGATAACCTAGTACTCTCGCGCATCAGCTAGAGGAGCTGATTTGTTCACGCCGCCACAAGTTGAAATTCCTGTCGCTGATATTTATTCGGTATCTTTTTATTTGTTTATTTCAGAGGGCACAAACCCACCAAAATCGCGAACCAACAGAAGTCGCAAGATCATGCTGTTGGTTTACCCATCGGAGTAGTGCATTGGCACTAGTATTCTTGCTTCTAATCAAGTTGCGTGTTTCACCTTCAATTATGTTTCCCTGTTATCAGCTGCTCTTTGTATATTTCTTAATCCCTGCAAGAGTAACCTCGCGCCTTGTTCAGTTTACATGAGGAATTTCAAATATTCTGCTACATTTACTGGGCTAAATTTCTCCTTCACGGGCGGCGTCAAGTTCTGCAGTAAGGAGGAAAAGAGAGGGTAAACGCATGCAGAGAACGCGCGCCGAGGCGTGAAGAGAATAAAACGTTATGGCTTACGTGAAGCGTAGGAAGCAAGTATGTCTACCTCGCCTGCGCTATACGGGTAGTCGCAACCTCGCTTCAGCGCCTCCGTCTTGAGATAGTGCATTTGGAAATGGCAAGAAGTCGGTGCAAACTCTGTCTCCTGTTGCCAGCAAGTCCTCGTAGCAAAAATGCCGCGTGAGGGGCGCGACACAGCGCACGCTCGCACGTGTTCATCTATGCGAGGATGCACGCACTCCAATATGTGGACGATGCGTCACATCGACGCCAGCAGATCCTTAGCTTAGCGCAGACGAACTGATGTAGGAGAGTAACAGAGAATCGTTTGCGTTCCACTCCTGCTCAGTGGCAGCCGTACGGCCTGGTAGGTGGAGTGCGCACCTGACACTGGGCATCTGCAGCGGTATAGTTCCAGTTGAGCATACCTACGCTCAGCTGAATGTTCCATCACTACGATGCGTAAGCACCAACTTCAGAACTCTGACCGAAGGACTTCAGTTAGCAACTTCAGTTAGACAGAGGGATCACACGAGTGCGAGATTCAATGCGACGTCATTGGTTTGACTTGCAATGATGACCGTTTCTGAGACATAGATGCCCCCCATGTAGCAACCTTAGGTGAAGGGCTTCAAGCGCAGATGAAAAGTATTTTCCTAGGTGACCTTCAAAATAAGCCTCACAACGCTCTGTTGTTGAATATGTACTTGGGTTCAGTAACAATTATAAGCAGCCGCTGATATTCGCGTTTGATTGAGGAAATTCAGCTGCAAGTTCACTTTGTTAAATGAAAACGGAAGATGCTGCGTTGTTATTCCACCAGCTATTGTTTACTTTAATTTTTTTTAATTTAATTGGTTTTTTGGGGGAAAGGAAATGGCGCAGTATCTGTCTCATATATCGTTGAACACCTGAACCGCGCCGTAAGGGAAGGGTAAAGTAGGGAGTGAAAGAAGAAAGGAAGAGAGAGGTGCCGTAGTGGAGGGCTCCGGAATAATTTCGACCACCTAGGGATCTTTAACGTGCACTGACATCGCACAGCACACGGGCGCCTTAGCGTTTTTCCTCCATTAAAACGCAGCCACCGCGGTCGGTTTCGAACCCGGGAACTCCGGATCAGTAGTCGAGCGCCCTAACCACTGAGCCACCGCGGCGGGGCTGTTCACTTCTGGCTCAGATGCAGTTCAGTGGCTCTTGATGCTAGCTACGGCTCACTGCAAAGCCGACTTTTTTTGCTGGAATCAGAGCTCGTGTCCGTCAAATGTCCCTTCATACGAACAGATCCCCAGAGGGCTCATTGTGACGCATCAGAGTTTGAAGGTCGTCACCTTCTAGAATTCAAGAAAATAAATTGTCGTAATAAATCATCGTTTAAATTTGGAAATCGCAACATGTATCACTGCATTAACTCGCAAAAAATGAAGCACGTCAAAGCAAAATCTAAGAGGTGTACCGCTACGTGCGACGTCAATCTGATGGGTGACGCACAGACCAAAAGTCTAGAACGTAGATAGCCGATAGTGGTGCCGCCTAATAGCCTACGGGAAAATGTGGAAAACGAGTGACAGAACAGCAACTTTGCAAATTGAGGGAATAATAAGACTACAGCCTAAAAAACTGCGACACAAGCTCAGAAAGACAAAGGCTCATAAGTGCAATTTGTGAATACATCCTTCTCGGTGTAAACCGCGTTTATATGATTATATCATCACGCAACACTACTTAAAAGCGAAGTTGTTTTTGATTGACCATTGACTTCTAACACAATCTGCCATTGTCGATGTACTCTTGTTTCATGGCATCACAGGCAGTTGTTACGTTCATCGTAACTGACAACCAGTAGGCACCCAGGTCGGGTCGCCGTAGTCGACATCGTGGACTGATTCCAGAGCAGGAATGCGGGTGCACTCTAGTGCGAGTCAGGAAGCATTCGCTCAGCGTTAAAAAGGAGCTGGATATCAGACTACATTACTCCGAGCACCCTCATACGAAGCCTCCGCAGTTGCACATGATTTAGGTTGTTGGAGTCGTCCTTTATAAATTTTTGTTAGTTTGCTTTTAATAGTGCAGTGGTTGCCACATCGTGATGTACTTACATGTGCGAATCCCTCGGTGCCTACCTGTCACCTGCGACACATGATACACAAGATGGACAGAGTGGCCTCCCGTTTCGCGGGGACTCGCCAGAAGGACCTGCGTCTTCGCTGGGCCGCGGTTTTTCTGAAACTCGAAAGTAAATCCCATAGTATTTTTAATACTTAACGAGAGTAAAAGTCTGAGAAGCAATGAATATTGTAAATTATGC
Source organism: Amblyomma americanum (assembly GCF_052857255.1). Lineage (NCBI taxonomy): Eukaryota > Metazoa > Arthropoda > Arachnida > Ixodida > Ixodidae > Amblyomma > Amblyomma americanum. The sequence goes on along the minus strand of NC_135503.1, from coordinate 71,971,133 downwards.
ACCAAAGAACTAATAAAAGGCTAATATATTCTGAAACCTTTCTCTATTTGCTACTTTGGGGCTGCCCTAGAGTCCTGAAAAACATCAAGACATCGCCTGCAATGCTAAAGTACAACGGGTTTAATTCAATACTTAATGTAAATGAACGTGTCTAGGGAAACGATTCCTGTATTTATAAAACTGTAAAGAAACTATAAGAGAAATATCAAGAGATGCTAAGTGAACAGCGAAACTCAACGCCGGAAATCAGGGACAGGCAGGCCCCTTAGTCAGCACTGGGAATACACGGGTCGGGTGGGATGCGGCGAAAAAGGAATTGGGGCCTTATAAAGCAGCTATAATTTTTGGATGTAGTAGAAAAAGTGAGCTATTGAAACTGATGCAAATAGAGTAGAGCTTCTACTCAGGCTCCATAAAAGTCCACAACTCGAGTTTTGCCCCATTTTCAGATTCTGGCCTGCGAGCATAGCTCATTCCAGAGAGTGCTTGCCTGGGTATCCAAGGCGGCGGTCTGGGCTCCCCTTCAGCGAGCCAGCATACTCCTTCCCGATCTTCCTCGTCTTCTGCTAGGTGTTTTTTTTTTCAAAAACCTCGAGGGTGCTTAGGCGTCGACCCCAAAGTACTTGTCTTGACGTTGACACTTGCACGGTTGTCACAGTCGTCAAGAATGTTCGACATGTTTTGATCATCCTTTAATGCGCTCTCCTGCCCTTCCTTTAGCTTACTAAGGTGTCAGTGCCGAGAACCATATCTGCGGCAGTAAAGCCGAGGCTACTACCGGATACCCGGCATTATACCGTCCGTCTTTCGCAAGTTTCGACACTTACTCTTCCCTTGAGCAGGTTAATCGTTCTTTCCTTGTTTGGTGATTACAGCCAAAGGATGTATTCTTAAGTCTGAGGCTTGGTTCTCCCAGCTGCAACGCCCTCGCATGTCCCCGAGCTCTTCAAGATCGAAAATTTACCCGCCGCGGTTGGGCGGCATGGCCTTCGCACAGGGAGGGAGACCGTGCAGGTGGGTCAGTATGGACTATTGAATTTGTGTTGCTTTTCGATTCCGAATTCCAGGTGCCTTTTTAGGAATCGCCTGGGCCTATCTCCGCATTTGGCAGCGAGCGTCGACATTTCTGAAGATATGCCGACCTAATGACGAGATGTCTCCTTTCTGTTCAACTAGAAAACCTGCATTACTGAAAACGTTGTTTTTGCACCCTGTATTACTCAGGAACAGGCTACTTTAAAGTACTGTTTTGCACAGGGGCTCGAATGTTTGATGAACAAGCCATTTAGTTTTATTTGTAGTTTTATCCTTCAAGGAGCCAGGTCTTTATACTGCCACTTTAAACAAAACAATAATTATTATCTTCAGCCACTTCACTAGAGCTATGCGACTTTGAAGTGGATATAAACAGCATTCTATAACATTTGAAGGTCAGCAGTTCAACCCAAGCTTGGGGTCAAACCTTTCCAATCTGTAGCATTATATACATATTCAAAGTCGACCAGAATAGTTCACAATTGATGGGGAGAGTTCAAATGTGTCTTGAAGCCAGAAAAAAGAACGGAGCAGTGGCCGAAAATCTTGTGGAGCAGAAAAATACAGCAGTAATTGCGGCAGGTAGCTATTGGCAGGAAGTTAAAAAGAGTTTTCAATTAGGAAACGCTTGATGAACTGCGGTAGTTTGCCGAAATAAACGAGCCGCACGACTGTTCTCAGGGGCCGCATTATTTGAGCTTGCCATTTTTCATTGTCCATTTCGCGTCCATTTTATTCTCTGTTCTTCGTCACTTCGCAGCTAATGGCTACCAGTCGTCAGGTCTGGCCACCATGTTCTTGACAGAGCGCTGCGATCAGCGTCATCCTTGGCTGCTTATCGCAGCCAATGGTGATGTCCGGTAACCAGCTGTTGACAGAGCGCTGCAATGCACGTCACCTTTGGCTGCATATCACAGTCAATGGCAGCCAGTTGTCATGTCCGGTCACCTGCTGTTGACAGAGCGCAACAATGTACTACACCCCTCGCTGCACATAGCAGCCAAAGGCGGCCCCATGTTACCTGGAGTCGCCAACCACCCAAGGGTCGGGTCGTTTATCACGTACGCTATAAAGTCGCAGACATAAGTGAGTGACCAAAGACCGAGGACTGAATAGACGCGAGATGGACAATGGAAAGTGAACAGTTTTTAGAATACGGCCCGTTTTCAACATCTGTAATAATGTTATGTGTTCGCAGACCCAGGCATATTAGGCGAATTCTATTTTATAGCTAAAGCTCTACTACCTAAGGAACAACTCAGAGTTACACTTGGATTTGTGTGTACAACCTTGAAGCTCTATCAGGGCTAAACCAAGCACACACTCTAAAGACTAACAATAAATGACAGTTTTTTGCTGCAGTGAGTCATGCCTGCATGGTATGGTCATAGCTAATGAGCAGCAACCACCTGAACTATGACGAGTGGTCACGTGACATTTGAGCCCGACCTTTGACCTTGACCTTTATAGCTGAGATTCGTATTGCCTGATGCGACGCCATGCGATAACGTAGCAATTACGTCACATCATTCTTGTCTAAAAATACTGCCGGCTTTGCTTTCGCTCGTCTACTAGGTTCAGCCGGGTTTAACGTCAGGCAATTTTTAGGTGCACGTAAGAGGCATATTTAACAGTCATTTTAATGAAGATGGATAAGAAAGAAATCCCTTCAAAGATAACGCAGTCTTTTGTTTCTTTCAATTTTATATGTTCTACAGGAGCAGGAGAGGGTAAGGAAATGAAGCGCTCGTTAAGAATTAAGTTTGAACCAAATCCACTGCCACCGGAACCATGCAAGCATAAAAGAATCTTTATAATTTATTTAAGATGCTGATCAATGCGAATTTAGTAGTATCGTCATCTAATAGCTGATAAAATTGACAAAAAAGTACGAGAGACAACCTCGTGCTGGCCATGGGAGCCTAACCCACGACCTTCTATGTCGTGTGCGGCAGCGATTGTCCACCCTTTCACGCGCTTTCGGGTGGATTTATTTTGCGTCTAACCTACCCTTGAGAGCACAAAATGAAGAAGGAAAGGGAAGCCTCATGGTTCTTACCAGTATTTCGTGAAGAGATTCATGTCTTCTTCGTGGCAAAGCGTTCATGAATGGGGAATAGGGCGTAAAAATGGACAGACCATTGCTGCAGCCAGTAATGAGAAAGTAGGGCTCAGCTCTTCACACCCGACCTTCCAACGCTGCCAGGTGGCATGTTACGCTGCTATCCGCCTTCCGAGACCTTCCCATGACATACATAAAAAAGGGCGAGGAAAAGAACCCATTTTTCAGTTGTCTGCGACGGGCGGCGTTCCACTTTTCTCTTCTGCCAGGGTTATCAGATTAACGTCGACGAAGACTAAGATGCGGAATCTACGAACGGGTGTCTAGGAGCTGCCTTCTGAAAAGGCCTCGACTACTGTGATATGGCTGTGATGCAATGTGATGTGGGCAAGGTGTTAGAAGGGGGAAGGTAAAACTTGAAAACCTGATCTCTGCCGGATGGCTGCTAAAGAGGTTTAGCGAAGACCTGATGAACTTGAAAGATAAATACACCCGCTCAGCTAAAAGGAGGCCGCGAGGTGAAAAGGTTCGAGGGATAGAAAACATGTGTTTTTGCTGCGAAATGGTAGCAGGGGACCCAGCGCATAAGGTAAAAGTAGACAAGAATACGCAAAGAGAAGAAAGAAGAGGGCAAGTCAGGGAGGGGGGGGGGGGGGGAGAAATAATGACGACGCGGTATGAAATACTATGAAGGCTGGTGTGTTTTTTTTTTTCTCTTAGAGTGAATGCTGTTAAGCGCACTTTCATGGGTTTCGAGTCGTAGTAAGATGTCGGCGTAACCGGTTCGTCCGTCGTCGTATGTACTACATAGAGGGTGGTGACCATGCAGGGAGGAAGGTACCACACGAGCTGAGAAATGCGTTACCAGTGGGTGGTTAACACAAAACCATCCAGAGGGTGGTTACCGCTGAAGGAGGAGAGTATGAGTAGGGTGGAGGAATCCCCAGTCGGAGGAAGGTTAACCTGGAAGGAGGGTATGGTGAGAGCGTAAGAAGGCACAACTGGACGGCGGTTGCAACGGAAACCACGCGGAGGGTAGTTACCCTGGTAGGACGAGGACGGCTGCTATAGAAGGAAGCATTACGGCAAGTGCGTAGGACGGCGAAAACAGGGGAATCGCAACAAGAGTAACTCTCCTGAAAGTAGTTGTGGTGGAAGGAGGAGGGTGTTGCGAGAGAGAAGCCCCCCCCCCCCCCCCCCCCAGGAGATCATAAACGTAGAATGAGAAGAGTATGGCGAAAGTGTGAAAATGAGCAACTTGCACGTGGTTGCCATGGGAACCAACCGGAAGTTAGCTACGCTAAAAAAAAGAAGGGGGGTTGCCGCGGAACGAGGGTATTGCGAGAGGAGGAGGTTATGGCGAGAGTGTAGGAGACCGTACTACGGTAACCACTCCGAACGAGATTATTTTTGACGGAAGAGGAATGGTATCGCGCGAGCGGAGCAAAATAGCAAGGTGCACCTGCGACAGCTGCTGCGAAACACGCCGCCCGAAGAGAGGACGATCAGTGGCGCTGCGCTTCTAGAGCGGTGGACAGGAGAGCAGACCTAGACGAATAAAGACTGTGTGGAAAATTAAAAACAGCTTCCTAGAGCCACACCGATGTCAGGTTGCACTCATATTCTCTACAACAACATATCATAATTAAAGTGCAAATACCTTAACAGCTTTCGCCGAATCTCTCGTTAACCAGTTTTAACCATACTGTCACTTGTTTTTTCTACTTCTGATCGCGTGCAAGACCTTTTTAAGGAGTTATGCCAGTGCCGACATGAACCTGAGAGCTTCTAAGTATGCTTTGAAGATGATGATCCGTGACGGTTGTAATGTTTTAACGCGATAGCACTAAGATGCCCGCGTCGCAGAAAAGCCAGAGTCGGTGTCGGCGTCGGTGTCGGCGCCGTCATCAGCGTCGGCGTCTTTGGCCCAAAGCGAAAAATTCACAAAATATCCAGAGACGCAGCTTGTGTGTCCCACCAATGTGGCAGGTGGACCACCTTGCTCACAGGACTTTGTAGTTCAATCACAGCCTGCCCGTCGGGTTCTGACCTAACTGCGCACAGTGGCAGGTAGCAGCTCAGGATAGGTAGCGAGACGTTACTCAAGAAGAGCAAAGCGGCTCGCACAAGCACCACCAGAGGCAGGCTCTGACAGCGCAGGGCAATAGCTAATTGCTTATAACCTTCGCACCATGGCACCTGGAATGGCATGAGGACTCCCAGCTAGGTCGCTTTGCAAATTAAACACGTCTTGCATATAGATCGAAAGCATGAGCTTACTGTGAGTGGACATTTCTTACGGTGCCTTGCGTGTACTAGGATAGGTTTATGTTACCTCTGTTTGTAACCCTTGGTGCATCAGTAAACATTTTCTGAAGGCAGTCGTTGCTAGTTCAAGTACAGTGCTACTTTCACAGAATATTGTTTATGCTAGAAAGAGAGTGATTAGGCGTGGAAGGAAGAGAGAGAGGGCGCACGGATCTCTTCTCTAGCGCTGCACTTGTGCGATTCTCTGGAAAAGAGAGTACATGCAATTAAAATATATCGCCTTCCACTAAAACGCAAAAACTGTCATGCATCTACAATCCCCACGTAGATAAACGCCAAAAATATTCTCATACAATCTACTGTGTCAAGATATTGTGGGCGGTTTGATGGTTGGTTGGCACTGAAGTTAGAATTAATCGGACCAACCTGCCCACCACTGCGCTCTCCATAAGTTCGGAGGGAGAGGAGCGACAAACTCCTCCCCCCCCCTCCCACCCCCCCCCCCCCCCCCCGCCACGTGAAAAAGATGAGATTCGACTGCTCACCGGCGATAGCAGCCAAGCCTGATTAGCAGGTACCGGAGGCATGAGGCCTGTAACAAACCCTTTTACTTGGGCAAAGAACAAGAACAAAATGCTACAGAATCAAGCCCAACAAAGTAGCGTTCGTACACCGACGCGACGCAACTAACAACGCGAATACTACAATTAACACAAAGAAGGAAACATCAGGGCGATTACTATACAACAATTCTACGAGAAAGAAACGCTATGCAAAAGACCAAGACGAGAAACAGTGAGCAACGACACAAAGAAAAGAGTTGAAGAGACCCGGGAGGAACGGTGGCCTAGCTGCGGGGTGGCAAGGTCCGGTCGCATGGAGTGTCGGGCCGCGGAAGCTCGTCGCGGGCTGATGGGTGTTGCGGATACTGGGAAACTTGGGCCACGGGTCTTCGGGGTCGCCGGCGCCGCACTCTACACGTCAGACGCCCGCCTAGGCTTGCTTGCTTGTCAACTACTTCCCTGGCTGACCTCACTCACGACCGCACGCACCGAAATCTCCAAGCCAACTGCCCAGCTCGCGGTTCTCCCACCACCACCGGGTTCTCTGGGAAACAAAAAAAAACAAAAAAACTCTTCAAGCGCCGTACACAAAAAGTCGCAGATTTTGAAAGGAAAAAAAAAACACGAAGATATGGTGAAAGAACAGAGCAGAAAGACACGGGACGTCTGCGAAGGTCGCGAAAGGCGCCAGGGCATTCAACCCACATCTCCCGGTTCCTACAACGTGCAAGCGCAGGCTACCAGGTGACAATACTAGGAGGGGGCGGAGTGGCATTGACTGTCCCTCCAGCGTCGCGAGCAGTCAACCGTCAGCGCGGGGAGGGGAAGGGGGCAAAATCAAACAGAGGCGCCTTGGCTACCTCTACCGCGAAAGTAAAAGGATAGTGCAGGCACTTTGTGGCACTGTTAACAAAGAGATATTTGACAAACACAAAAAAAAACGCGGAATCTTTTTCTGCTTGACTTTCTAGTACATCCGTGTCTAAAAAACGGATATGAATTTTAACTTCAAAACACAGGGTGGTTATTATACTGTTGCTTTAATAGACAAGAGGTTTTCATGCGTATCCGAAACCACAACTTTGTCCATGATTTGGGCCAGCATGAACTTTGGGACACAAACGAAGAGAGACACATGGAACACGGAACACACTGCTGACTAACAACTTTAATGAAAAGGCGCGGAACACGCGGAAATATATACAGTGGTAAAGGTGGAGAGAAGGATGGAGAGAAGGCAAAGGGCATGGCGAAAGAAGGTGTCTCTCTTCGTTTGTGTCCCAAAGTTCATGCTGGCCCAAATCATGGATTCATACCAACTGGCCCAGAAAAATGCCATTTTGCACAACTTTGTGTTCGTTATCTGTTTGTACCTGTGAGCGTTCGTGTTTTCACGAAGATACGCCTCGTTAGTGCTTCTTGTGCGCACGCTCACGTCACCCTATCTCAGACTGTCTGCAATTAGTATAAAGGCTCGCATATCAAGAAGCATACTCTTTCGTTCATGATAAAAGTGAGTATTCAACAAGAGGTATCAGCATTAAAAGAAATTGAAAAATTTCCGCTGAATAACTTTCAGCTGAAAAACATCATAATAAAATACTGGGTATTAAATTCAGTTTTCCTGCAGCTTCACCTACTTAATCATTCTGAATAATGAGTTCAAATTCTCTATGGTGTTCACTCTAATATCAACTTGGAATATCTTATGCAATCGAAGGCAGATACATCTCCTATAAAATGTCGTACATATTCACGTGCACAACAGTCATCGCCAGTTTATACGCTATAGGTCAAAGAGCATTGAATTTTCTTCCTAACAGATGACGTCTTCGTCACATTTCAAAAGCTAATAAGGCTGGTTTTTCTCAAAAAAAAAAGCAAGCAGCTCCCCTTTATATAGAGCCCTCATCGCGTGTCTTAAGACGTGCATTGACTTGTTTCTGCCACAACCCCTTTGACGGAAAAAAATATGCACTTTGCGTTGCTTATCCTCGTTCTGCATTTTGTTCCAGGGAATTCTGAGAAATCAAATGAGGCAGCCAAAGATTACAGCGCAAGTTTTCAGGACCTTATTGATGTAAGTGGCTGCCGTTCTCTTGCTTACAGTATGGAGAGCGCCCGCGATTACTCTAGTTTCATTGGGCCAACTCGTACAACAGGCGAGAGTGCTTGTTCTTTCTGGCTATTTTGCCGTCTGACTATACACTGATGTCAACAGCAGTTCTGCCAATAGTAAACCAAGGAAAAAGAGGTCGCATATGAAGCTGAACATTCGCTGAAGTTCATTGGAACTCATTATGCTCAATCTGGCTGTGTATAGGTGGGCTAAAAAACCGTTTTTTTCTGCGGCTGCGCGGCAATTTGTAAATCGATTCTTCATTCAATGCTTTGTGCTCTAGCAATATTGTTACACTGCAATCGTGGACTATGCAGAGTGATTATGCCGAGTCTAGTTCTTGACAACATCACAACTACATCTTTGCTGTTTCGTCCCTCTCCATATTAGGCATTTGGGGTGCAAAATGTACGAATACCTTTGGCCGCGTATTTAATATCCGCCATTTATCTTCAGAAATGATGCAGCAAATATTAGATTTTCTCGGTAAAGAATATGTCTTACGTTGTGTTCTGCATCGAACTCACGACTGCATTATTTACCATTGCCATGCGTTGCTAGAACTAAAGCACGGGTGCGAATTAAGCGCACAGCCGGTTCCTGCAAGTTCAGTTTATTAAAGCAGTAAAAATTTCAGCATTGGCAAATCAGTGCGAGCAATCCGCGCCCAACAAAGCAAAAAATGATTTACAAGCGATTCACTAGCGCTCCATGTTAGCTGCTAATGCATTTCTTCGGGAGAAACCAAACAGAAATTCCAAAATTATGCGCTCAATCCACGGCCATGTCGGCTGCCGCGAATAAACGACCGATCAAAGACCCCGACGACCTGAGGAGAGGTAGAGAGGTGGAGAAAGCAAGGGCGCCGTTAGGCAGCGTTCGTAGAAATCCACCAGGAACCGTTACATGCATTTTCGCTTCTAACAGCGTGGCTTAATTGGCGTTCGAAAGCAACACAAGTGGAATAAGCAATCTCTACATCGCATAATTGGATAGGACCTTATAGAAATCGCAGGTGCAATTATCTTTGTGCACTTGTTTTTGTTCGTTAGACTTAAAAAGCAGACTCTATTTGAATTTATTGCTAGGCAAATAAAAAAAAAACAGGAAATGCTGTTTGATTGGTATTGCTTCAAAAAATGGACCATATAGCGCAGTAGACCGAATGACGATAGCCTAACATGCTAACGCTATTTTTTTTTCGCTCTGGAACAGTTGCGGTTCTGCGTAGGGCAGTAGAGCAGTGGATGCTATCATATGCAGATGCGATCCCGTTAGAGCCTCCGTGTGCAGATGACAAGTTTAGGGAAAAGAGAAGCCCCAAATGCGGTCGCACCACCTGCGCCACCAAACGTTCAAGGCTGACGTGAATATGACTGAAAATTCATCCTTGAGTACAGTCTTCAAATTCTACTATAAATGAGAAGCCGTGTATGTTCAGAAGGTTTAAAACTATCTATGCAATACGAAAACAGGATAGCTTCTATACACGGACACGATTCTGGAAGTATACATGACTATATTTGGGGACTAGATTTTCGCCTCCATCGAAATTCGACTGCGGTCGGGATCGAACCCCCGTCTTTCGGTTCAGCAGCCTAGTGCCGTAACTACTGAGCCACCGCGGCGGCGCAGGATGAGATACGAGTTGCTGGTTAGCTGGCTTGAAGAGTCATCTCCGCTCAGGCTCACAACTACATTAAAGTTAAGCATGTGGGAAGGTCTTATCTGATCGAAGTAGAATAAATCTAGAAGGCGTTCACTAGGTTCGGCACATAAGTTCTATTAACTATGTGAAAATAACTTTTGTGCTACGTATCAGCTCCGCAGCGGTGGCCTAGTAGTTCGAGCATCTGTCTCACATGCGGGAGGTGTGAGATTCGATCCCCAGTGTTTCTGGGTACCCACCGATGATACCATGAGTACAAGCTTTTCCCTGGTCTTGTGCTCGGCTTATTTGGGATGAAATGCCTGGGAAATGGGTCTTTGACCCCACCTTGCGAAATGAAAACTACCTTGTGCCACGGCGTTCTTGGGCCATAGCTGCCCTTGCGCCATAAAAAGTCATTAATTCATTCATTCATTCACGCATCAGCTGTTACATGGTCATCAGAGAATTGGCACAGACAAAGCAGTGCCGACATCAGCGTAGAATGCTGAACCTATCTATGTGCTAACATTAAGAGGATTCAAAATTGCAATTCGTATAATTTGCATTAACGCCTTCTGCTTCTGCTCTTAGTGATGATGTTATAAAAATGAAACTTTCAAAATCCATACTGGCATTGTACGATTGCGCATAGGTCTCTCGTCATTAAGCGTGATCCTCTGTCTAAAGTTGTCTTCTTCTCTACTAACATCTACGAATTTTGGGCAGCACGCATTAAAAAGAAACGAGAGTTCACGAAGGCTCAGCGTTTTTTTAATCTTACATTTCAGCATTTAAACACAACAAAAAGAATTTGGGTTTTTTTGCAAACCTCCGCGCCCACAGATAAATGTGTGAACACTAAGAAGGTGTCGCTCTTGGGCAATAAATATGAGTTTGACGAGATCCGTGGTGATATTGCCGACACGTGAGTATTATTTAGATATTTTTCGAAAAAAAGACCGTGGCTCATAAAGGTGTTAAGATTATAAACAATTAAAACTGCAGTGCATACTTTTAAAATAAATAAGTGATCGTCAAGTGATATTTGGGATTCGCGCGTGTATAAATAGCTCATTTGCTCGCGTAATGAGCAGGCCTCCCACTTTGGCTACCAAGAAGTATGTATTTCTCTAGTGTAATAGAGATCTTTTCCTGTAGGGGCGCAGTCTGCTGACATCGATAGTGAATGCTGGTCGGTGCCCTTATTTGAACGGCTAAGCAACTACGCGATAATGCCCGACTTTTGAAATCTGGAACTGCGCATTGTTATAAAGCCTCAGCTATTGAATCTGAAGCCTGCTGTACCTCACACTGCAGAGCAAATGACCAATAAGAATGCTGCACGAGGAATCCGAGAGCCAATAGAAACGACGCTGGTCACAGTGGCTTCTCTGTTCGAACAGTGACATTAGGGATTGTAGCAGTGCGTTGCGTGGGCGTCTCCAGCTAAATGCTGTGTTTTGCGATACGGAGGCTCTCGTGCTCTTTTGAACAGCGTTATAGGTCGTTACAGGAGTTATGAGTAAGAATTTAAGATAAAGGTCTTTACTATGCTCCAGTGAGAGAAAATCATGATAAAGAGTGCGTTTAGTTTTTGTAGGTGAGTTGCGAGGCGTTAGGTATTAAATTTACACGCCACTCTTCGTCTTGTTTCAGTTCTTTAATTTTTTAAATATTTTACTCGGACTAGTGAACGCGCCCCACAAATTTTAAAGAATTTTAAGTACGTTTATTATGCTAGAAATACGGCGCACACAATTGGAGGAGGCGGGATGGAACGTGCAAATAGTGAGCCCGAGTTAAAAAGAAAAGTCAGCCGTTTCAATGTACAAAAAAGCCTTATGTGTATGAAGAAAGGCGCAAACAAATATTAGCTGCGGTTCAACTACTGCTGAACTTGGTTAGAAAACGAAAGCTGTGATGTATCGGCCAAGTAGACGCGGCTTGGCCTCTGTAAGATTAAGTGCGTTCCCCTATCTGTAAAGGCTACGCTCCCACCCTGCCACCCTGACAGGTTGCAGTTAAAGGTTGATCGCGAAAGGTTAGTCCCCCCGGTGAATGTTTCGGCCTCTTGCTTCAGTGCTTTGTCTCTGCCACAACATTGTCAGCTCTAATGCATGCAGCCCACATCGCTCTCTCACCGCCGCCACGGACCTCAAAGCGCGACTGAGGCGTCCACTGACCAAGGGAGCCAGTTATGCACCATTCCTTTCCTAAAAATCGTCGGAGTCTAGAACGTTATCAACGAGACGACTGGGAGGCTGTCATGCTCGGTTTCTCCGACCTCCAGGACCAACAAGCCCTGGTGGCTCGAGGCCAGTTCCCCACCCTTGAATTTGTAAGGGTCAGGGCCTGACCCAAAACCCTCTCTGTACACAGTCAATAAAAGTATACCACCGCCACAAACGCCAATGAACACATCAAGAAATATGGCGTTACAAAGCATACGAGACGAGACAGGACGACACGATACAGGGGCCTGTATCGTCGTCCTGCCACGTCTAGTATGTTTTTGTAACACCTTATTTCTTGAAGTGTAACATGCATATCCGGCTAGACTAGCATCAAAAGTTGCTGTATGAACACAATGAACGCCGATGGCCTATAGTTTTAGTGCCGCGTTTCTCCCACAACGTTATCAATGCCAACGTATGCAGCGCACATCTGTCACTACCGCAACGTAACTTAAAGCGCGACAGAGATGTCCACTGTCCTCTGAGGCAAGTTATGCGTCTTTCTTTGCATTCGAAGCTCCCGCGCCTTATCGATTTTGGCACAACAGTGGCTCGGCGACATCACGCGGTCCTCAGTTCAAGGCCATATTGAAACACACGCCGAACAAGCTGCGGAAGAGAGTAGCAAAGCTTTCAAACATAGTACGACTTCCGACTGTTATGAGGCTTCCCAGAAGGCCTTAGGTCTTTCCTGTAGTACCTTTTAAGCCCGACCTAGTCTCGACGGCATGATAAAGGTTTTAGGGATCACTAACCGCTGGCACTTGATTAAAATCAGCGCACACAACAACTACACCTTGTAACGCATAAATACGTTCGGTTGTGATCGCTGGTCAGTATTATATATAGATTATGGAGAAAAATATTATTTGTCCGCCTAATAGATTATATGCCCTTTGGTGGATATAATGTGACTACTAAGAGTCACTCCTGCCCACAGGTTCGTTAGGCAAGAAATAAAACTTAACAGGCTAAACAGCGTCACCTTTGTGAAACCGCTTTATTAAACGCCAGCAGAATCAGTGGAATCGGCTTTATTTTCTCATTTAAAGAGGTAAGTTTTAGTAAAATTTGAAACAACGCCTCCTTTATTAGCGTGACGGCAGTTCTGAAGGCAGCACACACCAAAATATAATTCGTATTCAAATGAATACTTGCTTGTTGAAAACCAGTAAAGATTTCTAAATAGTTCACAAGAAACGGCTGTGTCGCAAAGTTGTTTTGAATAGCTGATCAGTACCGCTTTCTCGCCTTTGGTTTTGCAGAACAACTCGTTTACGTGGGACTTTGAGCAGTGAAGGGCCTACGCTGGACGTCACTGGCAAAGGTTAAAAGAAACCCGTATTCTTTTCCCGTGGTATATACACAAGTTATCATAATCGAAAAGCAATATTGTTAGTGAGAAAGCACTGTTCCGATGAGTAAACCCCAAATGAAGTGTCGCAGCTTGCGGAAGAAATGAGTCTTAGTTTCATTAGCTTTGGAAAGTATACATGTCCACTTCTAGTACGTACGAGCCGACACACACCAATGGTCAATGAGTTCCATCTCGCTTTCTCCTAGCAGTCCATCAGAAATTTACAGAATAATCAAGAGTTTGAAAAACGATGTAGCATCTGGAGATGACGGGATAAAAGCTTTGCCAATTAAACATATCGGAAGCCAAATAAGTCACCTGTTGTCATATATGGTTAATCTGATGCTTCTTACTGGAGATTTTCCTGCAGATCTAAAGATAGCAAAAGTAGTTCCCGTGTATAAAGGCGGCGGTGCAGCAAATAATATTAACTATAGGCCAAGTTCCGTCTTGACTGTTCTCTCTAAAACATTTCAGCGCGTTGTCAATGACAGACTCGCTAGTTTTTTTCCAGAAACATGGAATAATAGCTGACGCTCAGTATGGCTTTCAAGCAAAAAATCTACAGAACAGGCTCTTCTGCATATAAAAGATAAAATTATCGAAAACATAGAAAAAAAGCTCCTAACAATGGGTCTATTTATAGATCTTAGGAAAGCGTTTTATGCTGTACGACACGATATATTATTAATGAAGCTAGAGATCTGTGGGATTAGGGGTGTAGCGCTCAGACTACTTGAAACGTATCTGAAGGGTAGGTTCCAGTATGTAATTATAAACAACTGCATGTCTAGCAAAAAGGAGTTACAGAACGGCTTCCCTCAAGGATCCATTCTGGGGCCAATACTATTTCTTATATACGTGAACGATATAACTATGATTCCAGGATCGCCTCAATTAATCATGTGCGCAGATGACACTAACATATTCATTACGGGAGCAACAAAAGCATGCTTAGAAAAATCTGTAAATGAATACTTACTAAAACTATCTACGTGGCTGCAAGCCAATCGTATAAGCCTAAATATAACAAAATCTAAATACGTAATTTTCAAACCAACAAGCAAGAGAGATGACAGTCCCATCAACATCAGGTACGACGGCAACCCGCTAGCGGAGGTCACCGAGCAAAAGTTCTTGGGGGTATGGTTCAGTGGTGATCTCTCATGGAACACCCACGTAGATAGCCTTAAGTCTGATTTATCACGGTTTACAGGCTGTCTCTACCGAGCTCAACACTTAATTCCATCTTGGTTGAAGCTGACATTATATTATTCTCTGTTCTACTCTAGGATAAGCTATAGTGTACTTGTTTGGGGCTCAACAACTGACTCAAATTACAATAAATTAATTACTTTGCAGAAGAAAGTGCTACGCATATTCGAAACTCACTATGAGGATAAAAGGAAACTAAGGACTCACTTTTTATTAAATACAATATTCTGGGGGCAGACCAGGTATACTACTTCAAGCTGACACAATGGATACATAAGAACAGACTGCATACGAAGAGTGTAAGCCTGTACGACATCAGAGATCCGAAAATAAGAATGCCAATAGTTAGAACAAACTATGGCCGGCAAACACTACCCTTTCAGGTTACCAAAATGCTCAATAGAAGCGACATTCCCGTTAATTACAATAAACCGATCCCTGCCTTCAAAAAGGATTGTAAGAGAGCTCTTTTGTTCAGTGATGTTGTCTACTCTTCTCACTAATATCTTTTCCGTGGAAGTGTAGTGTATAGATGTATTGTCTCTTTTTCAATTAATCATGTTCCCTTTACCATCTCCCATTTTTCTTACTTGCGATACCTGTACTGTTTGTATATGTGCGGATATTTGTTCATGTGCATATTTTCTTTCTGTGCTTGGAGGGGAAGAGAAAAGAGAAAAATGAGGAAAAATCTCTGATTTAGTGTATTATGTTGCATATGTATCATGATTCTTATCATTTTTATGTTGCACCCATTCTACATTTATAGTGCACTTTTCTCGTTGAGTGCCCTTTCCTTTAACAGATGTATCTGTTTCTTGTATGCACTGTATGCGTTTGTGTTTTGACCAATGATATTGTTTGTGTGCCGCCCAGCCGCACTGTTATATATATATATATATATATATATATATATATATATATATATATATATATATATATATAATATATATATATATATATATATATATATATATATATATATATATATATATATATATATATATATATATATATTCCCTCTTTGTCATGCACAGTGGGCTGAGGCCTTGTCAGGCGATATCAAGCCTTAGTCTCAGCCCTCTCTTAGACAATGTCTAAGAAAAAAGAAAGAAAGAAAGAAAGAAAGAAAGAAAGAAAGAAAGAAAAAGTTTGTGCGAAGTATCTTGCGTTGTTTGTGAGGTAGTGCCAAGAGAAAGAAATAAAAATAATTCAAATGTCGCCAGGACGAGCAGTCCAACCAGCGGCGGCGCTAACAGATCAGCATCGCTCGCCAGTGCTAGAGAGCACCAGGCTACCATCGAATTTTTTTTTTCAGCATAGTATTTACTACCCGAAGTTATGTATGTAAGGAAAGGGAATATATATGCCGATTAATTACACAGCACGCGCTGCTAGTGACGGCACTGCACTAGCTAAACAGAAAACACCACAGATAAAAGAGCGGCAAAGATAGACACCTCATCAACAGCAAAACCGGTCCGGTAGAATGTCCCTCTCATCATAAATGCCCCCGAGTTGGAGCAGCATTCAACTAAAATGGCTTCTGGTTTAAACAAGAGGTTCAGCTTTGGGGTCCAGCATGCGCATTTTCCCCCATGCTATGAAGTCCAATGAGTAAAAACATATATCATTTGTAATTATGTTCAGAAGCCGCAAGGTAACGAACACTGCAGGAATACAAAACAGTCTTTCGTTAGCGTTCCCTGCCACACGTCTTAAAACAAAATCGCATTCTTGCAGTTAATAAAAAAGTGTTCAATGGTTTCAGGTACACTGCACAGACAGCAGTTAACAGAAGCCACAAAAATGTTTTCCCACGTGGCTCCACAGGAAACATTTTAGGCTATAGCCGCAGCCGCGCACGACTCGTGTTAAACTGCAACACACTGAGGAAGGAAGGAAGGAAGGAAGGAAGGAAGGAAGGAAGGAAGGAAGGAAGGAAGGAAGGAAGGAAGGAAGGAAGGAAGGAAGGAAGGAAGGAAGGAAGGAAGGAAGGAAGGAAGGAAGGAAGGAAGGAAGGAAGGAAGGAAGGAAGAAGGAAGGAAGGAAGGAAGGAAGGAAGGAAGGAAGGAAGGAAGGAAGGAAGGAAGGAAGGAAGGAAGGAAGGAAGGAAGGAAGGAAGGAAGGAAGGAAGGAAGGAAGGAAGGAAGGAAGGAAGGAAGGAAGGAAGGAAGGAAGGAAGGAAGGAAGGAAGGAAGGAAGGAAGGAAGGAAGGAAGGAAGGAAGGAAGGAAGGAAGGAAGGAAGGAAGGAAGGAAGGAAGGAAGGAAGGAAGGAAGGAAGGAAGGAAGGAAGGAAGGAAGGAAGGAAGGAAGGAAGGAAGGAAGGAAGGAAGGAAGGAAGGAAGGAAGGAAGGAAGGAAGGAAGGAAGGAAGGAAGGAGGAAGAAGGAAGGAAGGAAGGAAGGAAGGAAGGAAGGAAGGAAGGAAGGAAGGAAGAAGGAAGGAAGGAAGGAAGGAAGGAAGGAAGGCCTCAGACGTTGCTGGCACATACCCACTTTGTGGGAGTGGCCAAGACACAGGCGGTTAACGGCGGGATACAGGAAAGTATTGACGGGAAAAGGAGTGATAATAGTATATAGTCTGATAGAATGATAGACACGCTATTGCGCTGTGCAATGCACATCGGTGTCTTCATCAACTTCAACCGGCGGCGCGAGGACACGGACAGAATTGTCTGTCTTCATTATCGCGGTTATCATTTATGCAGTTCTGCTTTGGCGCGTCTATAAAAAATTCAGGCAAAAATTTTCTGATTTTTTCAAATAACTCACCACTATACGAGATATGATTGAGTTTTGATTCATTCTGAGTGCTGCTGTATCCGTACCGCAAGCCACTTCCACTCCCTTTGACTTTTCTTAAACGGCTCTACTAATCTCTTCGGCACCCTCTTTCCGTCTCCCTTTGCCATGCTTTTTCGGGCTCGTTCATTGTTTCATGCTTCTTTAAAGGCGCTCGTTCCCCACCTTACCTCCCTCCAAACAAAATACATAAATCTATATACGTAATGAAGATGTTCGAGCTTTCCCCGACTGTCTAAAATCCCAACCGCAGTTGCGCGCGGCTTTCCTTTTTTAACCTATCAACCGGGTTACGAAGCATTTCTTAATGCGAAAGTTTGCCTTTGCTGCCTAAATTTGGCCACCCTGGAAACACATTATAGTTTGTTACCGTAAAACATCAGGTAATTTCCTTATGGTGGCAAGAAAAGTAACATAGAGAAAAACTCAGGTCTTCCTAAAGTATGCCGGCTTCATTGGTGTCGCATGCATAACCATATCGAATTATCGTATGCATTAATAATACTGAACACTAAACCCGGTGTTACTTTTAGTGTTGTTATATATTGGACGTCGCTCATCTTCACACTCATCGGTGACTTCCATGAAGTAAGTCAAATGTGTGATTATTAAGACACAATACACACTGCGCCTGCCTTAATAAGTACATATATTGCACCCTCTGTCGATTAAATACTGCCTTATCTTTGTGTATCTTTGTGTTTACGTTGATATGTCCCACTTTTGTTGTAATGTTTCATAAAGCTAACGAAGGCAGGAGAGAGTTAGGGGTGCTGACCTTTATACTGCGCCACTATAAAATTTATCATGATTTATTTCACAGGTCATGACGTAAAGTACACCCTCAAGTACTATAATGTCAACGAGCGCTGCGCCCTTTTTCTGTTCCCTTTGGTTGGTGAGTGCACTTACGCTGCAATATTCGCTTGTTTAGCAATGAATAGTTCAGACCAACGTACTATAAAAAATAATATAGTATTTATTTTTGCTACATTATGCACTTTGCATTTTGCAGGTGGCCAACACTGCGAGCTACGTTTATGGGACCAAGATCAAATAGACAGAGATGGCAGAGATTGCGAAAAGGTTTACGACTTATTCTGCACTGGCAAACACAAGGTCTATGAGTATAGCACCTGTGAAGCTACCAGACATCACCTGAACCAATTGGACACCCAGTAATTTTTGAGTTCATTGGGTTCGTTCATGTCTAAGTGCAGGGTGACGATTGAAATTTAGCTATTCATTTTTTTCGAAAAGTTTTGGGTCGTTTACATTTCTGCAAATAAATGTAAACTTTTCTATTCTCTCTGGTGCCAAAAAACATGTGACAATTTAAGCAAATATCTGATAAGGCCTGGCTGAGCAACAAATGCTAGAAGAAAATACAGGCTCCCAAAAAATAGTGAGGCCCTGGCATGTATGGACGCCGTTTCTGTTTTCACCAGATTACCCAGTCACGCTGCTCAAACGCACATTTCTCGTTTTCCTTATTTTTCGCTTTCGTATTCACGCTTGCATACAGAAAAGGCACGATCCTTTTGACTCGACAAGAAAATTATCGCAGTGAGTGTGACGTAATGTGGGTCGTACTAAGGAACGGAGGCAACTACATGGTGGCAAGAACAAGAAGCACACGTAGGGTTTATTGGTACGCCTTTATATAGATGATGGGGCGGGGCACCGGCACGACATGATAAGGCAGTCAGCGCGCTGTAACGATAAGGCAGATAGTGCACGCCCGATACATCCCCCGAGGGGTAATGAAAACAAAGTTCAGGATACTTGATTAAATTCAGCATCGTAATGAAGTCGTTGCGGTGGCTTGAGTGTACGAGCCGACCTTCTTGGGGCCGGTGTTGGCTCAGGAGAAGGGGTTGACATGTGGCGTGCAGCACTTGCGGATGCTGCGCTGTTGACGGCGGGCTGTTGCTGGAGTGAGTGAGCATGGGATAGCGCTGTGGCAGCAGTCGTGATGTCTGGAGCAGTTGGGCCGGGGTCGACAGGTTCATGCTCGAGCGAATCACTATCGTAGTCACTAATGTCTGTTGCACACCTCTCACGGGTTTGCAGAAGATGTCGTCTGTTGCGCCTAAAGACCCGACGATCCTCGGCTTGCACTTCGTAGGACCTGGGAGCAGTAGTGGCGACGACTATGCCTTTTTTTGACCATGATTTATCCCTGAACCTCACGACAGATCCTTTAGCCAGAGGTTGTAGTGGATTTCCGCTTTTTTTTTTTCTGAAGGTGCTTCTTCACCACAGTTGTCGGCACAGCAGCAAAATCTGGAAGAGTAGCTCTCAGGCATCTCCCTTGAAGAAGTTCCCCAGGTGACCGGCCGTCTTCCAGCGGCGTACAGCGGTAGGCCAGCAGACCTAGCCAGAAGTCTTCCCGTGAGCGTTCACTTTTTTTAAGGATACGCTTCACAACCTGGACACCCTTCTCTGCCAGTCCATTGGATTGTGGGTGGCGAGGACTACATGTGATGTGAGCGAAGTCGAAATTTCTTGCAAAGACTGCGAACTCGTGGCATGCAAACTGGGGCCCATTATCGGTGCACACTTCAAGCGGTACGCCGTACCTCGCGAGCATAGCACTCAGTGCCGCGATTGCCGTCCTTGTCGTAGTATCCGCAAGTTTCTCGACTTCTGGGAAGTTGGAAAGAGCATCAAACGCCACGATGTACGAACTTCCTTCAAAAGAAAAATATCTACGCCAACTCGATACCACGCACATCCAGGGACTGGGCGCATCAGCAGTGATTCTTGCGGTTGCTTGTATGCAAATTCGCGGCAAGTGGGGCAACTCTGGATCAAAATCGTGATGTCAATGCTGAGACCGGGCCAAAAAACAAGACGACGAGCCCTTTCTTTGCATTTCTGCAGTCCCAGATGCCCAGCATGAATTCTTGCTAAAATATCACGCCGCATAGTTTTTGGTATGACCACTTTCGTGCCTTTTAACAAAATACCATCTACGACAGAAAGCTCAGATGAAAATGGCTTTTGTTCCCCTTCGATGCTCTCGCCAGTTAACAGGCAAGAGATGACTACCTGCAGGTAGTCGTTCTGAGCTGTTGCATTTACCAGCTTTTGACGTGTTGCATCCGTGACCATGTAGCCCAGAACAGCAACTGCGTGTACTTCCACGTCGTCCGTGGCGCCAGTGCTGTCGTCCTGAGCAACCGGAGACGATCGTGACAGCATGTCTGCCAAGATGAGGTGCTTTCCCGGGACATACTGCAAAACAAAGTCGTACTTGAGAAGTTTTACAAAGAACCTTTGGAGACGGGGAGGCATGTCACATATTCCTTTTGCAGCTATGGACACGAGAGGTTTGTGGTCCGTCTTGATGAGAATCTTTTGTCCGTAAACGAACTGATAAAACTTATCGCAGCCGAATGAAATGCTGAGCGCCTCTTTTTCAATTTGTGCATAACGCTGCTCAGCTTGCGTTAGCACACGAGATGCATATGCCACGGGCCGCCATTGGCCGTTGTGACACTGCAACAGCGCTGCACCTATGCCGTCTTTTGAAGCATCACAAGTGATCTTCGATTCTTTTCGGGGATAAAAAATGGCTAGCACGGGCGTCGTGCTTAGAATCTGCACGACACTTTTTCACTCCCTCATGTGGTTTTCAGTCCACTCGAACTCGAAATGTGGTTTGATAAGCGCTCGCAGTGACGCAGTTCGCTCGGACAGGCGCGGAACGTATTTACCAAAATAGTTCAGAACACCGAGCATGCGTTGAACATCGGATTTGGTCTTGGGCACGGGCGTCTGCAGCAAACTTTTAACAAGTTTTGGGTTTGACGAGATGCCCCTGTGTGTGATGATATCACCTAGAAACTGCACTTCAGTGACGCCAAACTTGCATTTTTCTGCATTGAACGTTAGTCCAGCTTTCATGACTGCCACTAGTCTTTGATCATGTTCTTGTTTGGTTGCGCCCCAGACCAAAATATCGTCGATGTACACATGGACACCTGGAAGGCCATCGAAGATTTCGCTCATCTGGTGTTGAAACACTTCGGGAGCCGATAAAATGCCGAACGGCAATCGGAGATAACGATATCTTCCAAAGGGGGTAGCAAAAGTGCATATTTTGGACGTCAAGTGGTATCTGGTAAAAACCAGAATTAGCGTCCAAACAGCTAAAATAGGCTGCGCCGGCCAATTCTCCTTACATGTCTTCACGCTTTGGGAGCTGGTAATGCTGCCTTTTTACGTGGCTCGTTTAATTTTCTTGGGTCCATGCAAACCCTAAGTTTGCCATCCTTTTTCTTGACCAAGACCAAGGGGCTTACCCAGTCTGTGGGGCCATCCTCTTTCACGATGATTACCGCAGGCTCCATTCTTTGCAGCTCTTCCCGAAGTGGCTGTCGCAGGGACAGCGGAACCCGCCGGGCTGGTTGGGCGACTGGCACCGCAGACGGTTGCATGACCATGCTGTAGGGTCGCTTCAGGCAGCCTAACTCCTGGAAGACATGTCTGAGATTCTAAGCACTTACAGTGGCCACCATGCGCTGGACAAGTCCTAAGGCTTCGCTTGCATCCAGTCCAAGAATGGCATGACGGTCATTCTTTACGACGAAGAACTTCACGGTGGTGGAAGCGTTACCAATAGTTACTTCCTGTGTCGTCGTCCTGAAGTGAGTTATGACGCCTCCGGTGTAAGCTCGCAGCACCGCACTTGTAGGCTGTAACTTTTCAGTCTCGCGAAGCTTGCGGTACACAGAACGGTAGCAGGCATGCCTGCGACCCGGTGTCTACTTTGAAAAAAATATTTCTTTCAGCAACTTTAGCTTCGACTACCCAGTCTTTGGTACTTCCTTTGCAAGTTCCAACTTCTAGAATGCCAAAGTCATCGTCACTGCTGTCTTTGCTCACTTTGCCAACTTTAGACGTTCCTTGACAGCACAACGCGAAGTGGTGCAGCTTGCGACATTCATTACAGCTTTTCCCATAGGCTGGGCACTGTCTGGGCCTGTGCCGTCAATTTCACTTTTTGCAGCGGGTCTGCTTACTGCACCCATCACTATTGCTTCGCGATGGTGGCGCGTGCCTTTTAACAGCATCGACGCGGTCGTCCGCAGCTTTCCAGACCACGTTTCGTTGAGCCAGACATTCTGCCACCTTGCACAGTTCTCCAGCTTTCTGCAATGTTAAAGACATTTCTCGAAGCATTTTATCGCGTAGCTTTGAGTCATTCATGCCAAAGACGATCTGCCCGACACCGACTCTTGCACGATGTTCACCCCGGTATTGGCCTTCCAGGTGCTGTCGTACTGGCTCTCTGCTGGTACGCGCCGTGGCCTGGACCCCTGCCCATCACCTACACTGCACTTCCCGGATTCTTCGGCTCCGTGGATGCCTGAACAGTCTTCTGCTGTATCATCCGGACCTGACCGCCCATATTTGGCGCCGCTCGACGCCTTCGCCTGGAAACCACCGCCATCGACTACGTCATCAATCACATGGCCTGAGGCAACAGTATTTAATCTGCGGCACAACGTCAGCTCGGCGGGGCACGACACCGACTCTTGCACGATGTTCACCCCGGTATTGGCCTTCCAGGTGCTGTCGTACTGGCTCTCTGCTGGTACGCGCCGTGGCCTGGACCCCTGCCCATCACCTACACTGCACTTCCCGGATTCTTCGGCTCCGTGGATGCCTGAACAGTCTTCTGCTGTATCATCCGGACCTGACCGCCCATATTTGGCGCCGCTCGACGCCTTCGCCTGGAAACCACCGCCATCGACTACGTCATCAATCACATGGCCTGAGGCAACAGTATTTAATCTGCGGCACAACGTCAGCTCGGCGGGGCACGACACCGACTCTTGCACGATGTTCACCCCGGTATTGGCCTTCCAGGTGCTGTCGTACTGGCTCTCTGCTGGTACGCGCCGTGGCCTGGACCCCTGCCCATCACCTACACTGCACTTCCCGGATTCTTCGGCTCCGTGGATGCCTGAACAGTCTTCTGCTGTATCATCCGGACCTGACCGCCCATATTTGGCGCCGCTCGACGCCTTCGCCTGGAAACCACCGCCATCGACTACGTCATCAATCACATGGCCTGAGGCAACAGTATTTAATCTGCGGCACAACGTCAGCTCGGCGGGGCACGACACCGACTCTTGCACGATGTTCACCCCGGTATTGGCCTTCCAGGTTAGTTACCTAGACTACGCTAAGGAGACTCGTAGTAGCGATCGTTGTCTTTTCGCGGTGTCGTGCCCCTACGACCTGAAATGGCGCACTGCGCTGCGTGTGTTATGTGACATACTTGCCTTTGATTTGCTATCTGAGCTGATGCTGCTGCTTTCGGGAGATGCTGAACTTAATCCTGGCCCCGGACCAACCAACCTTTCCGATGTTTTAGATGCTCTCAAGCGGCTAGAAGAACACCATGCAGCCATGCGTGCCGACCTTGATCAATTGAAAACAACCCAAATCAGCCATGAAACACAACTAACTGCACTTTCAAACCGAGTAGCAGTGCTCGAATTAGACGAGCGTAAAACAGTATCACCATCAAAACAGGCAGAGACTAGCCAGATTAGGCAGGACATCGCTGAACTAAAGGCCGCCAACATAGACGCGAAGAACAGAATGCGCCGAAACAACCTGCTCTTTTTCGGCTTAGATGATAGCGACAAAGAATCGTGGACTGAATCGGAGGAAAAAGTTATTGCGCTGTGCAAAGAAAAACTAGATTTGAATCTAGAACCAAGCGCAATAGAACGCGCCCACCGCATTGGTCAATTCTCAACGGAAAAAAAGCGACCAATAATAGTTAAAATGAATCACTACAAGGCAAAAGAAAGCGTGCTTGCATGTGGTCGTAAATTGAAAGAAACACCTTACGTTATCCGAGAAGACTTCGAATTCGCCACTCGACTCGCTCGCTCCAAATTGGTTCAATTCATTAAGCCCCGAGGGTGTAGCTTTAAGCTTCGATACGATAAACTTATCGTTGGCGAGAAATATTACACCTACGATCATGCCTCTGATACCATAACAGAAACAGATACGAACACCAAGCCCGCGGCAAAGATAAATGGAGCACAGGACAATACACAGCAGGCCTCAGAGCAAGCCAAGTGACACTCTACTGAACTGAATGAACCGATTCCGCCAAGCAATCGTCATTCACCCGCACTCATCAACATCGCTTTTACTAATATACGGAGTATTCTACCTAAACGCCATCAGGTTCACAGTTTCATTGAAGTCACAGACGCCGATATGGTCATACTCACAGAAACTTGGCTGCACCCAGAGATAGAAAACCACGAATTGTTCCCTTCAGACTTCCATTTCACCACATACCGCAAAGATCGCACTAACCGAAAAGGGGGAGGAGTTCTAATAGCCGTTCGTAACACTCTGCAGTCCTCGATTATCCGGCATGATAATATCCTAGAAATGATCTGGGTATGCCTTCACAACGCCTCCGGAAAGCTAGTGTTCGGTGTCTGCTATAGACCCCCAGACAGTCACGTATCATTCCCCGATTCCCTACGCCATGAATTAACGATTATGAGGAATGAATATCCCAAAGCACCCATATTTCTGTTTGGTGATTTCAATTACCCACAAATTAACTGGTCATTGCTCTCGACCCTAAGTTCGACACCTGCAAACGAACAGAAACTTTTTCTAGAACTAACCCTTGACTTTAACCTTCAGCAAGTGATAACAAGTCCAACGAGAGGAGACAACATCCTAGATCTTTTGCTCACAAGTCACCCGGACGACGTAAAATCCATTACTGTCCTTCCTGGATTAAGCGACCACAACCTTGTTCACATCTCTATGACGCTACCTTTAAAGAAGAAATCACCAACCAGCAAACTGATAAAAGACTACAAAAGGGCTGATTTTGATGCTATGAACAATGATCTTGAAAAATTTTTCGACAACTTTCGTTGCACCTATCTAAATCGCTCTCCTAACTCGAACTGGAATTTGTACAAAGACACCCTACTACATTTGGAAAGTAAGCACGTTCCAACACTACTTATTAAATCAGATACCAAGAATCAATGGTTTAACAAACGCCTCAAGTCTCTCCTTGGCAAAAAGAAGCGCCTGTATCGAACAGCAAAACTTCAAAATAGTCACTTAGCATGGGAAAAATATCGCTTGTGCGCCCAACAGTATACCACAGAACTGACAAGTGCTGAAGATAAGTTTTACTCTCAAGATTTACTATCAATCCTTCACTCTAACCCCAACAAATTCTGGCGCATGCTATCTAATAAACCACAAGATCGCCATGTACAACTCCTAGATGCTGATGGAGAACCAATCAAAAGCGATGACTGTGCGACCGCGCTCAACAATTACTTTACGTCAGTTTTTTCCGCTGCTAACGTTGCTGCTAATGAACACATTCCAGAAATCTCACTCTCAGAAATGCCTAAAATCGAAATTAACCCTGATGGTGTATCACAGCTTATTGCCTCACTGAAAATATCTACATCTGCCGGCTGCGATCAAATTAACAGTAAGCTACTAAAAAATACCATTTCGTTGTCTAGCCACGTACTGCATCTAATTTTTACGCAATCCTTAGATACCGGGATTGTCCCTGACGATTGGAAAAAAGCTCAAATTACACCCATATTTAAAGCGGATGACCGCACGTGCCCTAACAACTATCGTCCCATTTCCCTCACTAGTATACCGTCTAAACTACTTGAGCACATTATTTTTTCCAATCTTATGACCCACCTAGAATCAATGAACTTTTTCTATCCGAATCAACACGGCTTCCGGAAGCAGCTGTCATGTGAGACCCAGCTCGCCGAATTCACCCACGACATTCTACAATACTTAGATAACCTTGTCCAGATCGACGCTATCTTTCTCGACTTTTCAAAAGCATTTGATCGTGTTTCCCATAATCTTCTTCTTTTTAAGTTGTCATCGCTCGGCATTCCACAAACTTTGCTCTCCTGGCTAGAGCAGTTCCTTAAGGGACGTAAGCAGTTCACCTGTGTTAATAACTGTCGCTCAGCTTTTTCCGACGTAACATCCGGCGTACCTCAAGGTGCAGGCTTATCACCTCTTTTATTCCTCATCTACATCAATGACCTACCGATCAACACAAAATCAACGCTACGTTTATTCGCAGATGACTGCGTAATTTACAGCCCCATCCACGGCGCTAGCGCCATTGCCGCTCTTCAACAGGATCTAACCACTATCTCAGCGTGGTGTGACAAATGGCACATGCCTCTTAATCTAAATAAATGCCACTCCATATCATTCTCTCGCAAAAACACAGTTATTGATAGCACTTACAACATAAAATCGGTCGCCGTCACGAGAACATCATCTTATAAATACCTAGGAGTACACATCACATCATCGCTGTCATGGACAACACACATTCAGACCATCTGTTCCAAAGCATCACGCACACTTGGTTTTCTCCGGCGCAATCTAAAATCTGCATCACCTGAAGTAAAAAAGTTGGCATACATAACATTCGTACGTCCTAAATTGGAGTACGCGTCATCTGTCTGGCATCCATCACAATCGTATCTCATCTCAGACCTTGAAGCCATTCAAAATCGCGCCGCCCGTTTTATTACTTCGCAGTACTCAAGAAATACCAGCGTAACATTACTAAAACGATCCCTCGGCCTTCAAACACTAGCAACTCGCCGTGTTATTTCCCGTCTATGCCTCTTTCACTCTTTCTTTTATCGCTCACCAAGACATTTGTTGCTGCAGCCACCCCCACGTACTTCATCCCGCCTAAACCACAGTAACCCAATCGCACGCATTAAAACCCGCACCTCCGCAATGAGCAGTTCATTTTTTCCCGACGCCATAGTGCTCTGGAATGGCCTTCCCGACAACGTAATAACATGCTCCGATCGCCGCCTTTTCCGCGAGAAACTGGCTAATCACTTCTCATAAACATATTCATACTGCGACACCGAAGTGCCAATTGTTCCTTGTTTTCTTTTTGTATGTTTATTTCTTGCTTTTAGTTTGTATATTATTGTACACTTTTTTGGTACCCCGTGTATTTTTCCCCCTTTCTTTCTTTTGTGTTCTCTGCTACTACCCTCCAACCTGTATGTACGCCCCCCCTTATGTAATGCCTTCGGGCCTTTAAGGGACAAATAAATGAAATGAAATGAAATGAAATCCCTGATCAATGAATCTCGCTGTTCTCCGAAATTGCATTGCGCGGCTTGATTTTTAAGGTCACGAGCGAACTTCTCATATGGTTCTCCCTCTTCCTGCTTCCTTGAGCGAAACACATAACGTTCGTGAACTTCATTGCTCACCTCGGCACAGTAGGACTCGAACTTCCCCACGAGCGTTGCGTAGTCGTCCTTGCTTTCTGCGGCTTCGAACTTGAACGTGTTGAACACGCCGAGCGCTTCATCGCCGGCTATGCTTAGCAGGAGCACGGCTTTTGGAGCTTCGCTTCGAGGTTGCTTCTTCGTTGTGGTTGCCTGCAGGAACAGGTCCAACTTCTGCTTGAAGCGTCTCCAATTTTCAGAGAGGTTGCCGGTCATTCGCAAGGGTGGCGGTGCCTTCAGAAGTTCCATCGTTGTCGGTCGATCCCACTTCTGACACCATGTAACGTGATGTGTGCCGAACTAAGGAACGGAGGCAACTACATGGTGGCAAGAACAAGAAGCACACGTAGGGCTTATTGGTACGCCTTTATATAGACGATGGTGCGGGGCCCCGGCACGACATGATAAGGCAGTCAGTGCGCTGTAACGATAAGGCAGATAGTGCATGCCCGATACAGTGAGAAGTCTCGACACTCGTCGTGAAATGATGACTCCCGCACCCACTGCATGATTAAGAAATAGTTTATTTATATTTATTTATGATTTAACATTTATGATTGTTTATGAAAATTTATTGACATCTATAATTATTTAACATTAGCACTACTAAAAAATAATTTTGCTTATATAAGACACCCGTTTCACCTTCTATACGAAACCCATTCTCGCAGTATTAATTCAATAAAATTTGGCATCGTGAATAGAAACGCCCTAAGGGTAACACCTTCTTCTTAGGTGAGCACAAAAAATGCAAGGCAGGATTAAACAGCACATCGAGGACGACGACACAAGGAAAGAAGCGACGGAGACACGAGCGCCATGTGCGCCGTGTGCTCATGTATGCGCTGTTCAGTCCTGCCATGCAATACCAACATGTTAAAACTGCCACATTAGTGATCAAAAAATGCGTAAGGAATCCGTGACGGTAATTCGCACACGGAAAGAAAATTACAAGGGTCTAAACGAGCTTGGCGCTTGTGTATCTAGAATAGGGGTAGAAATTGTGGGCAATGCCATTAATAAACCCTACAAACAGCAAAATTTTCCTTGAACCGTTGGAAAAAATGCTGCACAGAGCATTCACCCACATCTCCCCACTTTTCCCACTTCATCAGCTACCAGTGCGAGTGGCCAAGATATAAATTTTCTTACCAAGCCCGTTCCTAAATACCTTCTTTCTCAATTGCATTCAACTTATCAAAATAGCGTATGGTTTACGGGGTTTTCACATCCCAAACCGACTCAGGCTATGAGGGACGCCGTAGTGAAAAGCTCCGAAAATTTGCACCACCTGCAGTGCACCACGAGAACTGACATCACACAGTACACAGGCCTCTAGAATTTTCCCCCATCGAGATTTGAATGCCGCAGGCGGGATCGAACCCACGTCCTTCGGGTCAGCAGCCGAGCACCATAACCACTGAGCCACCGCGGCGCCTAAGTTTATCAAAACACATTCTCAATTGGCAACAAAGGCTAGTAATAAAAGCACAGGAAATCATGAAATAAAAGCACATCTGTTGAACAAAAATATTAATATTTCGGCCCAATATTACGGTTATACCTCGTTGGAAATTCCCCAGCACACTAAAAGCTGCCCGCATTAACCCCATTATACATGGATAGATACTGCTGAAACCCTTCTACTTATTGACCTTTATGAGCTCAGTGCCAAATTTATGGATTTCGAAAACATTGTACCGAATCGAAATAATAGATCTGTGAAAAATATTGTGTAGTTTATTCACGGGGACACAGTTTTCAGCCGCACCATTTAATTTAATCACCGGTGCAGTCACTAGACTACATGCACGCGTGACTAAAGGGCCTTTTAGGGACCAGTGCTTTTTTCTTTTGATGTTTCCGACCTCCCGCATCCTGTACACTTTACAGATATGGCAAATATGTACATCGTCACTCTGTTATTTTTGAATTCACTAGAGGTGGACAACTGCCCAAACGATTTACGCGTGGGTTGTGTAGCTACCCTGTAATTGAATACGTCGGAGCAGCAAACACCGTTACAAATGCCATAATCATGTCCAACAATTTTGGAAAGATGTATTAAAAATTAGAAAATTGTAAGACACTTTTGCGAAAACATTGAAGTTACTGGTCCATTCTTCTCTTATCTAGCAATATCCTTATTTTAAAGTGTTTCTATCGATCGCATCGAACAGTTAAGGATCCAATAGAAAACCAACAGTAAACGTTTTTGACAATCGCAAAAACGTTACTAGAAAAAAACTAAGACTGCCGTCGGGTAATGTCAGGATATATTGGTTATTATAGTTAAATCTTACATTATATGGAAACCTTGCGTACATAAGAGGCTTCCCGCTCAAAAATGCTTTTGTCCAGAATTGTTGGGTGTGCATGGCCACATATCGTGACACTGTACCGGCCCCATGCGCTGCGTGTGTGCTGGCCTCCATTCGCACAAATTAATGAACCTCGAGAACAGAACCTAAACACGCGAACTGCGATGGTCCACTCTCTACTTCATAAAGAGGGTTTTTAAAAATAAAAGCTGGTACACTTCCTCGTATAAAGTCGTTTTTGAGCAACAGAACGGCGCAGAAAGCGGCGGGAGAGATGAGATGTCATCCTAATATCACTAGGAGGTAAAGTAACGCCTAAGGGTTCATTCAGTCCTTTCACCTTTTCTTTTTAACCTCTCACTAATCAAATTTGCTGCAGGGTTTCCAGCACATATTTAATGGAAATGACATGTTACGGACCACAACTGCCAGCGACGGTCAGGTAGAGGATACCCTGCAACAAGCTGTAGAAATAAAAGAAGACCTGGCACGTAACGCAGGGCTAACCTGCTCGGCCTCCACGCCCGAATTATTCGTAATCAGAGACACACCAGGAGGGAGGCCGTAGAGCCAGAAATTATAAACCTCCGTCTCCACTTAACTTTTGGGTGGAAGAGTTCTATGTAAAGAAAATTTAAACTACAATAATTCTGGGACTCTTCCTTCAGTCGAACAGGCAGAACAAGGAAACTTTAGACTCAAACAGCTGCCAACATGAGCGCCAAACTAATCAGACCAACTGCCAATAAAACGACGAGAGTGAAAAAGAAAGAAATCTGCAAAATCGTACAAGCATTTGTAATAAGCAGGCTTGTCTACACACTCCCATACCTAAAAATAAACAACACTGAAAAAGCAAAGGTAGAGGCTAAAATTAGA
Source organism: Amblyomma americanum (assembly GCF_052857255.1). Classification (NCBI taxonomy): domain Eukaryota; kingdom Metazoa; phylum Arthropoda; class Arachnida; order Ixodida; family Ixodidae; genus Amblyomma; species Amblyomma americanum. The sequence goes on along the minus strand of NC_135503.1, from coordinate 71,940,285 downwards.
CATATATACAAAGTTGCACTAGGGCTACCGAACTGTACCTTCTTTAAACAGCACCCTAGACGAGCTTAAGGAAGTACGCTTAACAATGCAAAGAGGCCAGCTATCCCTCACAAAAGCAGGAAGGGTCATACTTGGTCGCCTAGGACTAGGCATCGAGCTGCAATCACTAGATACCAAGACACAAATACCTAAACGCATCGCTCAGGCAATGTTAGTCGAACCACAACCTAAGAATATGCACACTGCTCCCCACATGGGAAGAAGGAAAGATAGGAAAAAGTGTACACAAAATGTACGACCCACATCAACAAGAGGTTATGTAGATGCTGCAGAATACCCACAGAACCTAGCGTTTGCACCAGCCTCCTTCTAGAAGTAGAAGCTGTCTTTGCAATGCAGCCGTTGATGTCAGCCTCACACGCTCCGCATTGGCGCAATACTAGACATCAATAATCATGCCTTCAACAGCGACACCTTCACGACAAACAACCATCTACATTTTTCGCACATGCACCATTTTCCAGTGAAATGTGCTGGTTCACACTCGAAACTTTTCAATTTCCGGCAGCTGGTAGAGCGTGCCACTTCCCTTTCACAGTCATCTCTGAATCACTCGTCGAGGAAAATTTTGGGCTTCACGGATACTATTTTTACCATTCACAATGACTAGATGACGTCAGCAGATTGCTAACAGGGTTTTTCAATGATATCCCGGCCTCTCTGGTTGATGTTTCACCTCACAGTGACGACGAATACATGCGCGTCCTGGCAATAATTGGCAAACAAGAGCACACTGACATTGGAGTACAGCCTGAGTCAGTCTAGTGGAAACTCGCAAGCTTGAAAAACTGATAGCAAGGATGCCCTCTTCGCATATTAATTGCGTAGACTTGAATGCTCCCAATGAAATTTGTGGCAGCTCACTCACATGTTCCCAATGGGCCAGGCTTGCAAAACTTCTCTCAACAAATTCCTTTCAGCCGCTAAATGATGGCAGCATAGCCTACCTCCGCAACCTGACGAGAGCCAGGAGCATCGCCGTGACCTTCGTAACAAGTTGTGTTGACCACAACTTTGGCTGGTTCACCGATTTGGAAACGCATGGAAGTGGCCATTACCCAGTCCTCCTATCACATGTCGGCGCACAGACGGCGCGAAAGAAATTCCTTATAAAATCTACAGACTGGGATGCATACAAGGACGCTGATAGTAGAGGAATTACTGCCGCAACCAGGAATGAGGAATTAGAATCGACAATGACTTATTTCGAGAGAAAAAGTACACGCATTGCAGCTAAAAATGACAGGCAACCTTCAAATGAGGAATTTCAAAGGCAGTGCGCTATTCGCAGCCGAACTGAAAGGAAAGTTAAGCACACAAAAAAAAAGACTTGAATACCATTGTGCCTGTCGACGTGCACAACGTCACTTTCGTCCCTACCTGCATAAAGTCAATAAGCGAAGATCGCGCAATTTCGCTATACGCAAGATGTGCGCCAGCAAGTAACCAAAAATTGGCGGATCGTTAGAGGTATGCGTATTCTACTTCAACAGCCTCACCCTTTCGCTGCACTCTCTCTGCATGAATGAAAATCCCAAGAAGTCTCACAAGAGTACTGCAGGCAGCTGTCAGCAGGGTCAGGGCCTTGGACATTCTCCGCATATAGTTAATCAGTCATATTACAGGCGGCAGTGCATGCGTTCGACCCGCCTTTCACAATGAAGAGCTATCGCGGAATCAGATAGACGCACGTCTCCGGCCTATGACTGAGTGACCTATGACGCCATCGCAAAACCACCCCACAACTCTTTTCTGCGACTCCTGGAATATTACAATTCTTCCTGAATGACTGGTGAGGAAATGGAAGCTGGCGAAAATTGTGGCTCTTTTGAAATTTTGTGCGCAGCCACCAAGCTACGCATCCTTCCGGCCATTGCCCTACTTTGCTGCATTGGTAAGCTTATGGAGCGAATTATCTGCAAACGCATCATTTTGTTCCTCGACAGCCGCATTGAGTATCCCCATGAAATTAACGAATTTCCACAAAGTAGATCTGCGAATGATAGTGTCATCGCCCTCGTCTCATCTTTTTAAGACTACCTTCATATTGGGTGCATACCGACCACCATTTACCTTGAAATTGTGGCGACACACTCTGCGCATATTTCCGCGCAGTCTCCGCCTTATCATCCGGTCCAGCGTAACACGGCCACACGCTGGACTACGTTATCGATAAAACACAGCGCAACCGCTGTGTCACCCGAAGCATGCGTCACCGACGGTGGCTACAAAACAGGCTGCCCGGCTGGGAAGGGCGGCTTTCTTCCTTCCGCTACCAAGACGAGCGCAGCGTTGGTATGCTCATCTACTGCCATCGCTAATAGAATAAACAATTGTTAGGTTTTTATGTTGGGATTCGTCCCTCAGCAGAAACGACGTCCCACATCTGGTGACCCGGACAACGGACAAAAACGCATCGCCATGGACGGGCAAGAGCTACAGCTTCAGAAACGGCACGGCCAACTCAATAATTCTTTGCAGCAGCATCCTGCCGGCTCCGCTGAGGACGTCAGAACTCCGGCAGATGGCATCCCGCACGCTGCCCCGCACGGCGTCTGGCGTGTTGCTGTCAAGCTTCCACCGTTTTGGGCCGACTCGCCCGAGATATGGTTCGCCCAAGTCGAGGCCCAGTTCTCCCTCACGCACATCACGCAAGACCGGACCCGCCACGATTATGTCGTCGCCCACCTCGATGCCCACTACGCCAACGAGATCCGGGATATCTTTGCCATCCCACCAACGGCCAACCTTTACGAACACCTATTGACTGAACTCATCCGCCGCATGGCGCTCCTGGAAGAAGAGAAGACGCGACAAATACAGCCCGCAGAACTTGCCGAGCGCAAGCCTTCGCAGCTCCTCCGCCATATGCGTGATCTCGCGGGCAACATGGAAGTCCAGGATTTCTTACAGCGAGCACTTTGGCTTCAACGACTTCCACCACACACATCCAGGGAGTTCTTCAGGCTCAGCTCACGCTACCTCTCGACCAAATTGCCGGAATCGCTGATCGCGTCATCGAGGTCTCTTTGCCGAAGTTGTCGCCTACCGTCCAGGCTGTCGCCGCACCGCTGAACACCACAGAGCTTGCGCGCCGTGTCGACGATATCAATCGTACAGCTCAGCTTCATTCAACGACGCCTCGATCATCACTTGCGGACACGCCACCCGCAAAGCAGTGACCGTAACACCACCCCATCACAGAAGCCTGGTGACGACGACCAGTGCCACTACCATCCACGCTTCAGGGTCAGAGCATGACAATGTCGGCCACCCTGCTCCGCTGGACATAAGGGAAGCGTCAACGGCAGCTCGTAGACACGGCTGCGAGCTGCCAACCTGGAGGCCGTCGCATCTTCGTCACCGGCCAAATTGCAAAGCAGCGGTTTCTTGTCGACAGCGGTTCCGACATTTGCTGCTACCCAGGAGCCATCTTCAAGGTACCCGTCCTCCTACGTCTTTCGAGCTCAGCGCGGCAAACCGGTCCACAATCAAGACTTACGGCTCGCTTCGCCAGCTCGCTCCGCCAGCACGCCCAGTTTAAAAACCTACGCCGTGGCCTTCACTGCAAGTTTGTCATCGCCTACGTCATCAAACCAATCATCGGCTCAGACTTTTGGCGCACTACAACCTCCTTCCGGACTGCAACCACGACCGTTTCAGCGATGCGACAACGGGACATTCTTCGCCAGGACAGCGAACGACTACCCACCAGCCAAGCATCAAAGCACTCGGTGTCGAAAATTGTTCACCGTACCACGCCATTCTTGCCGAATTTCCCGGTTTGACGCGCCCTAGCGGGTTTCCACATAATGTGCAGTACACCAGTGTGCGCTACATCCGGACCACCCCAGGCCCGGCGGTTTGTGCCGCGCTCGTCGCCTTGCCTTGGACCGCATGCGCATAGCAAAAGCTGACTTCGAAGCCATGCTTCGTGAGGGAATCGCCCGCCGCTGCCACAGCCCATGGGCCTCACCATTTCACCTTGTCCCGAAGAACACTGAAGGCTGGTGGCGTTGTGGGGACTACTGTGCCCTCAACGCCTGCACCATTCCGGACAGGTACCCCGTTCACCACATACAGTACTTCGCCCATCGAATTTATGTCTGCCACGTTTTCTCCATGCTAGACTTGGTGAAGTCCTACACGCAGTTACCCGTCAATCCGGATGGCGTCCCGAAAAATGCAATCAACTGCAAACCCCTTACGGCTTGTTAGAGTTTCCCTTCATAAGCTTTGGCCTGAGGAACGCTGGACAAACATTTCAATGCTTCATCGACAAAGTCGTCCGCGGCCTCGACTTCTGCTTCGTCTTTCTTGACGACATATTGGTCTTTTCCCGTAACGCCGGCGAACACCACACACACCTTCGTCTGCTGTTCCAACGCCTCGAGGACCACGGCCTACTCGTCGCGCTCAGCGCTTCAGTCGTCAAATTCATCCGCCATGAAGTTTCATTCGAAGGAACTCGACCATTGCCTCAACGCATCTCAGACCTGCAAAATTACCCCCAACCCCCCACGGCTAAAGACCTTCGCCGTTTCCTTGGCATGCTGAACATTTACAGGCGTTTCTTGCCACACACAGCCGACTACCAGGCTTCTCTCCATGATGCCTTGGCTCGTCTATGAGGAAACCAACATATCACGTGGACACCGGCTTTAACGCAACTTTTCTAAGAATGCAAGCTGCTCTTTGCACTGCCACACTTCTCTTCCATCCTGTGCCAGACGCTGATTTAGGGCTCTTCACGGACGTCTCTAACTTCCTCGTCAGCGCTGCCGTTATACAACACGTAGGCAACACCTGGCATCCCTTTGAGTTCTTCTCCAAGAAACTCCCAGCACAGAAAACGACCCCTCCAGCGTCCAGTTCTACCAACGAAACCACGACCCCCGCCCCGTCGAGTTCACCAGCTTACTACAGAGAACTTCTGGCGATATAGGAAGCAGTTAACACTTTCGCCACATTCTCGAAGCACAGCACTACACTATCTACACCGACCATAAACATCTTACCTATGCCTTCTAATGGGCCTAGTCCTGGCGCAAATGCAGGGCCATTATTCGTGGACTGGCTGAACATGGGCATACTCCTGGCGCGAACGTCGGGCCATTTTATATAGACCGGTTGAATATGGGCGAAGTGTCGGTGCGAATGTCGGTCAATGATTATTAGACTGGCTGAGTATGGGCATAATCCTGGAGCGAATGTTGGGTCATTGTGCCTAGATTTGTTGCATATAGCGCTAAAAGTTGGCTCAAAACTTTTGGCAATACGGAAAGGTAAATGCCGCCTTAAAGCAAGCCGCAAAAAAAGAAAAAAGCAATGGCTATAACCACGTACCTTACACTAAGCACTGTGCATGAGCAAAGAACAAAAATGTATATTCAGCGCACTATGTGCTTTGCACATTAAACATTGCGTTTTCGTCCGAGATACCGCTAAAATACCCACAGTTTAGCATGGCACAGCCACTTTCCAATGTTTCTACACCAATGGTTAAAATACTGAATTTGTCTGCGCAGGAGAGTGAAATCTCCTGCGTGTGAGATCTGTGGGTGCGACGAAACTATAAAACACCTTCTTTGTAACTGCCCTTGGTTTCAGCTTGAGCGTGCAGTCCTGGCTGCAACACTCCGCCGTTTAGATCCTCGGCCCCTTAGTGAAGCCAAGGTTCTTGGTCCTTGGAGTAAGCCTTCAATGCAGAGGACAGCATTGAAGGCACTTTTCAAGTTCTTGAAAGACTCAGGACTGAGTGCAAGGTAGTGAACTATCAGTGTGCGCCCTATGTACCCTGCAAGTAACGGCCAACGGACATGTGGAAAAGTGATCATCTCCCTTTGTTCTCTCCCCTTTCTATCTCTCGCTCCGTTCCCCTTCCCATATGTAGGGTAGCATACCGGGCGCTGCCTAGTTAACCTCCCTGCCTTTCCGTTTGTCTTTCTCTCTCTCTCTCTTGTCTGCGCAGTGCGAAAGCGTGAGACCTACTCCGGCCGAGTTGGGGGCACTTAGATGTAGACGACATCTGCAGCAAGCAGTGTCCTGTGAAGAGAAAGTGACAAAATAGTGATTGTGAATGGCATCATGCAAGAATACATGAACGCTCTGGTATGATCAATAGCGTGTTTACAGAAAGTATTGAGAAAACTGCGTTGGGAAGAGAAAGGGACCAAAGGTAATACAGAATTTCTTAATTAGTATTCGTTTCTCAGATGACATTGCCGTTTTAAGCAAGTCAGGAGACGAATTACAAAGACCGATGCAGGATTCGGACGCAGGAACTTGAACGATGGCTCTAAAAATAGTACACAGAGAACCAGGCTAATGTGTAAAAGTCGCCTTAGAGAACAGTATTTCACGTTTCGCAGCGACGAGTTGGAAATGGTAAGGAAAAACAAGTCCTTGGGAGACGTAGTGAGCTTTTAATCGGAATACGATAGTGAAATATTGAAATATGAGGAAGAATGAAAATGTAATATAACGCATTTGGGAAGTACTCTCTGATCACGAATGGCTGTTTACCAGCATCCCTGTCGGGAAAATATGAAAACTGTATTTTACCGGCACTCAGCAACGGTACAGAAACGTAGAAGCTAGAGAAAAGGGTTGAATTTAATATCAGGACAATGAAGCGAGATATAAAAAGGAAAACTATGGCATAACGTTTACAATTTAGAATATAGCAGAGTGGAATAAGAAACAAACGTGATTTATTGAAATTCCATCCCAAATCATCAAGAAGAATTGGGCACGGGGAAGAAATGTAATGCGAAGGCAAGGTAGCCGATAGTCGTGGGTATAATGAAGCGGATTCCAAGCGTAGCGGGGGGGGGGGGGGGGGGGGGGGGAGAGAGAAATTAAGTTAGGTGGCCAGATAAGAACAGATAGTGTACGGGGACAGGAGGTGCCACAGCTAGCACAAAACATAGTTAATTCAAGGAATTTTGGAGAGGCCTAAGTTCAGTAGACGTAGTCAGGTTGATGATGGTGATAATTGATATCTGCAGCATGTCTTTAAAGGAGTTGTTGCTATGTTGCAAATTCTACGTAGCCACCTTAGTCTAATAGAAGAGCAGCGTTCAAGGCAATATGCATTGCATGATCACAGACAGCAAAACCTTTAAACTCCTGCGATTGCAGCGTACCTTTCCTCGTTCCTAGAGATTCCTGAAGCTATACGTAGCACAGCCACACAAGGCACGCTCTGCAAGGGCCCATGAGAAGTACGATGTGACCATAACATCTCTTTGCGTACATACACTACCTGCACCCACCGGGCCGAATTGTGCCATGCTGTTCAAAGGATCAAAGAACTTTGCGTTATTTGGAAGAAAATTAAGATCATGTTATATGAGGTCTTTGAGCAGATTTGTAAGAAAACACGCATGCACGCTGCATCTGCCACTGCAACAAGAGTTGCCAAATCCGCTGTTTTTGGCTCCAACACGACTTTCGGGTTTAAAAAAACATACATGAAGTCATGGCGTGTCGCAGGAAAAGCATCAGAGTGCCCGCAGTGAATAACCACAGCAGAATAAGCGCTATATTTACAGCAATTCTTAAAGGAACTAAGAAAATGCGCTGATTTATTACCATCAAAATATCAAGGATGAAAACGTAATTGATCCCTAGGTCGTAGCGCACAAATGTTTTGTGAGTGCAGGAGGTATTTTTATGTGTTATGAATATTTCCAGGTTAATTATCAGGAATAAAGGTTTTGACCATCAAGATAACTTTTAAATGTTTTGTGGAGCCCAGCGACACATACCTTTTCAAAGCAGTGCAACACATCTTTCGCCCTCTACCCCAGTTGCCAACGAAAATAAAAGAGAAGTAAAAGGTCAAAGCACAAACTGCTGACTACGTGAGGAAATTCATAATATGGCTTTATGCAGGGTGGTGAACTATAATGGCGAGCACGCGAATGTGTGGCCGCGCTCTTCGAAGCGCCAGTGCGTCAGTCACGGTCGCGCATCAAAGCGAAGTCACATGCGATACGACTTCGCTTTGCTGCGCGAAGTCGTAGTCGAAAGCACCACATCAAGGCCCTTCTGCGCCTGCGTCAGATAGGTTCGATGCACGCTTGTGTCGAACGCAAGGGTGCATCGAAGAGCACATTCTTGTTGACTTCATGAGCGGACTGCCCTGTATACTTGCAGGCACTGTCCGAAGGTACTCCAAGGTGGCTTTCCAGTCCCGTGAGACGCTTCCGAAAAGAAATAATTAGCCTATTTCTCATATGAGAGAGCTGAGCATTTCGTGTATTAAATTCTTTCCTTTCATTAATATAGTCTCAACAAGAAAGACCGCCATCTTAACTTTATATCATACGTCGAAATGGCTGTTTCACGTCCTCTGCGCTCGTTAAGGTATGGATAAACTCTGCATGGCCATTGCAGGAGTGTGCCTGCGTGTCAGAGTGTCTGCTAGCCAATTTAGTTGTTTTCCGCTCTTCAAGTCGTCCTAAAAAGATATAAGCTGAAGTTGAATCGAAGTTGAGAACAAAGGTGTCCTCCGGTTGATTGCGTGAACGTAGTTCGCAATATCTTGCGCGCGCTCATCGCCGAATGCCCTGTCGATATCCACGGAGCAGGCGAGACGACAATATATTTTGTCTTTTTCCCAATGCCCAACTTAAACCATGCCAATGATGAGCACGGTGGGAGAGGATGCGCGGCCTTCTTGTTATGGAACACAAGTGTCTTGGGCTATCATGGGCCAAACAAGCAGCTATATAACCGTCTGTTGCTTTAAAGAATTAGATTAATAAATCTAGAGTTTCAAACATTTCCTTCTCTCTGGAATATGCAATTCACGTATATTTTCTCAACTTACACTGTAGTAACCTTCAGCAGTGCTTTTGCTTCGGCACAGAGGGTACAGTAGTCACTTGCCCCTATTTTCCACTTTTTTCAGGATGTTGGACCCGCCGCGGTGGCTCAGTGGTTAGGGCGCTCGACTACTGATCCAGAGTTCCCGGGTTCGAACCCGACCGCGGCGGCTGCGTTTTTATGGAGGAAAAACACTAAGACGCCCGTGTGCTGTGCGATGTCAGTGCACGTTAAAGATCCCCAGGTGGTCGAAATTATTCCGGAGCCCTCCACTACGGCACCTCCTTCTTCCCTTCTTCTTTCACTCTCTCCCTTGTCCCTTCCCTTACGGCGCGGTTCGGGTGTCCAACGATATATGAGACAGATACTGCGCCATTTCTTTTCCCCCAAAACCAATTATTATTATTATTATTATTATTATTAATATTATTATTATTATTATTATTATTATTATTATTATTATTATTATTATTATTATTATTATTATTATTATTATTATTATTATTATTATTATTATTATTATTATTATTATTATTATTATTATTATTATTATTATTATTTCAGGATGTTGGCGTTGGGAAGGGGCAAAGTACATTCATGCTCATCTGTTGGAAAGGCTTTGTACTGTAGCTAGTACGATTTGGTTTATATAAGGCGTTGGGTGCCAGGAGACAAAAAAAAATGGTATCGTTATGCTCTTACTGCCAAAGAGGGAAGACACTATATCCGGCATGTGTGTTTTATTTTTAATCACATACGTAAGATATCAATAAAAACTAATGACCGCTCAAATCTCGGTAGGCCCGGAGCGTTTTCGGCTTACACCGAAAACAACAACAAAAATTTCGTCCTCTCATACGTATGATTTCTCTACAACAACGCTTTGCGGTAGATAATCCAGATTTCGCCAAAAGGACTCGTCAATAAACTGGAAGCCACGACCATGCTTATGAGTATCATCAACGAAGGCATCCTGCACGTCTCCAAAACCAGTTCAGCGTCAATGACCTTACTGCCTCTGGGCTTACTATAAACTGAAATATACGCAGTAAAAACTCGTTACGCATGTCCTCCACGTTTGCACAGATGTTTTTAATGCTGAAATTCTTCAAGCACGCTCACGATTTACACGGTAGGCTTTGCTTCGCTAACCTTCTTCTAGCACATATCTTCGGTATCCACCATGACATTGTTTTGGCCTTTTAGCGGCTGCTTTATCGTCGTTATTTTCAGCACGCCCACTTCCGCTATCTGGGTGCTGCCACTGTTGCCTGGTGACGCAACTGACATAACGGCGCGCATGTTCAAACATCGCTTCCATCGGCGATGCAGCGATGACGTATCAATTACAGAAGGCGTCTAGTAAAAATGCATTATTTTTGTATTTACCATGAAGCCACAATCTGCCCGAAAACAACTTTCTGAGTAATGTGCGCACTTCCTTGATAAAGCGACTGGGATTTGCATGATCTGACCTCACAGTAAAGTAGTTACAGCAGCATTTATGATCAGTGCATGCGATATATATGAATCATATTTTTTTTTTCTTTTAAGTCAAACTTCAAACATTCATATTTAATTTCTGTACGAAAAGCGATGTACTGACGGAATGGAAACGAATATTCCAAGTCTTGCTACTGACAATAATGTGAGTTGAAGACATTTTAGCACTGCGTAGCAGTGGCACTGTGTTTAAGAGCAATTTCTACTGCAGCTAAGAGCTTAGTTCAAGAGATGGCAGAATACTTTACGCCCTTAGTTAATTCCCCGCTGTACTAGCTCATAGTTGTCACAATATATTATGCTAGCTAGAAATATTAACCCTATTCAGTTTTATTCTATCAGAATCCTCAGAATACGTCTAGAGAGCCGAGGAAAGACACCCGGTTTCTATATAATTTCTCATGAAAAATTTTCAAGGGCGTGGAGGCTCATAGGTGGGGCAAAGCAGAGGTAGAATTATGTATAAATTGAAAGCTTTCCTAAGGCCCTCGACAATTTTCATTCAAGAGAACCCCGTCTTAGATGCTCCTTGCCGAGGTTTTCCTGCGCAAAAGCTAAGCAAAGATGCTTTCGCTCCCATGGTATTTCTGTTTTTCATTTAAACATTAAAAATTGGAGGGGACACTCGAGCTCCGCCTTGAGGGTATGACGCGATAGCGTAACGGGTTAATTACCATGTATGCAGAAGGTTATTCTCTACATTCAACATCCCTAGGAGTCCTCATATCTCCGAAACGCGCGGGACTCTAGTTGCAGTCGTAGTTCGTCGGCACATCATTCTCAACAAACACAATGTCACGAACGCTAGCATAGCTTCCGCGCTGAACGAACGGGCAGCAAGCCGCAAGCTTCGTGGTGAACGCGCCTTGGACATGCGCTGCGTTGCACGCCGCTCGAAGCGTGATTCCTGACTCCCTGCACGGCCCCACTGCGCCCAAATGGCACCTCTATCTTTCTCCTTGGCTCTCCTTTATCCCTTCCCTTACGGCGCGGTTCGGGTGTCCACCGAGATGTGAGACACTGTACCATTTCATTTCACCAAAAACCAAAATTCAATTTTTCGCTGCGACGGCCGCGTTTTGATGGAGGCGAAACGCAAAAGCGCCCGTGTGCTCGGTGATGTCAGTGCACGTTAAAGGTCCCCAGGTTGTCGACATTATTCAGGAGGCCTCCAATACGTCACCCCTTTCTTCCTTTCCTCTTCCGCTCCCTCCTTTATACCTTCCCTTACGGCGCGGTTGAGGTGTCCACCGAGATGTGAGAAAGATACTGCGCACTTTTCCTTTCCTCCAAATGCAATTTTCAATTTTTCGCCGCGGCGGCTGCGTTTCGATGGAGGCGAAACGCAAAGGCGCCCGTGTGCTGTGCGATGTCATTGCTCGCTAATGATAATCAAGGGGTCGAAATTATTCCCGAGCCCTCCACTACGGCAACCCTTTCTTCCTTTCTTCTTTCACTCTCTCCTTTATCCCTTCTCTTACGGCGCAGTTCAGGTGTCCGCCGGGATGTGAGACAGGTACTGCGCCATTTCCTTTTCCCCCAAACCAATTTTCAATTTTTAGCCGCGTACCCGCCGCGGTGGCTCAGTGGTTAGGGCACTCGACTACTGAACCGGAGTTCCCGGTTTCGAACCCGACCGCGGCGGCTGCGTTTTTATGGAGGAAAAACGCTAAGGCGCCCGTGTGCTGTGCGATGTCAGTGCACGTTAAAGATCCCCAGGTGGTCGAAATTATGCTGGAGCCCTCCACTACGGCACCTATTTCTCTTTATCTTTCACTTCCTCCTTCATCCCTTCCCTTACGGCGCGGTTCAGGTGTCCAACGATATATGAGACAGACACTGCGCCATTTCTTTTCCCCCAAAAAACAAATTATTATTATTATTATTATTATTATTATTATTATTTTTTTAGCCGCGACGGCCGCATTTCGATTAGGCGAAACGCAAAAGCGCATGTGTGCTGTGCGATGTCAATGATATGTTGTCAGTACCGTACACAAAATGAAGAGGCATTTCCTTGTGTGTAATTTTCATAAAAACAGTTTTTTCAAAATTAATGCACACCTGCCATTTGTTGCACCATGCAACCACCTTCGCTAGGTCATTATTTAGACGTACCTGGTCATCAACTGAAGACAACACTTAATATAAAATGCAATAATCGGCATACAGCTTCACGCGGACTCAAAGATCTGCCACAATGTAATTAATAAACAATAGAAATAAGAGTCGTCCCAAAACGGGTCCCTGGACCAGTTCGACCACGATCCCGGGATGAACCCGAGCTCCCTTCGCGAACTCATCCGTTCCGTGGACCACGAGGAACTGCAGCACCTTCAAGGAGCATTTGCCCCTCGCATCGATTCTATTACCAGCGTCATCCGCGAGGAAGTTCAGCAGGCGCTGAGGGCACAAGCCGCTCCGGTTGTGCCGGCACCGCAACCGGCCCCATGCGTTCCCGCACCGTACCCAGCCCATGTTCAGCCAGTCACGTACGTGGACGTCGTGCGCCGCCCGGCCCCATTTCCTGTCCTTCGCCTTACACCCCTCCAGTGGTCGCGGTGCACGCTGCTCAACCGCTTCCTTACTGGGCTGATCGGCGCCAGGCACCGTGGAAGACTGATCCCTGGCGCACTCTAGATCAGCGCCCGCTCTGCTACCACTGTGGTGAAGCCGGCCATCTCTACCGGCGGTGCCCATATCGCGAAATGGGTCTGCGCGGATTTTCTCTGGACAGTCCCCGTCCCCGACCTGGAGAGCACCCTCAGGACATCGCCGAGTGTGTCGCCCGCCAGCGTAGTTCCCTGCCTCCTCACCGCCGCCCGTCTCCCCGCTGCGAGTCGCGATCGCCTTCTCCAAGCCGGTTTTTCGCCTTCTGAGTCCCGTTATGCCTCAGCACAACGTGATTCCTCCAGCCCTCATCGGGGAAACTAGCCTCGGCAGCCTTTGGAGGGGAGGCCGCCGAACGCCGATCCGCCGCAAAGCTTCCTCCGTCGCACCTACCGACTCGCCCCGACGTCGAAAGCCGCATCGCCGTAGTTTTTTTTCCGATACGTCACCCGAATCGCCGCGATGCCGCAACCCCAGTCGCCGACCAGTTTCCGCCGCCGCACCGATTGAGTCACTCCCAACAGCCATCGACAGGCCGCGCTGAAGGTAAGATCTCCTTGGACATCCCTGTTCTCGTCGACACGAAGGAGGTCAGCGCGTTGGTCAATACGGGCGCAGATTACTTCATCCTTAGCGGGCGGCTTGCGACTGCCCTGAAAAAAGTTACGACGCCGTGGGAAGGCCCCGACATGCGTACGGCTGGCGGACATGTTGCACCGCTCGGTATGTGTGCGGCCTGGGTTACGGTTCAAGGCTGCACCTTCGTCGCCACTTTTCATGTTCTGCGCGAATGTTCTCGCGATGTCATCCCTGGCATCGACTTTCTTCGCGAGCACGGTGCTATAATAGACCTCCCGCATCGCTTGGTGACGTTTTCTACCAAAACGGCCGCAGCAAAGCCGGCGCACCAGGGTTCTCGGTCCGCCCTGGTTGTCGCCGACGATAACGTTACGGTGCCCCCACGTGCCAGCACTCTCGCTAGAGTTACTTGTGAAGAGCCACATCGGGGGCTCCAGGTTGTCGAGCCTAATGTCTCCTTCGTGCTCACTAAGGGGATTGCGGTGGCACGAGGCCTTGACTGCCTTCATGACGGTTGGACAGGGGTCCTTATTACCAACTTTTGCAATGAGCATCGACATCTATTCCGTGGCCCTGCCATCGCTTACGTCGACCATGTTCAGGAAGTGGCCGAATGCATTGCTTGCGAGGAGGGCACACCTGGAGGTGACGCAGAAGCGCTCAACAACGTCAACATAAATCCGGGCCTCTCATCCGCGGAAAAGAAGCAACTCCAGGACATCTTGCGGGAGTTTCGCGCGTGTTTCACGTCGTCGTCTAAGGTGCGACAAACGTCGACAGTTAAACACCGCATCATCACTCAGGAAGGAGCTCGACCCATACATCAGCAGCCCTATCGTGTGTCCCCTCGGGAACGAGATGCTATACAAACACAGGTCAAAGAGATCCTCACGGACGGCGTCATCCAACCGTCAAGCAGCCCGTGGTCGTCTCCTGTCGTCCTCGTGAGGAATAAAGACCGAACACTGCGATTCTGCGTCGACTATAGAGAACATAACAGTGTGACAAAGAAAGACGTGTATCCGCTGCCACTGATCGATGACTCCCTCAACCGTCTTCGTCAAGCTAAGTACTTCTCTTCGGTAGACCTCAGGAGCGGTTATTGGCAGACAGAAGTCGATAAGAGGGACCGTGAGAAAACCTCCTTCGTCACACCGGACGGGCTCTACGAGTTTGGCGTCCTCCCATTTGGACTCTGCTGCGCTCCGGCCACTGTCCAAAGAATTATGGGCACCGTCCTCACAGGTCTGAAGTGGCAGACATGTCTTGTTTATCTTGACGATGTCATTATTTTTTCCGCAACGCTCGCGGAACATCTGTACCACCTCATAACTGTCCTCGAAGCCGTTCGTTCCGCCAACCTCTCCCTTAAACAACAAAAATCTCACTTTGGGTTCACCGAATTGAAGTTTCTCGGGCACGTCATTAGTGCTGATGGAATCCGAGCTGACCCAGAGAAGCTTGCTGCCGTCGCTGCCTTTCCGGTCCCCGTTCACAAAAAAGCAGTCCGACGTTTCCTGGGCCTGTGCTCTTACTATCGTCGCTTGATTAGAAACTTCGCCCAGCTTGCCAGCCCTCTGACACTCCTAACCAGGAATGATGCATCATTTTCCTTGGGACAATGAACAGCAAACTGCCTTCGACGAGTTACGACGCCGACGCCAATCGCCGTAAATCCTAGCACATTTCGACGAAGGTACCGACACGGAGGTACATACGGATGCGAGCAAAGTCGGTCTTGGCGCCGTTCTCGTCCAGCGGCAAGACGATGTCGACAAGGTAATTGCCTACGCCAGCCGCGCACTGTCGTGCGCTGAGTTGAACTACTCTAACATCGAAAAAGAATGTTTAGCGGTAGTCTAGGCAGCAGCTAAGTTCCGTCCATACCTGTACGGAAGACAGTTTTGCGTCGTAACCGACCACCATTCGCTGTGCTGGCTGAAACATTTAAAGGACCCTTGCGGCCGCCTCGCACGTTGGGCATTACGCCTGCAAGAATTCGATTTCACCGTCACCTATAAGTCCGGCCGGAAACACACCGACGCTGATAGACTGTCACGCGCTCCCGTCGAACCTCCTCCGCAAGACACCATCGACGACGATCGCTTCCTCGGAGCGGTCAACACGTCTGAGCTCGTTTCCAGACAGCGTGCCGACGCTGAGCGGCGTCTACTCATAGAACATCTCGAAGTTGGGCACCCTGAGATACCATGAAACCTGGCTCGTGGGCTATCATCGTTCTGCCTCCGGAGTGGGGTCCTTTATAAAAAGAACTCTACTTCCAGTCCGACAACTTACCTGCTCGTCATGCCGTCTGATTTACGGGATGAAGTTCTCCTTGCCTGCCATGATTAAGCGACTTCCGGCCACGTTGGTGTCACATGCACCTTGTCCCGAATCCGGCAGAACTACTACTGGCCCCAGCTCACTACATGCGTCAAGCGGTATGTCCGGACATGCCAGCAATGCCAGCGGCGAAAAAACCGGCGCTCAAGCCTCCCGGACTGCTTCAGTGCATCGAGCCGCCACAAATACCATTCGACAAAGTCGGCATGGACCTTCTGGGGCTATTCCCTTTCTCGTCGGCCGGCAACAAGTGGATCGTAGTCGCCACAGACTACTTGATCCGTTACGCTGAAACAAAGGCCCTAGCGCGAGGTACTGCCGCCGAAGTTGCCCACTTCTTTATGCACAACATCGTGCTTAGACACGGCGCCCCATCGGCCATCATTACTGACCGAGGCAAGTCGTTTACAGCCCGGCTCTTACGTGACGGCTTAACGCTTAGCCATACAGCTCATCGACCAACAACACGTATCATCCCCAAACCAATCGTCAAACGGAACGGCTCAAGAAAACATTAGCGGACATGATCTCGATGTACGTTGACGTTGAACATAAAACGTGGCATGAGATCTTGCCGTACGTCACCTTCGCATATAATACAACGACGCAGGAAACCACCAAGTTTACCTCGTTCCGTCTCGTCTATGGCAGAGAGGTCCGCATGATGTTGGGCGCGATACTCCCGTACGGCGATGCAGAGGTAACCCCTGAAGCAGGACTTCGTGGAACAAGCAGAGCAAGCCCGTCAGCTGGTCCGCTTGAACATCAAGGACCAGAAATCTGTCGATGCTCGACACTATGACCTTCGGCACAGAGACGTGCACTACGAGTCGGGAGACCAGGTATGGGTGTGGACACCCGTGTGCCGCAAGGGGTTGTGCGAAAAGCTTATCAATAGGTATTTCGCCCCGTACAAAGTCCTGCGCCGCCTCAACAGCGTCAACTACGAAGTTGTTTTCGATGGAACTGTGGTCGCCGGTCGTCAGCGTCGACGGCCTGAAGTCGTTCATGTAGTGCGCCTAAAACCGTACTTTTCGCGTGACTGAGCGCTGTGTGCACGCTGTGTTTCGTACCTCTATCTCCTTACCCCACGTGCGAACTTGACTCTCCTCACCTCTCAACTAGCGCCAGATGTATAGTTCACCTCACCTTTATTTTTTGTTTTTTTTTTCTCTTCTTCTCTCCCTGTACATAACCCATTCCACATGGAGACGTTGTTTGCTTTCGCGGGGGGGAATGCCACGTGCCTAAAGCGCCGCGCAGCCTACACGCTTAGTCGAAACGACGACGAAGCGGTGGTTGGCTCTCGAGGCACTCTGGCTCTATGACCTCGAACATGGATCTCTAATTAAAAGCTCTCATTCCTGGGTTCTTCCCGACGCCTACCTGCACGGCTCCTCAGGTCGTGACAATATGTCTATGTCCTTCCACCACTTTAAGTAGATTTATAGAGCTCTCTTTACTTATTTGGACTTTTCATAGAAAACGTTCTGAATTGCTAACATTTATATGAATGTTCGTTAAACTTTGCAGGCCCACCACGTCTTTTACCGTGGAGGTAAGCGAAGCTGAATCTGGAAAGCCGCCTCTGATTACCGTCACGAAGGATGGTACGGGAGAACTGCTCCTTCTTGTCTTCTTGGTGTTGTGATAAAGAATGTGGAGAGTTGCTACATGCCTAATAACCTTTCTGTTCTTAAAGCGTGTTGAGAGTTTGGAGGGAGTATTATAAAATACACTGTTGCAGTTGCCCTCTCAGGCTTGCAGTAATGAACACTGGTAGAAAAAAAATGCACAGTAGCAGTTCCGAAAGAGCATAAAATTTTAAGAAATTTTAGTTTAATTCCTGTGTTTACTTTTTACCTATTGTTCTTGTTTCTAAAAGAAGTCTCAAAATTTGCAGCCAGGAAAGGCACATTAGAGAGGCGATATCTTGAGCCCAGAAAGGTTATTTTATATTACAAGAACTCAACCATAGTTATAAGCCAGCAGCGAGAACCATATTTCTTAGCTTTTTTTTTTGAACAAGTGAAGTCATTCAGTAAGAAGAAAGAAAATTTTAAAAAGCGTACGCTTGTCTGCAGGCTTATATTTCTAGTTCCACTTGAAATACCTCGAATATTCCTGAATTTTATATTGTGGGGTTTTTAGCATCCCGAAGTGATACATGGGCTATAGAGGATAATGTAGTGGGCGCTCCGGATTAATTTAGACCACTCCGTGCTTATCATGCGCTTACACCGCACGGCACGCGGTAGCCTTTTACGTTTCTTCTACACAGAAAGTATTTTGAGAACGCAACGTCATCATATAGGATACTTTATTGGAATGGTATTCATTATTTTCGAAAATTTATATGATCTCACTTTTGTTTGAAGCCTCCAAGCTAAGCTCAGGTAGATGATGAAGAGTAATTCGTCTATTTATTTAGTTAATTCTTTTTTATAGTGTACTCGCCCATTTAGGAATTTAATGACATGAGTGCATACTCGTATTGAAATAAAAAAGAAGCAAGACAGGCAAAACAGGTATTGGTCTGCACCGCCTTGACGGTGCGAACTAAAAACGTTGGACTAACTTCAAATTGTTTTCCGGTGTCGCAAGGTATTATTAGCACCGGCACGTTAAAAAAGCCCCCAAAGTTTGAACTGCCGAAGGCACCTTTCATTGAGAAAAAAATGCATTTATTTTTAAAATCGCCCACTCTAAAGGCACGCATTCATTTGTGCAGGTGTTCTTGCCTTTAATATAGCACAGCAAATGTGTACAGGGTCCTTGCACGAAACAATTTGCTCGAGAATTTGAAATATTCTTGAATGCTACAGCTTTCACGTGACACAGCTTGATCTGTGAGCTGGAAAAAAGAAAAAACTGCTGGATGTGGTTTCTGCGGCACTTCAATTTGAAAACTCTGCTGTTATATATAAAAGAAATCTCGAATGGTATTCTTTGTTTTTCAGATGGAATGAGCACTGCGTATGTCCCGGAAAAGATTGATGTGAATGAACATTGTGCCATTTTCAGTTTTACCAGACCCGGTAAGCACAACAATGAGAACGGAACCGATGGGTTCCGGGAAGCTTACCTTCTAGTGGTTGTATACCTATATATGTCCAAAACTGAGGTGAAACTTTGTGCACCACATGCTCCACTTGCCGCTATGGCTATTTGCCTAACAACGAAAGCGCGTAATTATAAACGAAGAAAGGACGACCTGAAAACTTGCTCTCAGGCAGGAGATATAATCGGCAGCAGACATAACGCTGGTGACATCAATTTATCGGATTTTTATGCTCGCGAAATAAAAATGTGCAAATGCGATCTGAACACCCAAGCATCCACAATACTGATGGTACATCGTGCATACCCTTTAGTGACCAGAAATAAGTAGATGGGGCGTTCACGTCACTAGCACAAGTTTCTACGTCAGTCGTTAAGGATACGTGTAAGGATACGTGTAATGATGTCAAAGGATAAGTGTAAGGAGGTCGTGGTCATGATGATGAGGTTAAATGGGTCATTAACCAATTATTTGCGTTACTGCACCCGTTTAGTGATCACAGGACAAGTAATGGGACTTACACGGCACCTGAGCAATGAGGACCTGCCATTTAACTTAGCAATGTGGTTATGAAAGAAGCCAGCGACCTCTAAAAACCAAAGAAAGCATGATGGAAAACGCTTTCTTAGATCTCTCTTCATTATAAAGGCAAATAATTCGTTACTTAGGCAAAGGATAGTTTTTAAGCAAGTTGAAAGTGATACGGCTTCGGTGAAGTTTTTGCTTGGAACCTCCCTGCGTCAAGTGCAGTCTTCGACCAATCGAACTACGGGCAGAGCTTTCTCAGCTTTTAATTTAGAGTGTAGAGGTGTTCGAACTACTCATACCTTAACTGTGTTCACCAGCGCCCAAACGGAGCTGTCGGCGGCCGCCACTATGCGACATGCTGAAGTCGTCAGTTCAAATACCACCAGAAGGATGCGATTTCATATTCATCTGTCCATGTTCCTAACGCTCTACAGAATTTTCATCTACATTGTGAAAATTCGCCTATTAAAATGTTGACATAACTAGTTTCCTATTCTAATCGGCATCTAGATCGGATAGGCAAGTGAAGCTTGCAGTCAAAGCCGAAGCGCCACATGAGAGTCAGGGTGTGGTCTTGGTCCTCGGTACTAGAGACATTCATCGTGCGATCGCATAGTTATGGCTTAAGCTCCTGTTGTGCTTCGGAGAGCGGGCATTGCCACTCCAGATGTATGACTTCTGGAGTGACCAGTCGGCAGCGTGAGCAGCTAGCCGGTGGAGCGCAAGGTGGTTTCTTCTCTGGGAATTTTTAACGCATAAGCATTAAGTATCCGGTTCTGCAGAGACCCTAGCGCAGTTGGCGTCGTCGCAGGTGACCCTATCGACCGGACCGCTCGATTAGGGTCATAATGTCACACGTGGAGATGTAGAATCAAAGCTTCTTAAAACATTAGAAAACTCGTGATTACGAGTTCGCAAAACGACTTAAGCCTCATTAGGACATATAAGTATATAAAATGAAAGAATTGCACTGCACAGAAAATTGGTGTCGGGAATTGCACCTCTGACATCCGGCACGTTAACCTTAAGCCACGCAGTCCTGTTAGTACGACGCGGTTAAACCGGGGCTCTATATGCATGTCGTGTGATCTTTCACATAATATGGAAGCGGTGGCCGGGTCTGCATAGGCATAAGTAGACGCAGACGAGGCCTAATAACGCTATGGCACGATAAAGTCGGAGCTTGGAGGTCCCCTATATTTTTTTTGTGATTCGAAAGTACGAGAGGTCTATGGCTTGTCAGTTTCTAAATAAATTATATCATTCGCTTATTGAAGGCCTCCATGACAGAGCACACCCTCATGTGATTTTTTTTCTTTCAATGACTGTTGGCTTCTGTTATACGTGCGTCTTAATCAGCACCTGATCAATCTACCTCTGCTGCTCACGTCATTTCTAGTAGAAGAGGGCCACATGGAATGACCACGGGGTCACTTTATGTGGACGGGAGATCTCACTGCAGCTGCTGACATTGTAAAAGAAGTGGCCTATCATAGCTAAGGGTGCAAGTAGTTGAGAGTCAAACGCTTTCGAAATGATCGTTTGGTCCCGTCAGCCTCTTTGCTAAGTTTCCGCTTTAGGTTAAGTGTGAGTTTCGAAGTAGTAAGAATGAATTATTCCTTTGGCAATGGCAAAAAAGCACTATAAATAGGTGTGCAAAAATAATGCACACAAGTAGTAATAAAAAGCCTAAAATCTATTGAAAAAAATTATTGAAACCTTTTTTTATTTTCGATTCTGTTTTTACAAGATATCACTTCATCTGAAATCGCACTTAGCACAGCGCTTATGTTAGCATTGCAAAAATGTGCATTTTTGCTAGGAACCACTAAGTAGAATTATCACTCTACAAAAAAAACCTCAGAAAACTGTAAAAAAAATGCACACTTGATGGTATGTTAGTTCTCGTCTTCAGTTCGGCGTGTCTCACTTAAATGGCCTCCGTTTAGAAGTTTCTGTCTTGCCTGTCCTATATATTTCGTTTTTATTCTCTTTCAAGCAGTACTTTTAACTACTTTTAACTGAGCCACCGTGACAGTTATTTTAAGTTGCCTTGGTTCCAAAATTTGCAAATTGCGCCTATAAAAGGGCAAAGGCTTAGGATAGACGATCCGACTTTCTGGTCAACACGATATGCTAGCCTCGCGAAGCATTTCAGGAGCTTGGGGACATCTTTGATTCGACGAATATAAAAATATTACCTTACTATTGCATCTTTATACCTTGAATACATCGCAAAGTCTT
Organism: Amblyomma americanum; assembly: GCF_052857255.1. NCBI lineage: Eukaryota > Metazoa > Arthropoda > Arachnida > Ixodida > Ixodidae > Amblyomma > Amblyomma americanum. The sequence continues at coordinate 71,918,519 of NC_135503.1, read as the reverse complement.
TCTATAGTAAGCTAGCGGTTCCGACAGAAATAGCTGTTGGCTCTCTATGTTCATTCGTAGTCCAGCCATGGGGAAAAACCCGTTTGCAGTGCAACATTCAAGCATTCGTTACAATTTAAATATCAGCACATATACCTAATGCGCACCAGCTGTAAGCCTTCTGCATGTTTCGTTCACGCATTAGTAATTACATGCACCGGAGAAGTGTTTTTCCACTTTTCTCTGGGTTCACCGGCACCTCGTTACATAATTAAAGTCCAATTTCCAGTAGCCAATATTTTTTTTTCAAGTTCTCGAGTACACCTAATACTTTTAGCCGCTCTGGTAGAGTATAGGTACGTCCGGCAACTCTTAACTTTTGAAAGCTGACAAGGGCAGCCTTCTAGTCGCGTGCTTGCCGTTAGCTTATAATCGTGTACACTATCGACATGCGGAATTGGGTTTACATCGCACTTCAAGCGTTTTTACACGAGATTTGGTAATACACTGTACAATTTCATGCGATAACGGCTGCCACAACCCTCAGTCAGACTTAAATACTGTTAATGTTTAACAGATAAATTCGGAACTGTAAATGTCAAAACATGTAGTTTTAGTTCTTCAGGAACGATGACAACAAAATTCGTACCTGTACTGAGCAATATACCTTAAGGCCAGGGTCTCAGGCTCTTTTAATCTACAAATTATTTTTAGTCATTACGGTTGCTCCGGTGCGCCATCAGGTGCCAATGGCTTACCGATATAAATCAGGAACATCTATTTTCTTGCACACGTACCTAAAGTCAGGTCCTCATTATGAAGAGCAGTTTAGGTATGACCAATTAAAGAGAAGCGTGCCTCCCACATGCTTCCAATTACCCCTGGGCTCGGCCAGCTTCCAAAATCTTATCCCCTCAAACATTTCTCGGAATCCCGTTACAAAAATTTATTTAGACAGTCCATAGCCTGTCAATAGACTTTAGTATATGAAGTCTGTAGACTTTCTATAGACAAATCCTATAGACTAGCCTATAGACATCCTACAGGTTTATGGCCGCGCACTTTTAGTAGACTTATCTATAGACAGACTAGAGACAACTATCAACTGAAAGTCTAATATACAGGTCTATACACAGTCTTTAGACGGTCTATAGACTTTTGGCCATACACTTCATATAGATTTCAGGCTGTACACATCCCATAGAAAAATATCTACTGAACGTCTAACAGACAGGTCTATAGACGTCAGTAGACAATCTATCGACTTATGGCCATACAGTTCTTGTGGATTTCTGCCTATAGACAGTCTCCAGACAAAAGTCATCTGGTCCAGTAGACATAGGTCTATAGAGTGACTATAGACATTCCATGACTATATGGCCCGGCAATGCTGTAGACCTTTGTCTACACAAGGTCTATAGACCTCTGTGTACTAAGGCTTCAGAAGACCATTGTCTATAGATTGTCTATAGACTGACAGTCAGACAGTTTATAACCGGTGAAAAAGGTCACCACATGGTCTTCACAAATGACATGACGATCAGTATAGCTACAAATTTAGTTCATTTCCAAACTAGCCAGGCTGGGAATACGCAATACATGCACCATAGGAATGCACCACGTTATACAATTAAATATTGAAAGTAAAGGTCCGACTAGTTTCCTCAGAAGCATGCTTGCGACCTGTTTTCTGTAGTCAGTCATACGGGTGTTGACCTGTACAGCTCAAATGAAAAAATGATGTAAAGAGAACTGAAAAAGAAATTCCCACTCTATCTCTACACACGTGCTTTACAACGCAAGGTATATCCTGGCTATCCCATTTTTGAAAGATAATCTTGATCTCTTGTTTTGGTTTTATGGGGTTCAAAACCCCAAGGTTACTCAGGCTCTGAGAGACGCTGTAGTGAAAGGCTGCGGATAAATCGACCACCTGCGGTTTTTCACAGTGAACTGACATTGCATAGTACACAGCCCTCTGACGTTTTTCCTTTATCAAACTGAGACCACCGAGGCTGGGATCGAACCTCCATCTTTAAGGTCACCAGAGGGACACGATAACCACTGAGCCGTCGCGCCGTATTCTTCATTTCAGTAAATACGCATGACAAAGTGTAATTGGTATTCATGAAACATTGTAACTAAGACCCCAAATACCTGGAGCACTGAATACTTACTACCAATACTGATCTTTGCTATGGATTCCTTTTACATTAATTAGAACAGAAGACTTCACTGAGCCATCGCGCCGTTTTCTTCATTTCAGTAAATACGCATGACAAAGTGTAATTGGTTTTCATGAAACATTGTAACTAAAACCCCAAATACCTGGAGCACTGAATACTTACTACCAATACTGATCTTTGCTATGGATTCCTTTTACATTAATTGGAACAGAAGACTTCAAAGAATTGTGTTACATATGAGCATTGACTCGCTACGAGCGGTTGAAAATGCCACCCCCATAAAATGAGCATTCAATGCTCCTTGGACATGAATCCCAACAAGAGAAAACTGCAGCATTTTTCTTATACCCACTATTGAACAACCTCTTTAAAATGCCCTGCGTGAAGCCTGATACAATGGTGAGAAGCCCTGTCTAGAGCACGATGACGGTGCTCTGTGGAGCAAGTCAGCACCGTGTTAACGTTAGGCTCTGGATTTCAGCTATGCGTCCGCGCCAAAAACAGAGGAATTCCTGTTCATCGTTTCCTTGTTCAGCCCCACTTTTCCAGTTCGCTTCGTTGCGCCTGAGCGGCGCTGCCAGCATTTGTCACGCTGTGACGGTGGCCATGAAGAAACGCATGAAGCGCGCGTGTGCTCTGCAATGTTTCTGTACGTTCAAGATCTCCAGATGTTCGAAATTATTCTGAAGGCGCGCATTACGGCCCTTCTTTTTGTCTTCCTTCCTCAACTCCCACATTCATCGTTTTCATTTTATTTACTTGTCATTTATTTAGGGCAACAACAACAAAAACAACAATTAAATTTCATTTAATAGTAATTTTAATTTTTCCACTTCCTCCAATTTATTTGTTTTTCAGCCGTAGAGTGCCTGATGTTTCACCCGGGAGTGACACAGTTGCTACGGTTTTCCTTTCTTCATTACCAATCACTGTTATGCTGTATATGCTGTTTTCGGGCACGGCGCGCCACTCCGTCGACTTTCTGCCGATAAGTCCTGTTTCGTAAAGGTTAACACGCGATTCCATGAATCCGTAATTTCGAGTGGGACGCATGTAAAGTAGCAGTTAAAGTGACGTCGAGACACGAAAATGAAGATTAACGCAGTATTTTATGCAATAATCTCTCTCTCTCTATCGCTCTCTCTCTCTCTGGGTATCACGCAAAGCAACCAGCTCAGCAAAATTCAGGACCCTGAAAACTGCGTATAACATGCGTTAAGAAGAGCTGAGCACTATGTGCATTCCGAATTTCGGGTATAATAGGACCACGAACTTGCCCTTGGCATCACCGAATGAGTAAAAAATGAATCAATAATTTCGAAATAAAGCAGGTTCTATAACATTCACTCCCACAATCACACCTCGGTTGCATCTCTCCAATCCTGCTCTGCAGTTCATTTCTCAAACGAACTGCAACACCTGGTTTCACGAGAGCTTCAATAATGTTTATGTGAAGCGCACCTGCAACTGCCGCGATCGATCTAATTTCCTTCAACCACAACTACAGTCGTGAGTGAGGGGCGGTGTGTACTTATTATAGTATTTTACCTTTTGTGATTGTTAAATTTTTGCTCTGTGTGAAATTTTTCATGGCTTAACACAGCGAACCCCAAATTGCACTGTTATCTTCTTGTGTGATGAAATGGTGACAAGTATTTTTGCACCTCAAATCACTCTACTATACACATTTGTGTCTCCCCGGTAAACGTGTGAAAATATATTTTATTTTTTTGTTTACAGGTCACGGCCAAAAACAGTGCGAGATGTATGTGTGGCACGATACGGTTAGCTGGACAACACCAATTTCTTGTCTCAGAGAACTCGACGTCGTTTGCGAGGGTTTGCCAAAGTACCAGCTCTACTCGTCCTCTTGCCCATGGTAAATAGCTATCAGTATTGCGTGCATCGACGAGACTATTTTTGTACTCAATGCACTGATCAATAAACAATAAACAGTTTTCAATAAAACTGTCAGCATTCTGGAACGAAATGACTCCTCCATACTGCTGGGTTGAGTTGATCGTTCTCAAAGTGATCAAAAAAAGGAGTCTGTCTGATAGGAATAAGCAGACGGACCTAATTTAGTCACTGTTTATGGTTTCGAGGCACCTGATGCCCCTTGCTCAAAATACGAGACCGGCAAGTAAGTCTTACGAAATTTCTCGCACTTGCCACCACCTACAACACGGACACGTTATCTATGTTCCGTCCTTCTTTTCTTCCCTCTTGTTCACTCTAGTCTATTTTTACTGCGCCTGAGTACTTGGTGTCATTTTCATGCACTTTTTTACGCGCGAACATAGCCCGAACGCCAGTTGAAGCCCTGCAACAATATGTATTTTGAGTGAGCGTGAATTTATTTACGAGGATAATTTTCGCTCTGGCAGTAACAAAGCTCGCTGTTGTTTATCCGAGGCTGAACATCTCAGACAGCAGCACCATGTACTAGACTCTGTGATATAACCTTCAACCACAAAACTTAAACAAGACATTGCGGTTCCCCCACTGCCCCTCCCCCCCCCCCCCTGGGGAGGGGGGGGGGAGGCCGAGGCTATCTTCAACAAGGCGTCAATATTGCAGCAAATCTTTGCAGTGTTTGTTCATTCTTCAAAGCTTCCGGCACGCCGCTTTATCGCTTTGTTTGCGATGCAGGACGCGGCAAGATTTATCTCGATTGATCGCATCCAGTCGGAGCCGATTCTACGTTGTACTAGAATGTTGTAGTAACTTTTAACGCTTTATCTGAGAAGTTCGCTACCAGCTTTATGCTGAGCATGACCGAGAGCGGCGGGCATTCTGTGCGACGACCGTCGAGCACGCTTGTTGCTTCCGCCACCGCCGAGTCATTCATTCCATTCTCGGCGCAGGTCAGCCCAATAAACAGTTTTCTTTTAGAAAAATTTTTGGCTGTCTTCATCACTGTTTCGACTGCCGTCACCACTATGTGACTATATGAAATCCCAGTTCCTCAACTGTACAGGGCTCCAGCCAAGGCCTTATAATTCAAAGCTACTTCTACTGTTGAACAATCAATATGTTTGCCTTTATACAGCTCGTTACCGCCCGTACGTGATTACACACGTGGCATCCTAGGCATACCGCACCACTGGCACTAATCGATGATCACCGTTTATTTCAAGATGCATTAGCTAACACTGTATAACTAGCAACCTTCTGTAATATTGTGCTCATATTTCTATGTTTTGTTACATTGTATAACCACTCCCCTCTATAATGCCGTATGGCCCTGAGGGTATTGCAAATAAATAAATAAATACATTTTAATTATTGCCTCCAGAAGCCCAATAGCTAACTCACCAGAAACATGTGCCACGCCAGTTATCACCAGGCCGTGTGTCATTAAGCTAAAAAGGGATTGCAGGCAAAATAAACGCTTGATAGACCTTATACATGTGATTACTAGAACTTTTGGTTGCCTTCCATGCACCGAGCTCACGCAACAAGAATACAAAAAACATTTACTAAGCACAAAAGGTTCTCCATAAAGCATTTCTAAAGTTTCCTCTTCACATTCCTTTTTATGCTCTACATCCCAGTTACCTTCCTTGCCCCTCCCCTATCACTTCTATTAGAAAAAAAGAGGCAGCTTGGTCCCTTGTGCAGCGCGGCACACGGGCGCTCAATGCTATAGAGCGCAAGGACGTCTCCTATGCATCTCCCTGTTCGCGAGTCCGCCTCATGCGCTTCCCCCAGACCTCACATGACCCATGGTGTGAATGATGTGCACAAATAGACGCAAGCAACAGATTAGAATTCACCCCCACTCTCAAAGGCCCTAGAGTACGCCGTTACACCACCTCAAATGGGTTTATGTGGTGCACACTATCTTGTCTTTGCAGTCGGCTCCCTCCCTTCAAGCGTCTGTCATCGCACTAATTAATCCTCAGCGCCTGCACAATGCGCCCGTTATAAATGCACCATGTTCTTTTGTCAACTTTCTCCTACTTTTTCATTCACAACTTACGAGTCCGCGGCGAAAATTCGCTCTCTCAACAGCTCGCAAATTCCTTCCGACCAGATACAACATGAACAATACCGTACAGTGATTGACGCCATCCTCGTTCACAATGCTGTGGGTTCCTGTGCACGTACTGGTATCAACAAATGAGCTGGCTTTTAAGCTAGCTCGCTAATACCGCACACACGCACCTGTGATCTGCTGGTAAAGTCCACCATGAGGGAATACTACCTACTACTTGTGATAGGTTCCTCCCAAGTGTGAAATAACTAAAAGAATGAAAATGCAGTGAAGTGCATTTGGCAGAACTCTCATATCAGGAAAGGCAGTTTACCAGCATCACTCAAGAGAAACGTATACAACAGCTGTATCTTACAGGCACTCACCTACGGGCCAGGAACCCAGAAGCTGGCGAAAAGAACCAAATTTAAATTTAGGACAGCGCTACAAGATATGAAAAGAAAAATGGTGGTGTAACTTTCAGAGACCGGAACAGAGCAGAGTGGTTAGGAAACAAACTTGAGTTATTGATATTCCAGTCTAAGTCATCAAGAAGAAATTGCCATGGGGAGGGCATGTAATGCAAAGGTAACATTCCCTTTGGTCGTTACGAGTAACGGAGTGGATTCCAAGAGAATGCAAGCGTAGCAGGGCGGAGGGCATAGTCGGGTGGCCGAATGAGATCAGGAAGTGTACGGGGTTACAGGTGCCTCAGCTGGCACAAAGGAAATAATTCAAGAGATATTGGAGAGCCTAAGCTCTGCAGTGGACGTAGGTTGATCATTGCCTTGTGAAAATGATAACCAAAGCAGGTGTGACTTTAGCGGAGTAGTTTCCACGTACCTGCTTCTACGTGGCCACCATATGTCTAATAATGCAGCTGCGTCCAGGGCAATATGTACTGCATCATCGCACATATCAAACCCTCTAGACTGCTGCGAACACGACATATTTTCGCTCGCTCCTAGAGCGCACCAATTTCCAAAGCCAAACGGACCACAACCACATACGGCACGCTCTCCAAGGGCTATGAGAGGTACGATATGCCCACAACCCGTCTTTGCGTACATCCACTCCCTGCATCCTGAGGGCTAAATGGTTCCATGCTGTTAAAGCATGTGCATTAGTTATTCGAAGTGTAAAAGACCTTTTGATAATCGCGTAACTTTGTGATGTTTGGAAGAGATTTCAGACAACGTTATATGAGGACAGTCTTTCAGCAGATCTGTAAGAAAACACTCATTCAGGTTGCACCTGCCACAGCAACACAAATGTGCTCCAACATCTGCTGTTTTTGGTTCCAACACGACCTTTGGGATAAAAAAAATGCATGAAGTCTTGGCGCATCGCAGGCAGAGCATCAGAGTGCCTGCAGTTAATAACCACAGCAGAATGAGCGAAATATTCACAGGAATTCTAAAGTATCTTAGATAATCCGCTGATATATATGACCACCAAAATAGGATAGAAACGTAAGTTACGTCGCATAGGTCGTAGCGCGAAAATGTATTATGAGTGAAAGATGTATTTTTATCTGAGATAGATATTTGCGGGTTATAAGGAATAAAAGTTTAGACCATCAGGATGCATACCTTCGACAAATCATGTGGAGCCCACCCGCACATACGTTTCACAGCAATGCGACGCATCATGAGGCGTATCCCACTGTTACTAACGAAAATAAAAGAGAAGTAAAAAGTCAAAGCACTAACTGCTGACTACGTGAGGAAATTACTAATATGGCTTCGTACAGGGTGATGAACTCTTATGGCGAACACGCGAGCGCGTGGCCGCGCTCTTCGGAGCGCCAGGGCGTCAGTCACGGTCGCGCATAAAAGTGAATTCGCAAACGACGCGAAGCATCACGTCCAGGTCCTTCTGCGCCTGCGTCAAATAGGTTCAGTGCACGGTTATGTCGAACGCAAGGGTACGCAAGGAACGCAAGAGCACATTCATGTGTAGACTGCATGAGCGGACCGCCCTGTATACTTCAAGACACTGTCCGAAGGTACTCCAAAGTGGCTTTTCAGTACAGTAAGGTGCTTCCCAAAGGAAACGCATAGCCTATTTCTCCGATAAGAGAGGCTGAGAATTTACTGTATTCATTTTCTTTCTTGCATTAATGAAGCCTCAACGAGAAAGCCTGCCTTAACTTTATAAAATACATAGAAATTGCTGTTTACGTCATCTGCAGTTGGTAAGCCTACGGATAAACTCCGTATGGCTATTGCAGGAGTGTATCTGCGTGTCAGAGTGTGTGCTAGCCAAGCTCGTGTTGAAAGGAAGTTGGACACAAGGATGTCCTCCGGTCGATTGCATTAATGTAGTTCCTACTATCTTGCTTGTGCTCGGCCGCGTATGCACTTCCACTGTCCGAGGAGCGCGCGAGCCAACAATATTTTGTTTTGTCTTTTTTCCAATGAACAACTAAAATCATGCCAATGATGAGCACGGTGGGGCAGGATGCGCAGCCTCCTCGTTATGGCGCACAAGCGCCTGAGGCTATCATTTTTCAATCGAGAAGTTTATAACGCTTCCTTCTCTAAGGAAGATGCAATTCGCGTATATTTTCGCAAATTAAGCTCCAATACCTTTCGGCAGTGCTTTTTCTTCGGCACAGAGGGTAAATAGTCACTTGACCCTATTATCTACTTTTTCCCGGATGTTAGAGTTGAGAAGGAGCAAAGCATGTTCATGCTCATCGGTTCGTAAGGCATTGTACCTGTAGCTTTAGCTTTTTCTTTCAAAAAGGCGGTGGGCACCAGGAGACAACAAATGCTAGCGTTATGCTCTTAATGACAAAGAGGGTAAGGCACTCTATTTCTAGTATGTGTGCTTTATTTGGCATTACATACGTACGAAATCAATTAACACCACTAATCGATCAAATTTTGCGAGGCCCGGAGCGTTTTCAGCTTCGACGCCGAACACAACGGTAAAAATCTTATCTTCCCGTACGTCACATTTCTCTACAACACCGCTTTGCGGGAGACAATCCAGATTTCGCCATGAAGACTCGTCTATCTACCGGAAGCCACGACCATGCTTAAGAGTATAATCGACGAAAGCATCCTGCACCTCTCCAAAAACAGTCCAGTGTCGATGACCTTACGGCCTCTGGGCTTGTTATAAAATTGAAATATGCGGGGCAAAAAATCGGTAGGCATGTCCTCTACGTTTGGGCAAATTTTTTAATGCAGAATTTCTCTAAACACGCTCTCGATGAACACGATAGACCTCCGCTTCTCTAAAGTTCTTCTAGCAATTATCTTCAGGATCAACCGTTAAATTGTTTTAGCCTATCAAGGGCTGTTTTATCGGAGTTATTTTCAGCACTGCTGCTCACGTTATCTATGTGCTGTGCTGCCTGGTGAAGAAACCAACCTGACGGCACGCACGTTCAAGCATCGCTGCCATCGGCGATGGAGCAATGATGCATCAATTACAGAAGGCATCGAGTAAAAATGCGTTCTTAAAAAACTGTATTTTCCGTAAAGCGACAATCTGCACGAAAAAAATTCCTGAGCTATGTGTGCACTCGCTTAATAAAGCGGCTGACATTTGTATGTTCTAACCCTGCCCTAAAGTATTTTGCAGCAGCAATTCAGTGCATCCAATATATAATAATAATAATAATTGGTTTTTTTGGGGGGGGAAGGAAATGGCGCAGTATCTGTCTCATATACCGTTGGACACCTGAACCGCGCCGTGAGGGAAGGAATAAAGGAGGGAGTGAAAGAAGAAAGGAAGAATAGGTGCCGTAGTGGAGGGCTCCGGAATAATATCGACCACCTGGGGATCTTTAACGTGCACTGACATCGCACAGCACACGGGCGTCTTAGCGTTTTTATAAACAAATATTTTTTCTACCAACGCAAAATTGAAACTTTCGTATTTAATTAGTCTGTACGAGAACTGTTGTACTGACGGAATGGAAACGAATATTCCAACTCCTCCTACTGAAGATAATTTTGGTTCAAGACATTCCAGTACTGCGTCACAGTGGCACTGTGTTCAAGAGCAACCTGTATCACATTTAGGAGCCTAGTTCAAGAGATAGCAGAATAATTTACGCCCTTAATTCCCTGCTCTACTAGCTGATAGTTGTCAGAATATAATCCCCTCGCAATAAATACTCACCCTATTCAGTTTTATTGTATCCGAATCCTCAGGATACCTCTATAGAGCCAGGCAACGACACGCGGTTCGTACATAATTTCTCATGAAAAAGTGAGTTGTACTCGGCGTTGTGCTCGAATTTAAGAAAGAATGAGCAAGGAATGAGACGGAATACTTTGCACTCGACGTGCGTCTTATATACCGCAGCCTTAATACACCAAATGCACTGGGCATGTCAACAGTTTCGGTCCAGATTAATAAGAGTTGACTTTACATATACATATAAAACTGGTTATCTGAGGCCAAAAATAAAAATTATGCATACGTGTAGAAATATTATTGCTAGCTAGTCAACCCTTACGTCCAAATGCGTCTATGATCATTTTCAAAAAACGTGCACTTATCTTTCGCTTTCATAGGCGATTGTTCACTGCAGCCGAATGCGTCCGAAAACCCTCGCAAATTTGCCACAAGTTCATTACAGCCTGCCATTCGCCACAATATTCTTCCCACTTGTTTTTTGGCGCAAACGTTCCGGCAGAAAGTCATGAAGAAGACTTTCTCGTCGGTCAGCTCGCTCGTTAAGTTTGACTGAAAACTTTTGATCACACGGTCGAGAAATGCGTAGTAAGCGACCTCCATAGCCCCAATCTCGATGCCACGGAACGACTTTGCTGACTGGGCTTGATCAGAGCAGCGTTGCTTTTGCTTGAGGGCTTCCATGGACTGCTCAGATATCCACGATCCCGACTTGGATAAACTTCCGTTCGGATGCATATACTGTGGCGGCTCCCGAAGTACACCCATTAGTGCCACAGCCAACAGGAAGCCGAGACCACCATATATCATGCCCAGTGTTCCACGGTTGTAGTAAAGTGGAGCCGTCAGTGCCGCCATAGCGATGTCTAGGGTGTTGAGAGAAGATACGTAGTCCGTGAGCAACGGTGTCCAGCTGGGAAGTAAGCTTTCGGCGTAGTATCGATGTCGCTTCATAAAAATCGCACGCAGACAATGCCGCGCTTTGATCCAGAAGACGACGAAGCTATCATCGTTTTCCGGACAAAGCCCGTAAAGTTCTTCCACCGCATTGGCTTTATCAAACATGCTGGGTGGCCAAAGCCGCACCGTCACGGATTCCAGCTGATGGACCAACAGCTGTTTAGCGTCTGAGTCGAGCCAGGCGACGCCGCTCACACTGTCCACGACTTCCTGCTTCAATGTCTGAAGAATGGAGCCCGCCTGCGCCCGACCCAGTGATGTCAGCCGGTCCCGTGCGTAGAGCGAAGCTATCAGGGGGCTGTACACTGCCTCCACCTCCTTAGCGCACAGCATGGATAGCTGATATTCTGCGCGCTTTTTGCCGTCGCCGAAGACGTCTTCAAGAAGTTCTTTGTCGAACATGAGGGCGTACATCTGCACAAACTGCCAAGACAAGTGCAGCACGGCGTCTGCATCGCCATACCTAGTCCGAAATCTCTGGACGACACGCATCAGCCAGCTGTTCGCAACGAGGATGTCGTCTTCAAGCAACAGTGGTTGGTCGAGGTGTTCCCGAAGGGCTGCAAGCCAATCACGAAACTCCTCTCCAGACACGTGCTCGTCTACTTCTGAAGGGCGGTAGAGAAGCACGGCTGAGTGTGGTTTAACCCTGGCCGCCTCAAGAAGCATGGCTACAGAATCACCCTGCACTTCAGCGCTCCTCTTGATGTTTGCTTCAAATTCAGAGCCCGGTTGGCGGCCAAGAAAGAATGTGTACATCAGGCTCCAGTACCTGCGTGCAATAGTTAGTCTGCACTTAAAACAGGAAAGGTCACGGAGTAGTAAGGAGCGTTAAGCACAGATTAGCAAATGGCATTCACGTTGAAAGTCAATGCAGTGAAAGTTTTTCTGCCAAAATATAAGTTTTCAAAATATAAATTTCGAGGATTAAACGGGCCAAATTTTGGCAATAGGCTGGGCCAAATTTTGAAGTCGCTATTGTGTCGGGCATGCTGAATTATGGTTGGACACCGATTTTGGTCCAAATCTTCAAGGTCAAACTTCAAGGTTGGTCTGGGCCAAATTCCTACCGCTCGGTGTCACAGTTGATACGGCAACGAGCGATGCACAATGCAGATGCAAAAGCAAGATGCCAAATGCAAAAGCAAGATTTTTGCTCGCCTCTGAAGATCGTATGACTACTTTCGCCCAATAGTTAGCCTGTACTTCAGACAGGAGCAGGTCACCGAGTAGTAAGGAGCATTAAACATAGATTAGCAATGGGTACTCGTGCTGAAAATAAATGCAGTGATAGTTTTTCTGCAACAAATAAATTGCTGCTACGCAGGTTCTATACAGTACTGTTTTTGCTTATAAAACTTATTTCGACTGCATAGCGACTTGTCTACAACAACACAGCTGTGAGCAGATGAGACATCCATTATTGAGAAAACGTGACCCGCCTGAAGAAATTGCTTTCGAGTCAATGCCCTTTCTTTAAATGTAAATATAGAAATGTGTTATAAGATTTCGTGGTTGTTTCTACTTAACTATACTGAGTTAATTTGAATAGAGGTTTCTACGAGCTACTAGTGGAATTAGTCTTCGGATTATTCTAAGCCGCCGTGGTGGTTCGGTAGTTATGGCGCTCGGCTCCTGACCTGGAAGACGCGGGTTCGATTCCTGCCGCGGCGGTCGAATTTCGATGGAGGCGAAATGCTAGAGGTCAGTGTACTGTGCTTTGTCAGTGCTTTAAAGAACCCCAGTTGGTCAAAATTTCCGGAGCACTTCACTACGGCATCCCTCATAGTCTGAGTTGCTTTTGGATGTTAAGCTCTTATAAACCAAACCTTTGGATTACTCTGCCAACAGTTAACTATACTACCAATGTGTACCATGGCACATGCAACTGAAACTGGCCAAAAGAGCTAAGTTTTTGCGCTGGTCGAATGAGTTATAGGAGTTCTAGAAGAATTTCGCGACCTAAAACGCATGTTCACTATATCTGTAGCCAGGCAAGTGGAAGTTCGGCCCTGTGTGCTGATAAAGTCAATGTGGGGCTCAGTCATCTCGATCCTGGCACATGTGCTCCAAGAGAGCTAGAAGCCATGTTATTACTTTCGCCGTGACTTTTGCCCAAACTGCCGAAGAGAGAAAGCGTGGCAGTTCTTTTCTTCTTACGTGTTGCATACAACAGGTAGGAACATTCGAGGTTTTGCCATAGAATGGCTACTTTCTAGTTGTATGTACACTCCCAGTTGGGTCACTCCACGCTAAATGCCCCAGGTCCCCAAATGCTATCACCGCCATTCTCATGAAGAAAAAATTGACGATTGTGTGAATGAAATCTCTAGGAAGCAAAGTTTTCGAAAAAATTGTTCATTTGAGCGCTCTTTGAAGTTTCGGCGACGAAGCACAATTTTCTTAAAGTCAAAAATTTTTTGAAATCAAACATGAAACAGCTCTCATAAATGACTAAATCTCCAAATACTATTCACATTTCAGTTCTTTTGGAACAACATATTTTGTTCTGCAGCTGACACTTGAAAGATGGTTGTTTCCGGTAAACGTATTTCTCAGACTTTTACTTCTCTCAGTTAATAACTCCGTCCGGAGAAAAGTACCTTGCGTAACTGCCGCTCGCCATGACGTGTGCATGGTTCGCGGCAAACAGCCGTATGTCGCTACTGCGGCCTGGTAGGAGCACGATGCGGCTGGCTCCAGCAGCGTACGGATGCTCCACCGATCGAACACGGAGCCACAGAGATATGTCCCAGTGCAAGGCTAGGCTGACAAGTACGCTGGGCGCAGTAACGTTGCTCGCTGGTGGCTCCGGCCAGGACAGCTTCAGTCCTTTGAGGAACTCCATGAAGTGTACTTTGTCTGACTCGCTTGCTCGATTGTTACCGGTGCATGCTCTGAGCAATGCCAAGGGCTTCCTCACCGCCGGCATCTGTGCGACACCTTTCTCGAGCAGCTCCTCCAACCCGTCCATCCAAGCTATGCTAAGATCGTCTAATGCTGTGCCGGAAGCAGATGGAAGGCGGGTGTCGGGTTCCCAGGTTGAACAGGCGTACGCTTCGAAGTCGCGGCACGGGTCGATGCTACGGTTGAGGCCGTGCGTAAGCAGGAAGGCGTGGCGGTGGCAGTCGCTGGATTCGCACCAGCTACTCGCCAGGTGGCCGCTTCCAGGCGATGGCAAGAGAAAGGCGACGAGTGCGAAGAGGGCCACCAGGCCTAAAGCGAGGAGGGATACAGCGGCGAGTTTTCTTCGCTCCCTGGTGTTGCGCGAGATTGCTCCGGGACCGTTAACGTTCACCTCCTGCGAATCGTTTGCAGACACCAAAGAAAGACTAGTTTAGGTATTTGCAGTAACTCTTTAGCACCAGATATAGTGAGTGCATAAATGATAGGCACTGACTACCTCACAACCACAAAAAGTATTGACCCAATCAGTGCAGTTTACCTTTTTACGTTCAAGTGTGGGTGACAGAAATGTGGCTAGGGAAAGCATTGTATTAGGTTCTGATAAAGAACGTTGGACTATTTTTAGTTGCACCCGTGTTTTGTCCTTAAAGTATTGACAGCAGTATTTCTAGCCACATGCAGCAATATCACCGTCAGGAATAGCAGTGTCAGTTTCAAGGCCGAAAGTGTTTTACCGGTACTACTGTGGTACAAAAAAAAATTAATGGAGGAGAACAGTGAATTTTCTAGCTGTGGTTTAGTCGTGCTTGTGCAGCACAGCGCACTCATGGCTCCCATGTAGGCATTTTTGCTGAATGCCAAGCGCCACTACACGGTGTGTCGAAGTCAGTAAAGCCAGAGGTGATTGGTGATGAGAGTTGTGGAACACTACGCTTTACCAATGTCAATAAATAGGTAAAATTCCTACAATGCTCCGAGCTCAGTCGACCAGCACGCCATTTTTGAAGCCCAATCAACAAATTACCAAGGCTCGCGACTTTCTATAGTGGAATAATAAACTAAAGCAACCAGTAATTGGGGATTATCCTGATCACAGCCACCTACACAGTAAAATATCCCCAATGAAATGGCCGATGCCCAGCCTGCATTTCTATTTGTGGTTTCATAACAACTAGAATAACGAACTCTGCCTACAGCAACGGCAACACCGGTTTTCTGACTGCCGTACTATTATTACTAATATTAAGTTTTTTTCATTGTTATTTCTGTTTTGCTAAAACTGTCACTCTATCATCACGATCATTCTGTTGTACTTTCCCCAAGGTAGAAGAGTGGAGCATCACTGGAGTGAATGAGTGAAAAACTTTTATTGAACATTTGCGTAGTTCAGCGGCAGCAGGATCCGCGTCGTCTTCATATCAGGCGATCCCGGATCCCGTCTTCGCAAGGTCGGGCCCTCATTCCAGGGCTCGGCTGAGCCGCGCTGCCTCGTAAGCATGCTGCACCAGGGTCCTTTGGACCGTCAGCTCGCTGCTGACGATCCGGCTCTCCCATTGCTCCGCACTTGTGTGTTTGTGTTGGTGGAATTTTATGTTTCGCTCACACTCCCATGTGATGTGATACAACGTTGGTACCGCCCCGCACCACGGGCATGTGGCTCTGTATTGTGTCGGAAACATCTTGTTTAGTATGTGTAAATTTGGAAAAATACCCGTCTGCAGTCTGCGCCACCCGGTAGCCTCTTCCTTTGTTAGTGCCTTGTGTGGCGGAGGATATTTATACCTTAAGCCCCTGTATAGGGCCAGGTGCTCTGCATACCCCCCGTCGCAGGCTCGGGTGCAAAAGTCGTCCGGTAATCCCGCTCGGAAACTTATCGCTCGAGCATGGCCGTCCGCTCTTTCATTTCCCTGAATACCTGCATGTCCGGATATCCAAACCAGGCTGTGTATGTGTTTTGTGTCCGAGACGCGCGCTTTTCTGAGTATGTTCATGGCTGCGGCGCCTATCCTTCCCCTAGTGTAGTTCCTACATGCCTCTTTCGAGTCTGTAAGTATGTTTAGAGATTTGTTTCCCTGGGAGCCGCAAGCGACCGCTAGAGCTATGGCAACCTCCTCGGCTTCTGTTGCGTCCGCAGCCTCTGCCGCTGCACAGGTGATCAGTTCTCCCTGGTGGTCGACTACTACAGCCGCGGCCGTGCGCTTCCTATCCATCAGGTACAGCGCCGCGTCCGCGAAGACCGTGTTTTCCAGATAGGCTAAGCCTCGCTCGATATACTCGGCTCTTGCTTTCCGTCTTCCTTCGTGCAGGTTCGGATCCATGTTCCTAGGCAGGGGTGCGACCCGAATAGCTTTTCTAATTCCATCCGGAACGTCCCTGTACCTGTCAAGGCGCCCTTGTGTTTCCACCCCTATTCTTTTCAGCAGTTCTCGGCCTGTTGGCGTGCCTCAGAGTCTCGTATACTGTGCCCTGATTTGGGCCTCCCTCAGCTCTTGCAAGGTGTTACTAATCCCTAGCTGGAGTAGTTTCTCGTTCGGTGTGTTCCTAGGTAGATGCAGGGCGGTCTTATATGCCTTCCTAAATATTACATCTATCTGTTCCATGTCGGCTTTGGTTGGTATCTGGTAGGGCAGTGAATAGGTGACTCGGCTGACTATCAGGCTGCTCACGAGTCTGAGCGTGTCTTCCTCTTTCATGCCGTACCGCCTATGCGAGACTCTGCTGATCATTCTTCCTACCTGCTCAGCTGCTTTACTCATTAGGCTGATGGTGTGGCTGCATTTCCTGCTTCTTTGCAGCCACATACCTAGCACCCTTATCCTGTCTTTCTCTGGGATCCTCTGCCTTTCCAGGTAGACTTACAGCTCCGCTTTAGTGGGATGTCTTCCGACTCTCAGCAGCTCCGATTTCTCGGTTGAGCATCTGAGGCCTCTTTCTCTGGGGTACTTCTCCACGCACGCGGCTGCTTCCTGTAGTCTGTCCTCCTTCTCCCCCAGAGAGCCCTGGGTGACCCATACCGTGACATCGTCGGCATAAATCGCGTGTTTTATCCCTGGTATCCTCTCGAGTTGCCGCGCAAGCCCGATCATCGCAACGTTGAATAATATCGGTGAGATGACCGATCCCTGGGGAGTGCCCATGCATGGTGTGCCGAAAGGGTCGCTTCTAAGGTCTCCAAGCCCGACTGTCGCAGTTCTATCGCTTAAGAAGGCCCTGACATAATTATGGACTCTTCTTCCGCAGTTGGTGTTATTGATTCCCTCCATTATGGCGTTATGGCTGACGTCGAAGGCCCCCTTTATATCGAGGGCCATGACCACGTTTTCCCCTGCTTTTGGCATAGTGGCTAGAACCTCCTCCTTAAGCTGTATTAGGATGTTTTGGGTGGACAGGTCCGCTCTAAAACCGTACATGCTATCCGGGTATAACCTTCCTCCTTCCAGATGCGTTTTAATCCTTTTGGTGATTATCCTCTCGTAGAGCTTACCTAGACATGATGTTAAGGAAATGGGTCTGAGGTTTTCGATCGATAGCTTTTTGCCTGGCTTTGGTATCATAACCACCATTGCGTGCTTCCACTCTGGAAGAAAACACGCATCACTAAAGCAGTTTTGTATACCAGCTCCAGGACCTTTGTTATGCTTTAGTTTGAAGGAAAGGGTAGAACCTACGGTCCCCGTTATACTGGACATAAAACACTTGCAAGTGTAACAACAACTGCAGAGAACATCACAAATACGGGCTCATAATTGTGTTTCCAAATGTCACTTAAATTTTTTTCTCGGAGGCGTTACCAGTGTTCCTCTCAAATGCTACTATACATAGGCTCAACGAAGTTCAATGCAGGCGAGGTCCTTGTCATACATTGTTCAAATCAAGAATATGACCGAATAGCATGCTTCGCGTAATCGAACTCTCGGCTAACGTTACTCTAGTCGCTGCTCAGCAAGAAAATACAGGGCACTTCTGTTCAAAAAATTTTGCACACACTTTAACACCTTTAAACCCCATATATTTAGCGCAGTGAACACGCACCAACAATTTTTCTTTTCTTTGTTTTCACTAGAAGCAGATTTTTATTACCTGGTCTAGAGTGAAATTATGTGCAAATATATTTTCAGAGGAGCAATAAGTCTTAATCTAGTACACGCACTCTTCCATAAAAAGCTTTCTTTGTAAATTCATTTCAAACCGTCACACTTCATTAAAAATTGGTGTATTACGAAGGAACCTATGTTTTCATCACCAACTTCTTTCGTGCCTTGTTTCCAGCTGCCACACCAGCTGAGCCTTTTCTAGGTACGTTTCGCTTGACATTTTTTGGTAAATGCGAAATACGACTCATGCCGCTTTTGGCTGCACCTCAGAGGAATATCACTACAGCAGAGTGAGAGCCACCTAGAAACAGTGAACAGGGCACATCGCATCACGCGGAATGTCGGAGCCCGGGCTTCTAACGAGTGTTACCTCCAAAAGGCGCAAAATATCAGCCCCTTTTGTTGCTGGAATTATCAGCTTGTACAATGAAGCGCCTGTTCCTGTCCCTAAAAATAAGCGCAATTCCGAGTGCAACCACAGGCTATTCATTTTGTTGAAAATATTTCTTCAAGAAGTAGTTCACGAAATTACGTTCACTGCTTGCGACCACATTAGCAATCAGCCAATGCCCAAACTAATTCTCCTCGTCACGGGCCAGCAGAGGCGATACTGAGATCCAGAGCAAAATTTTGGTGACTGATTTTCAACGTTCATCAAAAAAATATAATGCCACTCACCACATCCCGTGGTATTGAAGACAACGCGGAGAGCGCGACAGGACTACAAGACAGCCAGCCGGCAGTTTCTGCCCCTTCGAACCGGCTGGGTGAATCACAAGATCCTGGTGATGGCCGACCGTCATTCACATCAGGTGGGCCTCCTGGATTGTGGTCATCGTCGAAGAGAAGCGCTGGCGAAGCATTGCCAATGCACGTCTTGGGTTCCGTGCTCTCAGCCATGCCTGTTGTTCTTCTTCTTCTTCTTTGCCTCAGTAAATATGACACATACCCACGCGGGGGGATTGGCCAAGGTGTAGTGGCATAAACAAAAAAATTTCCATAGGAGATTACGACAAAATTTTAGCACCAAGCGTGAATTTTGAACAATGTACCAATGAAAACGACAGAATATTTAAAGTAAAATGACAGACAGCATTTTGGTGAAAAAAAGAAGAGCTCGAAGAATTTAAACAAAATTAGCAAATCAACCTACGAGTTGCAATTATGTAGTCATAGTGAATCCCACAAATTGAACCCGATGCATATCCTTTGGCGCTCGCACCGAACGATAATAACACTGGCAGATATAACGGGAGACCTAACCTGGAGAGAGGGACCTCCAGGTAAATCTTTGTCTGAAGTGCAAACTTTGGACAGTAGAGGATAAAATGGTCTACAGATTCAACCTCCCCGCATGCATGACATAAGTTTGTCGGTGTCGAACTACACCAGCATAGATATAAATTCAAACTGGGAATTCTGCACCGCAACAGCATCATTGATACCTCGCACAGCCTGGTTTTACACGGACGGACGTTCCAATTATATGCTAAGTGCTGATAATCAGTGATAATTAGTAATGAATCACGTAACCTGGCTTATATGTGTTGGAACCGCTCCAAACTTGAAATCGCCAGCAGACTGCATTTAGGGACAAGATGTGTCACTGACCCGTCAAGAGCCGACCTTGCTAAGTAATCAGCCGCCTAATTTGAATGAATACCTGGATGTCCAGGGACACAGACAAAACGGACCTCCTTCAAAGTGCATGGGACAAAATATCGCAGGAAACGGCTCAAAAATTTTTTTGTGAAGTTTCAAGAGAGACTAAAACTGACAATCAGCGAGGATAATAACGTGAGACACATCACATGGAATTTTGTGCAGGGTCATTCCAAGAGCCAAAATTAAGAATAAAGGAATATAATCTGGGATGCGGACCGAGTAGCTCCAGGCCAAATCCCGCGAAAAGATGCCAACTGCAGCTTTTTGGCAGTTGACGGAGGCATCGGTAGAAAGCACCGTATGATGGGTGTATTCCTCTATGTGATCTGAGAGAAGACCATTTAAAATGTTTGCGGCCATGTGCTTCGCATGATACGGGAAGATGTGGTCAAAATGGAATTACAATGCTGCCGGCGTGTCATCAACCCACTGCAAAGAACTGAGATCAACACCAACCGGTGTTAAAAGGTTCTGCGTTAACATAATTTGACAATGGCGTTTGATACCGTGGCCAATGATGAGAAAAGAATAAGGCCGGCTGAGACACAAGAAACAGGAGTACTGATATAAGTCACCGGGTCCAACGACCAGAGGATAGTTCGCACCGTAAGTATTTGAAACCGGGAATTTAGATCAGGGATACGGGCTTCCAGATAAGGCAGGCCGTTTGAAACTGATTTTGGCAGACCAAGACAGAGACGTAGAGCGCGCCTTTCCAGTAAGATTAGGGGTTGAATCTTGTAGTTCAAACCTTGCCTCTTGTTATGGTTCTTCTTCTTCTTTTGCTTAAATTACTCCCGCACAACCATGACGCTAATTCGTACGTGGCCCCGTGACTGCGCGCCAAATATTCTTAAGTTTTATATTTTTGCTGTTGTAGTAATAATTTTTTTAATTAGTAGAAGTAAGCTTAGCGGTTTATCGCATTTATCTGCATGAAATGCTAAGCGCCTATGCTTGGCTAAGTGGAGTTTTTTGCTTTTAGTGCAGCCTTCTTGATGTTAAAATAACATCGCGAGTACGTCGGCAGTCCGGCGATTAAGCGCCAGAGGACGATAGAGAGGAGAGAACATGCGAGGGCAAGGACATGCCCGAAAAACTTATTACCCAAGGCACAACCATTAGTTTGGCACCAGTTTACCCTCTTCTTTTGGCTCTCCTCACTGAACCCTGGCCTATCCCCCGTGGTGGGTATGAGTCATGTCACTAAGGCAACAAAACAACTATTCCTTTTGCTGGAGTAAGCATCGTCTGCTAGGCTGTTCTAATTAGTGCAAAGAAACTCCAGCCCACCATCGACTGTTATGCGTCGGGGCCCCAAGAACCTGCGACCAATTGTTCTATCCGCTGCATATATTGCGGGTGACATCCCAAAAGAGCACACTTTGGCGATAAACAACAACCCTAAGAAGCCAGTTGCAATCGTTACTCATGAAACACTATCTGTAGAGTATACCCTCCTTAAGAACGCACTAATTTAGTTAAGCGATTTCGAGATGCTACCCGCAACCGCAACCGGATCCATACGCCGTGCTTGGAACATTTCACGTTTTCACCATCCAGAGCCACAGGCGCACAGCAGATAAACAGCTGAATAAGCGCTATCAGAACTCGGCCATGGGAACTTGCGCTGAAGTTTGCGGTGCCGATTGCAGCGCCATAACACATTGCCTAGCGAGAAGAGCAAGCAGTTTTGGGTTGTACTCTTAGTACTTTTCCGCGCCACCTTCAGGCGCTTATTGGCGTGAGCCTCCGCGCTCTGTCGAAGGCGCACGTGCCATGCGTGAGCTATCTGGGCTACGCCGAGATAAATTAGGCAATGAATGCTGTCAGCCAAACGCAGAATGTGTTCTCGCGTTTGCAGCGGCCCAAGGGGCTGACGAAAGCAGTTTTGAGTCACCGAATGGAACCATTTCAGTGCCACCTTGCCTTTCCCGATTTCCACACTGCTTCGCTTCGACACCACTGCACTGTGCAATGAACCCTCGTGCGATATTATTAAAAATCCGCAAGACTATACCGCCGTATGTAACGTCTTACTCACGAAGAGAGCTACAAACTATTCACAGTCCATGCGGCCATATATTTTTTTTCATTGCTTTTCGCAACACAGAGCTATTGCCTCAAGGTCTATGACATCTGTATTGATGCACTCCACGTGACGCACATCAGCTCAGACCTCAACCACGAGGTCAGTAGACGCCTTTTACGTTGTCATTGTCTTCGCTACATCAAAGACAAGCTGCAGCTCCAAAGAACGTATTCCTTCAACGAACGGCATCAGATGGCTTCTATGTTGATGACGCTGAGACGCCGTAGCGGGTCCGTCTGGCACGGCAGCAAGTAGGTCCGAATAAAGCGCATCGCTTCCTTCATGGGTTCGAACGGCGCAACGACCGCAACGACACGCCCTCAGGCAAGCGCGCGTGACACGTTTCATCGATGCTTTGAAAGCGTCACACACTTTATCTACAACAGCACTCGGTGCTTTCATTTCGCGAGCGCAAATGGCCATGCAGGCAGCTTTATCCCAATATTTCGAGCAGCATTTTCGCAAACATGCAATTAAGACCACTAGAAGAGTGCTTGGGAACATACTCCAGTGAAGATACGGAAAATAAAACTTTTCTCGTGATTTATGCATGAAATGTAACCAAATTTAGCCTAAATATGTAACTGTTATTCAGGTTTAGAACTGTTTTTTGTTTTAAGCTTGCTGTTATAGTTGTTCCGTTATTGCAATTAACTCTTCCGTGATGGCACCCCCGGGCCTGGCGTGGCGGAGAGGGTAAAGTTTGTTAGCTCCAGCCAGTTCATGTGTTCGGACAGCCACGGTAGCGCACATTTTAAACTTCCGCCCACTGCTCCCTCTTTTGTTCAGCGCCTTTTGGGGCGCGAGGAAATCGCAGCAAAGTTGCTTCGGCTTAAAAACCTGCCCCTCAGTTAGAGCTTTTGATTCCGATCCTTGCATTAATATGTCGCCTGCCGGCATACAAAGTTGTCATGAAGGAGTCTCCTGCCGTCCGTCAAATCTGATAATAAAGAGGCTCTATTTTTCGCATATCGCCATGTGACCATGTTTAGCGCTATTCCCTACATCTTGAATGAAGTGCTAGCCGCCCGCTGGGCGCGTGCGCGCATTGGATTCGGATACTGTCGCAAAAATCGGTCGACATTCAGAAGTCTGGCGCGACACCAAAGGAACCTCGCTTGCGTGTGTCATTGAAAGATTGCGAAATCGGAGAAACGATCTGTGATTGCCATGGGAGAGCGCGTAACGTTGAGTGTGTTCAGCGATGCCCTCTCCACTTTGCTCGCGTGCGGCGGAGCCTGTTTGGCTAGAAGCAACAGGCGCCCAGACAGAAGCAACTTTTTTTCCATCACTGTCTTGGACCTAGATGACACTGTCAGTTTTCCCTCCCCTCTGTACTTCTACAGAAGACAAAGATATCAGGCTGATCGACGTCGTAAAGTTCGTTGAGCATCTTCTCGCCACCCTACACCGTGGAAAGAAGTGACTAGCTTTCTCGAAGTTTCTTCGCCTGACCAATGGGGACGCGTGCATCGGCGAGAGGTTGAGAGGGCGGCTGTAGTGTTGATATTGTGTGTATGTGCGCTACTGCTTTGGCGCGAATTTGTGAACAAACGCGACGCGCCCTATATAAGGAGGAGGTTTAGCGCCGCTGGTCAGCCGGCGTCGGAGTACTGTAGCTTCAATGACGTGCTCCCGCAAGACTCCCGGATCAATGTCTTTGACAGCCAGCCACGAACCAGCCACAGACCAACCAGCCAGCCATGGACCAGAGCCAATCTATGGGTCCTCGGACTGACGCAGAGCCCGGTTGACAGACTGTGTTTTATGTATTTCCCTTTGTCGTGTATTAGTGCACAGTTAAGAAGAGCCATCGCGGTGGTTCAGTGGTTATGGCGCTCGGCTGCTGACCCGCTGCCGCGGCAGTAGAATTACGATGGAGGCAAAATTCTAGAGGCCCGTGTACAGTGCGATGTCAGTGCACGTTAAAGAACCACGGGTGGTGGAAATTTCTGGAGCTCTTCACTACGGCGTCCCTCATAGCCTGAGTCGCTTTGGGACGTTAAACCCCTATAAAGTATAACTATACACTGTTGTTGGCAGACCTTTTGTTGTAATGTAGCCGCTTTCAAGCGACACTTTTCGTGCATTGCAGTGTTGTGTACATCACTTTGCATTGTTTCGAGTTGTTAGAAAACTTCCGTGTATAGCTTTTGCTACATAACATTTTTTTTTCTAACCCTGTGGCTCCGACCCATTCTCTGGCTTGCGAACAGCAAAAGCTGGGCCCGAAGCGACTGTCCACTTCTGTCTATTTGGTACTTTATTTGTGGATGAGCTTGATACGCTGAGTCGACGGCATCACCTGAAATACTAACAGCTACCTCCACACGCTCTAAAAGTGTCTACGAGCGCACGCAACCAACGCGTCTGGTGACAGATACATCGCGAAATCAGGCTTAGGTAGCTACAGAATGATTCACATCAAAAATTCAAAGCCTCTGCCTGCACCAACGACGCATAGCAGGCTGCAGATGGAAAGTAGTAGGTCGGAGCCACTGCCCATTGCTGTAGTAGCCCATGTTCTCCGCGTCGGCGCATGGATGATCCCGCTGTGCGCGCTGCCGAAATGAGGCTGATCGGCGCCGGTCCCATGCCGACCATCGCCGCCAGCTGAACGCTGCCACTGCGCGTGTACGTCGCAAC